>NW_028261391.1:38908892-39233058 GCF_051295495.1 Thamnophis sirtalis
AAGTTTTTCCCCAGCTTAGCTACATGATATGCTTTCACCTGGAAGAGCAATTTTAGTCTTATGTTTCTCACTATGCTTTAAACCCACCAATTTTAGACAAAAGAAGAAATGCTTTAATCTACTCTAAGAAAGACTATACTGGACTATTCTAAAGGATCCTCTGATGTTATTGGACTACAAGTTCAATCATCTCTGCTTAGTAGCTGTGTTTACTGGGATAATGGAAATTATAATACAACGTCTAGGAGCCCAACATTAGGAAAGGTTGCCCTAGAGTATAATTCCCACAAGATTTATTCTGTAGGTTTAATGGCTTCCATAAAAACAAGCAAAGATAATATATTCTAGCTGCAAATGGTAGTGCAAACATTAAGGGGAAATCATGAGAATATAAGAAACAGATGCCACTTGGCTTCCTAAAGAAGAAGAAGAAAGGTCTAAATATGACCAGATCATTTGCCACTTAGTGGACTAGTTGCAAGGAATATTCATCAAAAGGATTAAAGAAGCAGAATGATATCTATGAATGTCTCATTTGATTACATGTAGAAATTTTGAGAAAATAAGTTCAGATATTTTCTGGGCAAGGAAATAGCTTCAGAAATGTGAACTCTGGTTTTGTATATAGTATAATATATTTCTGTGGCTGAATCACAATACTATTGTAAAATAAAGGGATTTTGAGTAGTTGGGTTTTGGCAAAATGTTACATATTTGCTACCCTTGAGTGCAGCTATGGCAATAGAATAGATTTTTGTGCTCTCCTCAAGCATAAAGTTAATATATGATTCCTGGGGTAGAACAGCTCAAGTCTTCCAAAAATTCAGAACTTTATGCCTGTTTATGATCTGAAATTGTGGGAACCATTATCTTTTATGGGAAGCGGTAAGCAAATGCACAAAAAGTGCATACCACAAGATACAAAAAAGAGGCACAATAGCTTCAGATTATTCATTTCCTAGTTTAGCTAAGGCTTAGCAGTTATATCTCCATACAATTAACCAATTTTCCAAGATATTTTCACATTGCCTTCACGACTATGCACCACTCAGATTTTCTGATCTTCAGATACAAAAACATCATTCAAAGCCACTAGAAATTGTGATATAACATCAAGAGCTACCGAAGAGGATTCTGATTATGTTCAATATCCATTTTTCTTTTTCCCTTCCATTTCAGCACACTGAGTGCTTTTACTCCCCCCAACCACCCAATCCCAAGGTATGTCCCACATAAGCTACCTGCATATATCTAATGGCAGGTCCCTAGAGATATGTGAAAAGGAGAAAATGCACACGTGGCTCTGCCTTTCATCTCTGAGCAGCTTTTCCCTTAAGGCTGAATTCCCAGCTGTCTGCTTGAGCTCACTACTGAGAGAAGCTACACTTGAGTCACCCATGGGAGTTTGCCAAGAGAAAGAAGCCAAAGCATTTTTTTTTTTGATTAATACATGGATCTCTTCGGCAGCTCTGAACAACAGCTTCTCTTAAAGCATTTTTCCTGATAAATGATGTCTTCATTTAGCAATACATAACATTTCTCATCTTATTTATTATTTATTATCTGCTTAATAATTAAGTGCAATAAATCATTAAACCAAATGGTCTGTAACAACAATAGATTTTTTTTTTAAAAAAAACTCAAATTCCAGCATATTTATCAGGCCTGGGAAAAGATTTGAAAGGGGGAGATAATCTGAGTGATTTTCAGCAACTTAAATGATTCGTAGCTTTTTATCCGGTATCTTTGCCAGTTTGTATGAATATCCAGGTAGAATTTTGTAGACATACACCTTTTCTGAATTAATAAATTGTCGGAAGAGCCTATGAGTGTCTTCACAATGTAATACAGAAACATTTTAGGAGGAAGAAATTACAATACAGTGGGTGAAGACACCCAGAAGAAAATAATATTAAATGATATAATAACAATAATAATTAAAAAAAATTAAATAATATGTAATAGGATTTAATGTGATAGATTATTCACTGTATAAGATTTAGCCTGCTTTTCTATAAGTGACTAGATTGATGCATCGGGCTAAGATATTATTTACGTAATCACAATCTATTATAGAAATCACAGCTGACTAGGTCGTATTGAGTCAATATCAGACATACATTATGAAGGTTTCTTTGTGTAAACATGGAGGAGAAACCTATGGTAATTTGTTCCAGTGCAAAAGTTAAATATGAACTGCTATTTTTCCAGCTTTCTAAATATGTTTTTAATTTAATGTTATGTAACACTCCATTAATATAGTAACATTATAAAATAGACATTTCCCTAGAAAGCTCCCTAGACATCTTCTAGAACACTTTTGGATGATATTTCTCCACCGAGTCTTGGTAATAATATGAATATAGTATAGTCTTTATTGCCATTGTACAAAATAAGTACAACAAAATTGAGGGGTTGACTGTAGTTAGTTTATCTATGATTCTGTGCTTCATATCAACTGTTGTTCTCTATAATGGAGAGGATGGCAATCATACTCCAGCTTCAGGTATTGGCTACACTTGAAAAACCTGAAAAACTACAAGTTTTTCTTTTAGGTCTCCTTGAGTACAGGATGTAATGTGCGGTTGGTCTATCCCAAGATGCGAGATCAGCTTTCTCCAGAGGTGGCTTCAAAAATCTCAGCAAAATTCTCTGCTCGGTTGCTGAGTGGGCATGGCCATAGTGGGCATTTTTACCTTCCCCAGGCTCCGGAGGCTTTCCTCAAGCCTCTGGGAGGACAAAAACTGCCTTCCCCGAGCTCCAGAGGCCTTCTGGAAGGCCCATTTCCCCCCTCCCTGCGCGTTTCTTTTGGATGCTGCATTTACCTTGCATCCAAAATAGGCCACATGGAAACTCCTGGGAGGAGCATGGTGGAGTGGAAGGGGTGGACTATGGTGGGCGGAGCCAGATGGGGTAGGATTTGGAAGCTTTCCAAACCATCCATAACGTTTGCTATGGATTCTCCAGAACGTAGGGGAACTTGTAGCAGTCCACATCTGGCTTTCTCCTCATTATGTTTAAGTGGACATAGATCTTCTGTCCATTTATATTCTAAGTATAGTTTGTTTCAGTTTATAATCAGATTGTCCTGGTTCTTCAACATCTGTATGGACCTTGATAATCTTGGTTACACTGAGTTGGCTTGACTCTTTTAGATTGAGTTAATCTCACAGCTAAGGTAGGCAGTGAAACCAGAGAAGGTCTTTGTCAAAGAGTTTCTGATAAGATGGGTATAAGCCTAAATTTGAATCCTGGTCTCAAATGTCAAAGGGTAACACTCTAACCACTACAACATTATCTACTATGCTTTTGTGTGTTTGTGTGTGCATGCACACACACACACATGTACACACACACACACACCTGTACACACACACACACACATACACACACACACACACACACAAAGGCACTTAACACATTCAAATGGAGATTCATATAGACTTCAGTGTAGAAGAAAGTATCACATAACTGATGTATAGAATGTTATGACAAACTTTCATATATAGATTTGAAACTGCTTAGTATACTTCTATAAAAATTGTAATATCTGAACCAGATTTAATTTGTTGCCTTTTCCATGGGTTCAGTATGAACTGTATCAGGGAGATAAAAAAATCTCTAAGATCAAGCAATCAAATGATGCTCTTGCTGGAACATTACCCTGTGCTCTTCATTTAAAATAATTAAATCAGTTGGAAAGACAAGTGGGGGGGAGAGACAATACAGAGAAAGACAGTTCTCCTTGGGTGGGCTCCTGGCTATATTTGCCTCTTCATACAATGCAACCTTTAAAATATCACCCTTTTCAGACTTTTATTTATGAATAAATAATTGCCTTTGTGAAGAATGCATCAAATTGCTCTCAGTCAGGCAACACTTTAAGTGAGCCTTGTTCCATCTTCCTTTAACCAGCTTTGATTGATGTTTGTGTTAGCAGCTCTTTTTCTTTTTCCCTTTTTCATCTTCATATTGTTCACTTCTTCCACTATTATTTGCCTGCAGTGTCTTTCTTTTCATTCCTTGCCTATAGTCCAAAGTCCAGACCACACGTGTGAAATATCTGGAGGATCAGAATAGGGAAAGTTTTATTGCCATCTTGAGACTCCATTACACAGAAGATTGTTCTACTGCATTTTGCTCATGTTTCCTTTTTTGTTATTAGTTTAAGTTGCAGCTGTACACTGAAATACATAATAATGGTATCACTGCATGGGGAAGAGCCAAAGATGGAACAATCTTCTTACTCAAAGCCCTCTGAAGCTCTTGAGAGAGATGGGGAAAGAAACATTTTTATTCCTTTTCTTCCCACTTCTTTTAACAGTTTCACTTCTATTCATTTCAGTGGAAAGAAAATGGATTGCGACAGCTTCAGAGCTGGCAAAGTTCATCTTCTTTCTGACCATGTTCTTTGTCCTAGGGATTTTCTTTGTGCCTCCTAGCATCCCTAGGGAAACACATTGGAATATTTCCTTTTTTATTTCTCTGATGTAACTGATCCACTGTTGAACAAGTAGAGGAGGTGTCAGGCCTTTCTGCAAATTTTTGAGATGGGACCTTTATCTCTAAGCGTTTTCCCCTCACCTCCACTTTTTAAAGGAAGATATCTGAAAAATTATAGACTCACCTATGTAATAGAAAATAAGCACTATTGAATACAGATCAATTTTCTTGGAAGTAAATATGTATAACACTGGTTAAAGAATTTCCTCTGTTTGGTATTAGTGATTTACCTCTGTTTAGTTTTAATTTAAAGAAAAATCCTGAATAAACTCAAACAATTTATACAAATTTTAATGAATAGATATTAACCACTGAATGTTGTATCCCTAGGATACAATATAAAATATTACCTCTTTTGCAGAGCTGCATTATTATTACAGGCCTACAAAACTTTCTGTGCGACATTTATCACATTTTGGGTTTGACAACTATTCATTTTTGGATCATAAGGGTGGGAGAGGAAACCAAGCATGCTTGAAAAAAAAGGATAGCTGTTTAAAAGTAAAAAGCTCATTCTTTTTCTTTCAAATTTCAGTTTCGAAAACAGTATTGAAAAATGAAGATTGAATTTACATCTCAGTGAGTTCTGACACAAATTGGCCAGGCTTCACAAAAAATATTACGTATATACAATGCAACATTTCTCATCTGTGAAATATTTAATACTGGAATTGCAAATATATTGTCATGAATAGTTGCTTCCATTCTTGTTTACAGCTGTTTTCATTTTGGGGAGTCACTGGATTATACAATACAGGAAAGGAATTCTATGTATTGAGCCTAATAGAATGTTATCTCTAGTATAAAGATTTGTCTACTTTTACTGCAGAATATATACATACTGAGAGAAGTTTAGAAAAATTGAATATGTAGGCAGTTGTGATTTGGGATTGGAGTCCTTTTACTCTTAAAACCATTTTTTTTTTAAAAAAATGGTTTTGATTAATGACAAATCAAGTGACCAGATTCAAACCTTGCCAATTTAAGTTTCCTTTAGCAAATATAAGAAACTTGGAATGCTATGTTTCTAAACAAGAGTTATCTAGGTTGGATCAACAAATATCCTGACCCAATTATTAGTTACAGATTAAGTTTAATAGAAGTATTACATTATACAAATAGCTTGTAATCAGACCTACACTTCTTCAATGTAACAAATAACCCAGATCAGGAATTCAAACATATTCCCCCTGAAATTCTTAATTTTATTTTTAGATAAACTCTGTCCAACAGTTTGGGAGATGGTGGCTTTGCTGTTTGAAAAAACTGTTGTGAAAGAACTGGTACTGGTTGGGCTGAGTTGACTGCAAATTTAACCTGTTATACCTTTTCCAGTTCACAATCTGGTTCAGGCAGGAATTAATCTGATTGAGAAAACAAGTAAAACATAAGCCCTACATGTTTGACATGAATACATCATTTTTATACTTAGGGAAGACAATAATTTTTAAAAGTTATTTATACTTGTCATGCAGTAAAAAGTCACTTCTTTGTATATCTTTACTATGTTCTTACTTTTTCTTACTTTTCTATTTTTCTCTCTATATTATTCTTTGATCTGCAGTTTGTTTTTAATTATCTATCATACTTTACATTATTTTTTATTTGTTTAGCTGTAATATTTAATCATCATCTTCATCATTTCAGTCTATGCACTGCAGGATGAAGGCCACTTTCGCATGTTTCCAACCTATACAGCCCTAAGCTTTCTTTTGTCAATTGGGCCCACAATGCTTGCTGATGTCATTGATCTATCTTGTTTTAGATCTCTTTCTTGCACTCTTTTTATCAAGTGGGATCCATCCTATGATTGCCTTGGTTCACCTGCCACCAGTTCTTATTGCTATGTGACCAGCCCATTTCCATTCTTTTACACTCTTGATGAATGTTTAATAAAAGTATTGTATTTAAAAAGCAGAATGCAGCAACTTAAGTATTATGGGCTTCTGTAACACCCTGAAAGCTGTACTGGTTTCACAGGCATCTGGGTGTAATTCAAGCTAGTGATTATCAGTTTTGAGACCCTTAATGGTGTCAGGATCCTCTTGGAGGCCCTCTAGGTCCTCCATTCAGGACCTAGAATGGAGTCTTGCATCTTTTCAGTACTGTATTTTTTCCATAACATTTACCTGTCCAGAGGATTGAGTAGGGAGTCCTCACTGTTGGTTGTTTCTCTTAAGGACTAGCATCTATAGCCACCACAGAATAGTTTGACCCTGCTGTTGCTTAGAAAATCCATTAAAATTTGGGACTGGAACGAATGTTTCCTTGGTGACAAAGGGAATGAGGGGAATTGCTTGCAGTATTCCAAGTTTTCATATTCTTTTTTTTCCCTATTAATTGTTGGTTGTTGTCTCTCTTATTTTTTTAAATCTGAACTTTATACATCCTAGTCTGTTTTGATTGGATCATGGTTCGTAGTAACAAAAGCTCCCAATAGATAAAGCAAGATTCACACATGGCCCTATATTTTCCAGTAGGAAGTCATGACTAAATCATTTCCACCATCAGACCTGTAGCTAAAGTAAAACAGGTAGAAATTTTCATTCCTCCAAGAGACCTGAAAATGGTAATACAGATTATTCCTTTATTTCATAATTAATTATGTAAATATCCAATAGTGAAAGCAATATATAACTAGTCCTCGACTTACAACAGTTCATATTTTGGGTATATTTGCATATAGAGAAGACATATTACAATGTTAACATATTTTTAAACTTGATGTGAATTCTAAGAATTTTTCTCTGTGTGAAGCGGAAAATTATATTCCTTTTTCACTAAATGCTAATGCTAGTGTGACAGTCTTCTCATTTACAATGCCATATAATATTTCAGAGTTTAAAATGATATTTGATTTTAATATGTCTGGATTTGATGGCATTATCACCTGGGTGGTCTAAGATAATGGATTACTTTGTTCAAGGTAACTGTATGGCAGCTTGCTTAGTTTTCTAAAAAGAGAAACAGAGAATAAATCTGAATTATTATTTTTCTTTCTTGTGATGTTCTTAAAGGGCTGGTACTGAAGATCTAAACAATTTTTCAAGGCCAAACAAAACATCCATTCAATGGGCTTAATTTACAGCCACCTGACAAGAAACAGATAAAGCTTGATCTTACTGTTTAATTAAAAGTTTGTAAGGTTTAAGGTTAAGGTTTAAGGTTTATTCGATTTATATGCCGCCCTTCTCCCAAGGACTCAGGGCGGCGTACACACATAATACAAAAGTTAAAAAGAAATTAAATAGAATAACCCAAACTCAATTAAAATTGACAATGACATTTTTTAAAAGAAGTAAAATTAAAATTAACAGTAATCAATAATTTGTTTTGTTTTGTTCAGGCCAGGCTGGCTTGTTAGAAAAGCCAACTTTTTAGGGCGCGTCGGAAGGACCAGAGGTCGGGGATTATATGAAGCTCCAGGGGCAGCTCATTCCAGAGGGAAGGCGCTCCCACAGAGAAGGTTCTCCCCCTGGGGGTCACTATCCGACACTGTCTGGCTGACGGCACCCTGAGGAGGCCAACTTTGTGGGATCGCACTGGACGGTGGGAGGCTACCGGTGGCAGTAGGTGGTCTCGCCATGGAGTGGGGCCTAAGCCAGTAGGTGGGCCTAAGCCATGGAGCACTTTAAAGGTCATAATTAGTACCTTGAATCGCACCCGGAAGACAACCGGCAACCAGTGCAGACCGCTTAAAAGGGGTGTAACATGGGAGTACCTAGGCGCCCCCATGGCAACCCGTGCAGTCACATTCTGGACCAGTTGAAGCTTCTGGGTGCTCTTCAAGGGCAGCCCCATGTAGAGAGCGTTACAGTAGTCCAGGCGAGAAAGGACGAGGGTTTGAGTGACTGTGCACAGAGCATCCCAATCCAGAAAGGGGCGCAACTGACGTACCAGGCGAATCTGGTAAAAGGCCCCCCTGGTCACGGCCGTCAGGTGTTCTTCTAAACTAAGCCACGTATCCAGGAGGACGCCCAGATTGCAGGCCCTCTCTGAGGGGGCTAAAATTCCCCCCCCTATCATCAAAGATGGAACAAGATGCACAAATCAGGATGACGGAAACCACAGCCACTCCGTGATCATCTAATGTAACAAATCAGATACTCAACACATCAATCCAATATATTTTTTCTCAGCATTTAATCCAAGCCGAAAAGCTTCTATGCTTGTTTGCTCTAGTTTTCCAAAAAGTTCAAAGAGGTATGAAATGAGCCATGGTGGTGCAGTGGTTAGAGTGCAGTACTGCAGGCTACTTCTTCTGCCTGCCGGCTGCAATTTGGCAGTTCAAATCTCACAGGCTCAAAGTTGACTCAGTCTTCCATCTTCCGAGGTGGGTAAAATGAGGACCCCAATTGTTGAGGGAAATATGCTGACTCTGTAAACTGCTTAGAGAGGGTTGTAAAGCACTGTAAAGTGGTATATCAGTCTAAGCGCTATTGCTAAATAAGATGAAAAATGTGACAAAGGTGAGGCAAATGCTTTTTGAATATACCTACAAGCTATAGTTTGATCTAATACCCTGTTTCCCTGAAAATAAGACCTCCATGGATAATAAGTCCAATTGGGCTTTTGAGCACATGTGCTAAAATTAGCTCTCCCTGAAAATAAGCCCTTACTGAAAATATTGCAACAGACAGCAGCCATGAAGTGACCATGCTCACCACCTCCTGCATCTCAAAAGTAATAAGACCTACCCAAAAATAAGGTCAGGTGCTTATTTTGTGGGTCAAAAAAAAAATAAGACCCTAGTTTAATTTTGGGAAAACATGGTACTAGAGACCTATGATCAACTAGGTTTCAAAGATATTTCCTTACCAAAAATCAGAAAAACATAATGTTCAAGGATGGTTAAAAAAGCTAGCAGTCAGTGAGTGAGTTGGAAGCTAGGAGTGAGTGTTGGAAATTTCCTTCCTTCCTTCCTTCCTTCCTTCCTTCCTTCCTTCCTTCCTTCCTTCTTTCTTTCTTTCTTTCTTTCTTTCCTTTCTCCCTCCTTTCCTTTCCCTGAGAGTCTTCACTGACTTTTTCTCTGCACGCTTCCCACAAGTAAACACTTTGCTATTGGAAAGGAGGCAAAGAGTACTTGCAATCATATCTGTTCCTTCCAGCTTTCCCTTTGACTTGTGGAAATCCATCAGGTAACATTGAAAATGAGGATCATGTGACTATGGCTGACTTTGGCAGTGCAGTGATGGCCCTAAACAGCAGCAGAGTGGCACTGAAGCAGTAACAACATTTCCAAATGTCATTCCTATGAGAGTAATAGTCTTGCATTTTGGACATATTTTGTAAGTTAGTCCATTTGAGGCATCTTGGTTCAATAAATTTTCCCTTATACCTTCCAATTTTACACAAGCGAAGGTCATAAACAGACACAAAGGCTTTAATAGTACATGAATTTAAAGTACAATTATCAAATAGCATTTCTTCTTTTGACTTTTCTATTTGGCTCTTTTATATTCTGGAGCTATAAAACCCTCTGACTTGGAGGTGGGGATAGTTCCTATTCTATACAAATATTTGAAAGCAAGTCATATAGTACTGTTCCAGTAGCATTTGTTCTTTAGATTATTTGAATGGCACCTTTAATGCATTAGTTAATTTATTTTATATAAGCTTTAAATACATAAATACATATAAGCTTAAAATAGTTTTGGAGGGGAGGAGAGACTTTGTTACATCTTGTCTGGAACCCACTAGGTTTGGGAAGGGCTATAACTATAGTAAAATTACACTAGTGAATCACTGCTAGAAATACAGCTTTTGTCTTTGTATGAATGTGTATGTAGATGCGTCATTATATATCTATGGAAATATAAAGCTTCCCTAGAAAGTGAGAAGGCTAAAACAGCTATATCTCCTAGATTAGAAAGCCGTGAATATATATGAGCTGTGAAGTAGATATTATATAACTACTAGTCAAGTGTAAGACTTTGGAATGGAAGTAGCACTATAAAACATAAGATACTGCACCTATATTCATAGAAGATGCATCAGTGGAAATGTGTCTACAAATTAATGATGAATTGTTATTATTACCTGTATTTCATATCAGATTTATTTATTTGATTCTGGTGGCCTACAAGATACAAAATTAAAAAGCATAATAATATAGAGACAATTCAAAACTATTATTGCTTTCGAAAGAATCTCTAATTAATTTTAAAAAGCAAGATAGATTTTTTTTCTCTCTCCCTCCCTCGTTTCCCCATCCACTCACAATTAAGGTTAGGCAAAGGAACAGAGGAAAAGGCTGGATAAAAGAGACCATTTTTTTCCAGCTATAATGAAGTGATGAGTGACTTTTACCCAGGTGGCATTTTTATCCAGGTGGGGCCATGTTTTTCTTGGTCTTTTTGCTTGAATAGTAAGTGGTGGACTTCATTCCTTGAGTGATGGATGAGGCAGGAAATTGCTGGCAATATTAATAGGATTCGAGCAAGAGAGCAAACCAAATTTTCTTCAGGTATTCCTACTTTGGCCAGACACATTTAGCTTTCCAGGGACACTTGGATATGGCTAAATATGGCCATATGTCTACTAGTTGCTCTCTAGTCTAATGGCAACTAAATCAGAATTATTCTTATCAAAACTCTTAATTTTTGGAAAGTGGAGATCTAGATGAAAGTAAAGAGCTAAAATAACAATGTTTTTATCATAGTAGATGCAGTTGGTCTAGTAGTTAAGGTACCAAACTAGAAACCAGGAGACCTGAGTTCTAGTCCAGCTTTTGCATGACAGCTGGATGGGTGGGTTTAGGATAGTTAGTTAGCCCAACCCACCTGGCATGGTTCTTGTTGTGGGGAAATAGGAGGAGGAGGAAGGAGTATATGTATATTTATCAGCTTGAGTTATTTATAAAAAATAAAATAAAAGTAGGATAGATGATGGATAGATAGACAGAAAGATAGAATAGATAATTAAATAAATACATAATCTGCAATTATGCGTTAAATAAGATACTGCATTTTAGACAGAAGATGTTACTACTAGAAAACTTTAATGACCATGAAGGAATCCAGACATGAATAAGCCAAACTATCTAAACCAATCATAGACTAATGTTTTCATGGGAATGACGCCTCTCTTAATGAGGCCAATATTTGATACAAAAATATTGTGCAAATATTGATTTACATAGCAGTGTACCAAGGGTTAATCAATAAAGTTACTTTGTTTTTGTATTGAAGTAGCTGATTAGATATTGAATGAATGAGTATAATTTCAGTACATATTATTGTTTAGTCCTCGCGCATATGACTGACAGCCAGCAACAGCCAGGCCATGCCTAAGGCGTGACTGGCTGAGTGCGGGCTGTCAGACGTGCGCCTATTGGCCTCCCTGCTTGACAGCTCCGAATAAATAGCTGTCAAGAAGGGCGGAGTCCCGATCTACCTCTAACAGCCTGTCTACTGTTCGGTTCTGTTTGAATAAACGCTGTTAGCTTTACCTCAGGAGCCTTCTGCCTCGTTCTTCCTCAGTCTACTTCACTGGCGATAAGGGCGGGTTCCACAGGCCCTGATTTAACAGCCTAGAACAGAGACAGAGAATTCATTTTTTTTTCTTTCTCGCGCTGCCGAGAAGAATTAGCTGCTCAAGCCATGGCTGCCATTTCTCCATTCGCTCCTTTTGGAACCCCCGGCAAGTCGTGGGCTGGGTTCCTGGAGCGGTTTGAGTGCTTTTTGATAGCGGACAGGCAGGGATACTCGCAGGCACGCAAGTGCAGTTTTTTTCTTAGTGCCTGCGGTTCAGTACGGCCCGTGCTTTTGCGGCTCCGAGGCCAGTATAGAGCTTGGCTGGGACGAGCTAATGGCCGGCCTGAAGAACCAATATGCCCCTACCCTTCCAAGATTGCTCACCGCTATGCCTTCCAGCAGTGTGTTCAAAAAGAGACTGAGTCCATTAGCCAGTTCCTCCAGTCTCTCAGAACCGAGGCGATTCAATGTGAATTTCCAGACCTGGATGCAGGGCTGGGTTTCAACCGGTTCGCACCGGTCCCTGCGATCCGGTTGGTCGCCGAACCCGGAAGTAAGTAACTTCCGGGAACGGCGAAGCCCCCCCCCCCGCACCCGCGCGTGCCCGCACACCCGCGCCCGCTCCTTACCCGGTTTTTTTGAATTTTGCGCTTTCCACGCATGCGCAGAACGCCTGCGCGATCCTCCAGGAGCAGCTGGAGCATCGCGCAGACGCTAATACGCATGCGCGCGCCGCGTGCGTGCACACGCGCGCCGCGTGCGTGCGCGAGGACGCCACCGGCCTCGTTCCAACCGATCCGGTTGGAACGGGGCGAGAAACCCACCCCTGCCTGGATGACAACCTCGTTGAACAATTCGTGTGTGAAGTGCAGGACATCTGGCTTAAGTGGTGGCTCCTGGCAAAGGCTGACATCACCCTGCCATAAGCCGTGGACGAGGCAAGGGCAGCGGAGCTGTCCGAGCAATCTACTGCTGAGATGGCCAGATTCCTGCCTCCACCTCCTCTGCCTGCGCACCAGGCTTACCTCATTGATGAGCTGGTGCCACTGCCTGACCCTGATGAGGGGGACCAGGTCTACCACCTGAGGGCCATCCCTAGACGACAGAAGCAGGTGTTGTTCTGCTCTGCTGCAGCAGCGGCCATTTGCCTAGGTTGCGGGGGCAACCATGCCTGGGCGTCCTGCCCCTTTAAAGCATCCATGTGCCGCTGCTGTAACAAACAGGGGCACCTAGCACAGGTCTGCTGGGCCACCCTGCTGGTACCTCCGCTCTCCTATGGCCAACCTTCACTGCCACGGAACCAGCAACCCTGCAGTCAGCAGCACCGGCCCAATGACTGCTTCACCATTGACAAGAGTTTCAGTTTCAGTTTCAGTTGAGTTTATTTATAGGCCGCCCTTTTCCCTGAGGGGACTCAGGGCGGCTAACAACTTGTATGGAAGGGGAAGACATACAATAACAAAAAACACAATGTATAATTAAAACCAAGCAACATTCATACTACATTCGGGTGGGGGCAGACTATGGTCTTACCCCCAGGCCTGACGGGATAGCCAGATCTTGAGGGCTGTGCGGAAGGTCTGAAGGGTGGTGAGGGTACGAATCTCCACGGGGAGATCGTTCCAGAGGGTCGGAGCTGCTACTGAAAAGGCTCTCCTCCGCGTAGTTGCCAGCCGGCACTGGCTGGCAGATGGCACTCGGAGGAGGCCTAATCTATGCGATCTTATGGGTTGAGAGGAGGTAATTGGCAGGAGGCGGTCTCCCAAGTACACAGATCCACTACCATGAAGGGCTTTGTATGTAGTAAGAAGCACCTTGAAGCGCACACGGAGATCAACAGGTAGCCAGTGCAGCTCGCGGAGGATAGGTGTTATGTGGGCGAACCGAGGTGCACCCACAATCACTCGCGCGGCCGCATTCTGGACTAGCTGAAGCCGCCGGATGCTCTTCAAGGGCAGCCCCATGTAGAGCACATTGCAGTATTCCAGCCTAGAAGTCACGAGGGCGCGAGTGACTGTTGTGAGAGCCTCCCGGTTCAGGTAGGGTCGCAACTGGCGCACCAGGCGAACCTGGGTAAATGCCCCCCTGGTCACAGCCGACAGGTGGTGATCAAAGGTCAGCTGTGGATCCAGGAGGACTCCCAAGTTGCGGACCCTATCTGAGGGGTGTAAAATTTGACCCCCCAGCCTGAGTGGTGGAACACTAGCCAAATTTTTGGGAGGGAAACACAACAGCCACTCGGTCTTTTCTGGGTTGAGTACAAGCTTGTTAGCCCTCATCCAGTCCCTAACAGCTTCAAGTCCCTGGCTCATCACGTCCACCGCTTCATTGAGTTGGCACGGGGCGGACAGATACAGCTGCGTATCGTCTGCATATTGATGGTATCTTATCCCGTGCCTCCGAATGATCTCGCCCAGCGGTTTCATGTAGATGTTAAATAGTACGGGGGACAGGACCGACCCCTGCGGCACCCCATATGTTAGGGGCCTCGTGGTCGATCTCTGTCCCCCGACCAACACCGACTGCGACCTGTCCGAGAGGTAGGAGGAGAACCACTGCAAAACAGTGCCTCCCACCCCCACCTCCCGCAGTCGTCGCAGAAGGATACCATGGTCGATGGTATCGAAAGCCGCCGAGAGGTCAAGGAGAACCAAGATGGAGGGATGGCCTCCATCCCTGGCTCTCCAGAGATCATCGGTCAATGCGACCAAAGCGGTTTCTGTGCTGTAACCAGGTCTGAAGCCGGACTGGAAGGGGTCCAGGTAGTCGGCTTCCTCCAAGGACCGCTGGAGCTGGTAGGCCACCACCTTCTCAACAACCTTCCCAATAAAGGGGAGGTTGGAGACTGGACGATAGTTGTTAAGTACAGCTGGATCCAAAGATGGTTTCTTCAAGAGGGGTCTCACCACCGCCGTTTTAAGTGCGGCGGGGAAGTACCCCTCCCGAAGCGAGGCGGTAATAACCGCTTGGATCCAGCCCCGTGTCACCTCCCTGCTGTTAGCAACCAGCCAGGAGGGACACGGGTCCAGTACACAGGTGGAGGCACTCACAGCCCTCATGGCCTTGTCCACGTCCCCGGGGGTAACATCCTGAAACTCAACCCAGCGATGGTCTACCAAATCGTCCTCTCGTGTCACGGCTGGCTCTGCAAAGGTGGAGTCCAAATCCGACCGAAACCGAGCAACTTTGTCCGCCAAGAACTGGGCATAGTCTTCAGCCCTACCCTGCAAGGGGTCCCCCGTATCCCTCTTATTTAAGAGGGAACGGGTTATCCTAAACAGGGCGGCTGGACGGGACTCGGCGGACGCAACCAAGGTGGCAATATAAGATCTCTTTGCTGCCCTAAGTGCCCTGATGTAATCCTTGGTGCAGGTTGTTAAGAGTGCTCGGTTCGATTCGGATTTATCGGACCTCCACTGGTGCTCTAGGCGTCTCCTCCGGCGCTTCCTCTCCCGGAGCTCCTCAGTAAACCAAGGAGGCCTCCGGGATCCGCCGCCTCGGAGTGGCCGTAGTGGCACAATCCGGTCGAGGGTCTCTGATGCTGCCGAATGCCAGGCAGCAACCAGAGTCTCTACCGGACTGTGGGCGAGAGTATCAGGAATAACCCCAAGCTTCGTCTGGAACCTCAAAGGGTCCATAAGTTGCCTGGGGCGGAACCACTTGGTCGGTTCCTCCTCCCTACAGTGGGGGTTTGGTCTTCGGAAGTCAAGCCTCAGTAGGCAGTGGTCTGACCACGACAGGGGTATGATCTCATTACCCCTCAGACCAAGATCACAAATCCACTGCTCCGAAAGAAATACGAGGTCGAGCGTGTGACCCGCAGAGTGAGTTGGGCCCCGAATTATCTGGGTCAAGCCCATGGCTGTCATGGAGGCCATGAACTCCTGCGCCCCATCAGAGTGTTCACCGAGCGTAGGCAAATTGAAATCCCCCAGGACCATAAGCCTGGGGAACTCAATTGCCAGCTCGGCTACCGACTCGAGGAGCGAGGGGAGGGCTGCTGCAACGCTGTTGGGAGGCAGGTACGTTAGCAGCAGGCCCACTTGACCCTTGAGGTCCAGCTTCACCAGTAGGGACTCACACCCGACAAGCTCCGGAGCAGGGATCCTACGAGGTACTAAAGACTCCCGAATAACAATAGCCACACCCCCACCCCTTCCCTGAGCTCTCGGCTGATGAAGCACCTGAAATCCTTCTGGGCACATCTCTACGAGGGGGACTCCTCCCTCCGGGCCCAGCCAGGTTTCAGTAATACATGCCAGGTCTGCCCCCTCGTCTAAAATTAAGTCCCGGACGAGGGGAGCCTTGTGAACAACAGACCTGGCATTTAGCGACAACAGCCGGAGACCAGGGTCCTGACTACTCGCGCCATCTGGCCTCGGAGTGGGACTCATAGGGCCGGAAGGAGGGATCTCTGTGACGTAGCGAACCCTCCTTCCCCGGTAATGGCCAGCCCTAAAGTCCCCGCCATATCTGCCCCTCCCCATTACGACCGTAATGCTCCGGCCCACTCCCGTGTCCGTGGTTCCCCCAACCACACCTACAGCTCCCGCATTCCCTGACAGGCCCTCCGAATCAGACACACTCATTCGTTCACTCAGACAGTCCCCACGTGATAATTAAGAACACATAAATACAACAATATAGGGTAGTAAAAAGTGGGAGCATTCACTCAATCACATGCAATCTCATACACTCATCATACCAATTAAAATAAAAAATTTAAAAATTAAAAATTGCGCGATGTGCAAAGAACGCATAAGGCTTATGTAAAGGTCTTAATAGTCTTAACCTTCTCTTCTGTAAGTCTGATAAAAGTTCTAGTAAGAGTTCAATGAGTTCAATGAGGGGGTGCAGTCCAGAGAGGCCAAGGGTCCTGGTATTGTGGTTAGATAAGGGCTTGTTGTTTAAAAGTCCAGCTGAAGAAGGTAATAATGGCAACAGTTGGGGCTGGAAAAGCCAGTCCAAATGCCCCAGGCATATAGTTGAGGAGAGACAGATAGTCAGAGCCCAGAATAACAAGAGACCAATGTTGCTTGAAAAGCCCGCAGAAGATGGTATACAGGGGTTGTCTTGTATTCCCCCTCTCCTATAAGTCTGGGGGGGCCCAAAAGCCCGGGGGGGCTGAGGAGTGGCAGGAGGCCCCCCCGTTCGCTGTAAATGCCCCCACTCGTCCAGCCCAGGATAACGAAAGGCCAGCATTGATGGAAAAAGCAGCACTGGGGGAAAAAGCAGCATTGGAGGAAAAGGCAGCATTAATAAAAATAGCAGTGTTAATGGCTATATTGATGGAGGAGCAGTGTTGGTAGAAGAAATAGCGTTGGTGGAAAGAGCAGCGTTGCTGGAGAAGGTAGCATTGATGGAAGAACTGAGCCAGATGCGAAAGGGGAGGGGTATCCAGAAAAGGCTACGGCCACGGTGCACCCAGCTGACCGCCCGATTCGCCCGATCTGAATAGAAGCCCTGATCGATCTCTCCCTTTCTAAAAGTGGCAATAGTTGGCTAACACAGTCACTGAGGGCTCGCGCAGCTGTAAGAGGAGGCTTGAAAAACCTCGCGACCCCTGAGACCACCGCAAAACGCTCTCAAACGCTCTCAAACGCCTCCGTCGCCTCCGTCGTCACTATGGAGCTGCCGTTTTCGCCACTGAGATCGCCGAGCCGCGCTAGAGATTTTGAAGAGCCTCTCTGCCACCCCTGCAAGGTGGCGCAGTGGTTAAATGCAGCACTGCAGGCTACTGCTAGATCAGCAGGTCAGCGGTTCAAATCTCACCAGCTCAGGGTTGACTCAGCCTTCCATCCTTCCGAGGTGGGTAAAATGAGGACCCAGATTGTTGGGGGCAATATGCTGACTCTCTGTAAACCGCTTAGAGAGGCCTGAAAGGCCTATGAAGCGGTATATAAGTCTACTACTATTGCAGAGTCGGTCAGCCAGGCGATGGCTGGCTCTAAAAAGATAACTCTGTCCCTCCTCATCGAAGGATTGCCTTGTACGATGGAGGTGGACTCGGGGTCCTCCCGTTCCCTCTTCTCATGGGCAACCTTTTCCCAGCTCTGCCCCGGCATCTCGAAGTCCCAGCTGTTTCCACCGGACACTGTTCTATGGGACTACCAGGGGACTCAGATTCCTACCCTGGGTTGCTATGTGGTGCGGGTGGAGTATGGGGGGGGGTTTGCTACCTGCCTGTTCTGGTGGTCCAGAAGCTGCTCGCCCGGCTCTGCTGGGCCTGGATTGGTTGTCCCCAATAGGCCTCGCACCTCACAGCGGACATGCCCCCTGGCATCGAAGACTTCCTGGTGGATTATGCCAATGTTTTTGATGGTAAGCTGGGGGAGTACAAGGAGACCCCTATCTCCCTCAACCTAGACCCCCAGGTTGCCCCTATTAGGATGAAGGCCCGCAGGATGCCTTTTGCCTTGAGGCCCAAGGTGGATGCGGAACTTGACAAGCTGTCAGCGAAGGGTGTCCTGGAACCTGTCGACCATTCATGATGGGAGACCCCAATAGTGGTCCCTGTCAAGGCCGACGGGTCCATCAGGATCTGCACTGACTACATGTCCACCATCAACCTTGCCCTCCAGGCAAACCCCTATCCAGTCCCTGTGGTGCAGCACCTGCTCCATTCCTTGGGATGGGGCTGCACCTTTGCCAAACTGGACATTGCGCAGGCCCTACCAGCAGCTCCCGGTGGATGATGATGTGGCGGCCGCTCAGACCATTGTCACCCACCGTGGGACCTTCCGTTGTTGCCGCCTCCAATTCGGCGTTTCCGTTGCCCTGGGGATCTTCCAGAGCTTCATGGAGTGGCTGCTCCATGGGCTCCCTGGTGTCATCCCCTACTTCGATGACATCCTGATCGCTGCTACCAGCCGCTCAGGGCTCATCAAAGTACTTCGGAAGGTCTTCGACCGTTTTAGGGGCACGGGTATCAAATTGAAGTGCAGCAAATGCTTCTTTGCTGTGCCAAAGGTGGAATTCATGGGCTTCATGATTGACGCCCAGGGAATCCACCCTATACCCTCTAAAGTCACTGCCATCAGGAACGCCCCTGCACCCACTTCCAAGGCAGAGCTGCAAGTGTTCCTTGGCCTTTTAAATTTTTATGCACCTTTCTTGCCGCACAAGGCATCACTAGCCAAGCCGCTGCATTGGTTGCTTGACTGATCCACGGCCTGGTGCTGGGGCAGCCGCAAAGCACATGCGTTCGCAGCTGTCAAAGCCATGCTGACATCAGAGGCAGTCTTAGTCCAATACAGTGACAAGATGCCGCTAACGTTGGCATGTGACGCCTCCTCTTTCAGTCTGGGGGCAGTTCTGAGCCATGTCCTCCCAAATGGCCCAGAAGCCCCTGTGGCTTTTTATTCCCAGACACTCTCCTTGGCTGAGAAGAACTACAGCCAGTTTGACAAGGAAGCTCTGGCTGCGGTGTTTGGGATTAAAAAATTCCATGACTATCTTTACGGTCGGCACTTTACCCTCTACACTGACCACAAGCCTCTCCTTGGGCTTCTGGCTGGTGACAGGTTGACGGCTCCTATTCTGTCTCCCAGGACGATCCATTGGATGGAGTTTCTTGCAGCATATTCATATACGCTGAGATACCATCCAGGCAAGCAGCTGGGGCATGCTGATGTCCTTAGCCATTGCCCCCTTCCCTGTGCTGACCCGCAGCCAGTCCCTTGCCTCTCGGTTCTGTCAATTGTGGACCTGGACCTTCCTCTGACAGCCACTAATGTGGCAGCCCACTCTGAAGCCGACCCTGTCCTCTCGCAAGTCATCGCATGGGTCCTGAGGGGCTGGCCTACAGAGGTGTCTCTTAGGAGTTCCGCCCCTTTAAGATCCATCACTTGGAGCTGTTCCTGCACTGTGAGTGCCTGTTGTGGGGCACCCACCCCTCCCTCCGCCACCAGGTTCTCTCTCGTCTCCATGCAGACCACCCGGGGGTCACGCACCTGAAGGCGCTCACCCGGAGTTATGTCTAGTGATCGAGCTTCGATGACGAAATTGAGAGCTGGGTGGGGAGCTGTGTGTCCCATCCTGCTCTCCCCTCCGTCTCCTCTCGGGAATGGGAGTTGCCCAGGAGGCCTTGGTCTCCTCTGCACCTCAATTTTGCGGGTCCCTTCCATGGCCAGATGTTCCTGGTGGTCGTGGATGCGTTCTCTCGATGGGTAGAGTTGGTGTTCATGTCATTCACCACAGCCGAGAGTAAGGTGTGGGTCTTGCGGTGCCTCTTTGCCACACACGGCTTGCCGGACGTCGTAGTGTCTGACAATGGCCCGCAAGTCTCATCCACGAGGTTCCAGGAATTCCTGGCTGCACTAGGGATCCACCATGCGTCAGTCGCCCCTTGCCATCCATCCAGCAATGGCTGGGCAGAGAGGGTGGTCCGGTCGGCCAAGGAGGCTTTAGGCTGCATGGACCGTGGTGACTGGCTGGTAAGAGTTGCTGCTTATCTTATGGGCCAGCATTCCACTCCTTGCCCCATCACACGGAAGAGCCCTGTGGAGCTACTGATGGGCTGGCGCCTGCGGACTACCCTGGATAGATTGCACCCTCTCTATTCAGCCTGGCAATCTGGGGGCCCCTTCCTGCTCCTTCGGGGTGGGGGACCTGGTCTGGGCCAGAACCTACTCTGGGGATCCTCGGTGGATGCCTGCCACCATCACCGAAATAACTGATCCCTGTTCCTACAGGGTCCACTTACCAGATGGCACCGAGTGGTGGCACCATGTGGACCAATTAAGGTGTAGCCACCCTCCAGAGGCCTCGACTCAAGCCAACCCACAGAGGCCAGCCACCGTCACCCAGCAGCCAGCCTCAGATCCGCCGCTGCTCGCAGCCTCCGTTACGCATGAGGCCTTCCCCCAGTGAGGCCTCTCCTACCCAGTTACCACTTCCTGGCAACCTCTTGCACCAGCTTAGCCCGACCTCGCATTGCCCAGTTCGCCCCTCCTAGGCTTCCACCACCAGGCCTTCCCAACCCATTTGCCGCATATCGGCAAGTTTGTATTACCCCGCCTGTTCAGGCTACACCCCCGCCGCCTGGCCAACCTCTTCCTGGGATTCTGCCCTCCGGACTAGGCCTTCGTGACATCACCCGGAGCTCCACTCCCTCCAGGGAGGAGCTGCAACAGGGATGTCTTACCTCTCCAGTGCCGCCTCCTGAACTGAGGTGTTCGGGGCGTGTCCACCGCATGCACCACATTTCCGCATCTGCCCTCACTAGGGGGGGGAAGAAGTGTTTAGTCCTCCCACGTACGATTGACAGCCAGCAATAGCCAGGCCACACCTGATTGGCTAAGGCATGGCTGGCTGAGCGCGGGCTGTCAGATGGGCGCCTATTGGCCTCCCTGCTTGACAGCTCCATATAAATAGCTGTCAAGCAGGGCGCAGTCCCAATCTATTGCTAGCCTGTCTACTGTTTGGTTCTGTTTGAATAAAGGTTGTTAGCTTTACCTCAGGAGCCTCCTGCCTCGTTCTTCCTTGGACTACTTCAATTATTTGGATATTTAATGTTTTAAATGTTTAATGTTTTCATGGAAGGCTAATCACATACATCCCCTCATACATGCCATATTTATTCACTTAAACATTTATAGAGTGCTAATTCAAGAAAATCAGTTGATAGTATGAAGCAGGGACGTGCAGTCACTAGAGGCAAGGGAGGTGGAGCCTCACCAGTCTCCTCAGGAAAGAGAAAGAAATTTAAATATATTTTTTTAAATAATTAAAGCCAAGATAGTTGCTACCAGATTCCAGCTCACAGTGGCTTGGTGTCTGCTTAGTGTTAACCAAAGCAGGAGGTGAGAGAACTCGGGGCCTCTTTTCCATAAGGAATTTTTTGCCTTCTAAAAGTTAATAAAGAGTTAAAAGGCAAAGAAGTTCAGATGGAAAAGAGGCACTAATTCTCCCGCCTCCTGATTTGGAAGCAGCCAATCGTGTCTTCTTGAGCACGCTTACGTTGGGCGGGGCGTGCTTCAGAGGAGAGAGGAGTGGGCGAGAAGGAGGAGGCTGCCTGCCTCTTTGCTGCAGACCTGGGCGCTTGGCGGTTCCCACGATGCAAAGTGCCCCACCATCCCCGATGCTGCCGCCTGCTGCCCCAGCCTGCTTCTCCAGGCTCCGCCGCTGGAAGTCCCGGATCGCCTCTGGGGGAAGGCTCCTTCGCCCGGCGGGGCGGTGGTGGCGGCAGCGGCAGCGGCTACTTTAAGTGCTCCCTTGTCTCACAGCCGGGGCCGCTCCAGGCCACCAGCCACTGACACGTGCTCCTGCAAGAGCCTCTGGGCAGCGCCGGGAAGCCGCAGAGAAGCTTCGCTCCATTTTTCATTCAGCCTTCCCCCAGAGGCGATCTGGGACTTCCAGCAGCGGAGCTTGGAGAAGCAGCGGACGCAGGCCAGGACAGCGGCGGGGCAGCGGGGCACTTTGCATCGCGGGAGCCACCAAGCGCCTTTGCTGCAGACCCGGGCGCTTGGTTGCTCCCGCGATGCAAATCCGCCCCCCCGCCGAGGCCGACCGCTGCCCTGCTGAGCCTCACCAGGTATCAACCTCACCGCACGTCACTGGTATGAAGGTATAGAAAGGATAGAGAAGAGGGTCTGATCCCAAATAGGCAATTCTCTCCCCCCTTGCAACATCCCGAACTCAAACTATTTTCATTTTTGTTTGCCTCAATTCAGTTATAGGAACAAGCCAAAACAGGAAAATGCCTTCACTTTTGGCTAATTACAAAACACAGGGCATCTTAGCCCATTCTTTGATCTTGAAATTGCTAGGCCTTCTATTTATGTTACAGATAACAGCCTTAACTGTTTAAAATATTACGTGGAGTGTGTTAAGCACACAGAACTGCAAAGAAAAACAAAATCAAGAATTGATATTGGTCTTAGAGGAAAAGGATTAGGCTTCAAAGAAGCAGGGAGAACAAAGGATTCATTGGCAAACCCATCTAAGATGATGATCAGGTGGGGTGGGAGTACTTCAAAGCTGGCTGCTTGCCTTGAGTGCATACAAAATAAATGCTTCTTCCTCTTCATGGACTCATTGCGTTTAGTCATCTGTGCAGATTCATTTTTCCAAAAATTAACACATGGTTTAGAAAAAGGCTTTTCTAAACCCTGTGTTTATTATTTTATAAATAATTCAATCTGGTGAGCATACAGTACCTAATACTCTTTTTTTTCTCTTATTTTCCCCACAACAAGACCCCTGTGAAGTGAATTGGGTTGAGAATGGGTAACTGGTCTAAAGTCACGCAGTCAGCTTTCATGCCTAAAGGGGGACAAGAACTCATAGTGTTCCAGTTTCCAGTCTGGTATTTTAATCACTAGACCAAATTGGAATCAGAAGGATCAATTTTCCTTACTGCATTCTGGAAAAAAAAAAACCTTTGATTTTGGGGTGGATGGCTGTTAAGCTTCCAGAAAAAACACTTCTCAGGAAGGAGAGTTGTGTTTAATGAGTGATTTACTGGATAGCCCCTCATGAGTTTGCATTACTATAGCTAGATAGGATTAGTCTACAAGTATGTTATGGGTAAAGCTAAAAGTTCCCTTCCCACATATGTGCTAGTCTTTCCTGACTCTAGGGGGCAGTGCTCATCTCTGTTTCAAAGCCAAAGAGCCAGCACTCTCCGAAAACATTTCCCTGGTCATGTTGCCAGCATGACTAAATGCCGAAGGCACATGGAACACTGCTACCTTCCCACCAAAGGTGGTTCCCATTTTGCATTTTTACATGCTTTCGAACTGCTAGGTTGGCAGAAGCTGGGACAAGTAATGGGAGCTCACTCTGCTACAGGGTGCTAGGGATTAGAACCGTTGAACTGCTGACCTTTCTGATTGACAAGCTCAGCCTCTTACCCACTGAGCCACCACATCACTAGTCTGTAATAGGTAACTATAGCCTAATAGGAAACTCCAGAAGCTACTAGTAGAGAGAGGGAAAGGAGGGTGGGGGGGAGTTCCCAAAATATTTACTGAAAATACCATCTAGCAACTTAAGTTCTGTTCTTGTTGTATAGAATGGAGCAAGATTTTTATGTTACTGTATAAAATGTGGCTGCTCATTGGGTAAGGAACTGATTGAATGATACTTTTTAACTCTTCTATTGATCAGCTGGAGGGAGCCTTGATTGGCTCATGGTATTCTCTGCCTTTTATAACTAGTTCAAGGTCAGCAGAATTGAAGTTGATGGGGGGTTGGATTAAAACTGCTTTTAAAGATTTAGAAAAGCCAATGTTTAGAAGTGTTTTTATCTCACTTGTTCCTTAGAGACTGAAGAGCCCTAGGCTTTCACCATACAGTGTAGCATTGGCATATTAGAAGCTCCTTCTTTTAGAGATCTGGAGTTGTTCAATTTCATTTTGTTATATTTTTAATCTAACCATGATCGGCCTTGGCAAAGATATGTAAAGGAAGAACTGAAGGCAGGAGGAAAAATCAGAAATGCCACTTTTAAATTATGTTAATGTGCTTCACTTGCACTTCTGCAGGCAAAGATGGTTAAGCTCAAAAATTAATGGACATTTAAAATTGTTTTTATTGCATTGTTTACTGACTGTGGAGCATGTCTGCTCCAAGCCCCTTGAGAGTTTCAAGTACATTGCAGTGGAACTTTCAAATGAAATGAAATGACAAGCTCAGGTTCCAAAAAGCTTTTGTCAGACTTGAATAATGGGCCTTATCCAACAGCATGAAATTTAAGGTGGAGAAAAGCAAGGTTTTACACCTAGGCAGATGAAACTAAAGGTACAAGTATATATTAGGCCAAACTTTGCTCAAAAACAGTAATTGTGAGAGGGATCTTGGAGTCCTAGTAGATGATTACTTTGACATGAGTCAGCAGTGTGTGGTAGCAGCCAAAAATGCTAATACAAACCTTGGTTGTATAAACAGAGTCATAGAATCAAAATCACATGAAGTATTAGTATAACTTTATAAAGCTTAGTAAGGTAACACCTGGAATACTGCATCCAGTTTTGGTCATTACATTATAAACAAATTGTTAAAATTTTGGAAAAAGTGCAAAGAAGAGCAACTAAGATGATTAAAAGCCTGGAGACTAAAACATATGAAGAACGGTTGCAGGAATTGAGTATCGCCAGTCTAGATAAAAGAAGGACATGGGGAGACATGATAGCAATATTCCAATACTGCCACATGGGTTGCCACAAAGAAGAAGGGGTCAACTTATTTTTGAGTTGACCCGCGGTGGCACAGTGGCTGGAATGCAGTACTGCTGGATACTTCTCCTGACTGCTGGCTGCCTGCAATTTGGCAGATCAAATCTCACCAGGGTCAAGGTTGACTCAGCCTTCCAACCTTCCAGGTAAAATGAGGAGCCAGATTGGTGGGGACAATATACTGACTCTGTAAACCACTTAGAGGCAGCTATAAAGGCACTGTGAAGTGGTATATAAGTCTAAGTGCTATTGCTACTGCTATTTTCCAAAGCACCAGAAGGCAAGACAAGAAACAATGGATGGAAATTAGGGGAGGAACAACTTGGAGAAACTTCCTAACAGTGAGGCAATTAACCAGTGGAACAACTTGCCTTCAGAAGTTGTAGGGTTTTCATCACTGGAGCTTTTTAAGAAAAGTCTAGGCAACCACTTATTTGAAATGGTATAGGGTCTTCTGCTTGGACTAGAAGACCTCCAAGATCCCTTTCAGCTCTATTCTGATTGAAATAAGAAATGGATGCAAACATAAAATGTGATAGTCAAAATGTACACACAGTGATGAGCAGAGAAAAAAATCTTGATGCCCATATTCCCTGGAAAAAAATTGAATATGTTGATTGGCTAATATTAATTAATATTAATATTAAGAGCCAAGGTGGCGCTAAGAGCCAAGGTGGCGCAGTGGTTAAATGCAGCACTGCAGGCTACTGCTAGATCAGCAGGTCAGCGGTTCAAATCTCACCGGCTCAGGGTTGACTCAGCCTTCCATCCTTCCGAGGTGGGTAAAATGAGGACCCAGATTGTTGGGGGCAATATGCTGACTCTCTGTAAACCGCTTAGAGAGGCCTGAAAGGCCTATGAAGCGGTATATAAGTCTACTGCTATTGCTATTGCTATAATCACACTGATTTTGGCTAATTTTAATCACACTTATTCCAAAATAATCATATGATTGTAACACCTTTGCTCTTTGCCAATTTCAGATGATAGTGGAAAAGCTTGAGTGGAATAGAAATTGAATGATAGTCAGATTAGGAAAATTCAGACATTGACACTTAAGGTATGCATATAGCTAGTATTATGTCCTGCCAAAAAGGTATAGTCATCAGTATGTTGGTCCCACTTGGCATAACTAACTAAAGTCTTCAGGTTTTACCTGACATCTGACATTAACTTGGCGACAATGAGTGGTTTGTCTTGTTTTCTTCAGGGAGGCTGTTTCAATTATCCAGTCTAATCTAGTATTCCTGGCTCTCTTCCACTCGGGTACTAAGCAGGCTCAACTTGCTATAAAGACGAGGCAGACACTTCTAAAACAATGGACACAAACATGAATTGAAAAGAACAGAACAGAATTTGATACCACTCAAATCTAACCAAAGATCCTACATCTACATAAATATATGTTAGGGTAATATTTTTAGCACTTTCCTCTGAACTGAATAATTAATTCTGCTGCATTACTTTCCCATTCCAGTGATACAAATTACCCCTAAGCATGTGAATTCGTGTTTCAAATATATAATGATTTGTTAACCAGGCAACGGTTCAAGAGTTGAGAGGTTTTACCTAGAGTTTTGAATTTCAACTAAAGAGAATGACAGGCATTTATAATTATCACTGTAATATTTGTCATATATGTTTGTGGGGGCTAGTGTTCTTTTAATAGAACTTTCTTTAAAATGTAAGTCCTTCTAATCTGGATACAAATCCTGTGAAAGTAGAGCCAGAAAATAATAGGACCAGTAACCTTCAAAATCCTGTTACCTGATAACTTTCCCACCCACCCAAATACACAGCTTTTAAAAAGGGAATGCTGGGAGCTGTCATTCAGGAAATCTGTTAACGGGGGGGGGGGGGCATGAATCCCCACTTCATCCTAATGCAACCATGGCAACAGTGCTCATTCATTGACAATACTGGGAAATCTTTAAGTACTTTTGCTATCCACAACTTTTGCATCCCACAAACCACCCATACCTAGTGAATTAACTTTTGAAATTCCTGATATGATACCCATATGTATGCCCTTTCAATGGTGTTCAATAAGTGTGTGTGTATGTGTGAGTGTGTGTGTGTGTGTGTGTGTGTGTGTGTTGTATTAAAAGGCCCAACTTTAACACGATCAATGATGAAACTAATTCACAGCATCACTCATGCTTTGGGGGTAAGGAATTATATCTTTGTCATCAGCTTTGTCATAATTCAGGAGTTATACCTGAGATCTGAGCAAACTATAATACTGCATTGTAGATCAATTTCCAGTGATTTTCTGGCTGTTGTTTCGTACCACAATCAGGCATCGCTATTTGAGCAGAAGGGATGTAGAAGAAAAAAAAATGTCTCAGGAATATTTTCCTGACTGAAATTTCAGATTTATTTGTTTGTTTATATGCTGCCTTTCCACTCAAGTAGCTACTCAAGATGGGTTTAGCAATGATTTTAATATGTACAAAGTAAATTAAACCTTAACTTGTCTAGTAAACAGTAAATAAAATAATCCATAAAGAAGAATGGTTTTGTTTTGCACACATTTCAGACATGAGTAAATGGGAGTATAAAGTACAAAACAATAAAGTCTAGATAATTAGGAATCAGGCATAGAGTATATAATATGACACAGATACGAAGAAAACATACATGGCTGTATGCAATATCTGATAGATTCCTAATTCTCTCATTACAAAATGAAATGAGATTAGTTAGCAGCTTGAAAAGTTCCATAGTCTGGACATTCAGGTGATGTGACATTTTTTTAAAATTACAGTGTAGCATTTAAATTAATTCCAATACACAAACCATGCTGGCATTGGCTTTTGATCCCCCGTATGGTGACCATGGATTCCTATGTGCCCATTGGCACCCCAGTTTTGATCTGTTTGTGGAGGGGGGAAGCAGTATGAGGAAAGAAAAGTAAAAAAGATGTTAGTTAGGGACTTGGCATGCTGCAGAGCAAAGCACACAGCTCAAGAATCCTCTTTATTTTCTAGAATACACTTGGATTACCTAGTTTTGATAGGCATTCTTAAAAAATAAAAATGGTTCTTCTGATGGAAGAACAATGGACTGAAAATGGCTCCAAAATAAGTGGAGCTGACAGCCAGAGTGAATAATGAAGAGTTGGTAAGTAGACCAGCTCTTCAAACCTTTCCAGACAAAGGAGAAAATGAGAGCTTGCCAAAAGTGCTCCAGAAAGTTTGGAGATACCCAGCGGGTTTTGAGTATTGGAAGACGAAAGAATAGTCATCTTGTTCAAACCAGTTTGCGCCTTTGAAAGGACCCTAAATTTACATATTTTCTAATCACTATTGGAAATTGCTAGCTAACTATTTTTCAGTTCTTAGAAATCTCTGGATCAACAAGTTTGAGAGCACTTGATAAGGTTGTCTTCAATCCTTAATGAAAGCTTTAACTATAAATTCATGGGCTTTTTTAAAAAAAAACAACAACCAAAGATTGATAAAAACTTTGATTCAAAAAAGCCTACAAACCAGATAGTTTTAACTATTTAGAATTAATTATAAAGAATTCCTGTGAAATAATGCTTTTGTTTTGATTTAGAAAAACATATTTTAAACATTGGACAATAGAGGTAATTAAAGATTTCAGCTAAAGGAGAATAACCAGGGGTGAAATCCAGCAGGTTCTGACAGGTTCTGGAGAACCCGCAGTGGAAATTTTGAGTAGTGGAAATTTTGAGTAGTTTGGGGAACCAGCAAAGGCCACTTCTGGCTGGCCCCAGAGTGGGGTGGGAATGGAGATTTTGCAGTATCCTTCCCCTGCCACTCTCACCTAGCCATGCCCACCAAGCCACACCACACCCATCAAGCCATGCTCACAGAGGTAGTAAAAAAATTGAATTTCACCACTGAGAAGAGCACATAAAATTGACTGACGGGTGCAGAAAAGTGCAAAATATTCTAACACTGGAAGTATTGAAGAAGGATTTTGCAAAATTGAGGTCAAAAGCTAATATTAATATTGTCAACAGAAATATATGCTTTTATCCATAGATTGTGTCTAAATGATTCTATGGAAGAGGAACAAGAATAAGTTTTACCTGACAAGAAAGAGACTGAACTGAAAGATCTACAAAAGCAAGTTAAAGAATGAATGGAAATAGATGTTACACTGGACAAAAGGCTAATGTTTAAATAATTAAAAGTTAAAAGTTAAATTAAAACAAATAATAAGCCAAGATATTGACCAGTATTCTGTACTGGACTTACAAAACTGGTTTGTTGAAGCTTTGAAGAATCTCATGAGAAGAGACAAAGAAGAAATGAAAAGAAATCAAGTTTATTTGAATGGACTAAATATTAAAAGAAAAAGGAAGGAATGTAGAGTTAGTTTGATCAAGATTAAAATAGACATGTTGTCATTGCTAATAAATCTTAATGGACATTGGTTGACATCAAGACTGAAATGGTGATACTTTTATCAATTTGTTTTTAAATAAGAAATGGGAAATGGGAAGAAGAGATCAATTATTATCATTTAACAGGTGAAAAGTTACTAAAATTGTTTATATTTCATGAAGGCTGGAAGTCACTTCTTTGTACATTTCTTTTATTTTCTTTCCTATTTACTATAATCTTACTGTTTCTTTTTTTTAAAAATCTTCTTTTGCACCTTTTACTCTTTTTTCCCATTTTCTTTCTTTTAGTTTGCATTAGTTTTTTTAAGTATTTTGAATATAATATTTAATAAGTTACTTTTAAAAAATAAAATAAAAATGATAGGTGACATTGTTCCAGGGCTTGTTTGTAAGTATATAAACCCATGGCTTGCTACTCAGTATTTATCATAACATATTTCAGGAGGTAGAAAGTGTGGCAGGAAGCAACCTAACCAGTTTATCATCTGCTAAATTATACTTTGTGACTGGCCACATCCCTCTTTGGCTGCCCCATTTTGTGAATGGGCAAGCTAGATTCATTGAGCACTATGGCTTGCTCTCATACTGTCAAGCATATTTGCTTACCCAAAAAATGTATTAAAGATTCCTGCATTGACTGCTATCATTTCCCAACTTGGCAATAAAAGCAAATAAAATGTGGTGATGACAGTAAAATAGAAACCTTCTGGCAACATTCTATTATCACAAGAAGACAATTTAAATGAAATTGAACAACTAAAAGAACTACTGATCAACTCAAAATTGTAAAGGCTTAATAGTATTCTGAGGACTCTTATCCTATGAAAACTTTAAAACGGGAGTACAACTAGTAGGACTCTTTGCAAATCTATAATGATATGCTGCAATGTACGTGTGGGGTATTAGCAGGATTCACCCCGTTAGAATTAATGTAGGCAGGAGTTTCATCTTGCAGTAAGGAGGCATCCCTTGAAGAATAATTTTAATATTGTTGATGGATATGTAATTCTTAATTAGCTTTGTGGGTTTATTAACTTCAGTGAACTAACAATATTAGCAGCTGTGAAATACCCATTTTGAAGACTTCATATATTTATTCATGTCCATTAAAATGGGTCAGAATTTCTCATTACAATTTTTGCAAAGTGCTTTGTGTGGTTAATTAAGTACATGCCACAAAGCAAAAGCCAGAATTTTAGACACAGCTGTGTTTAAAAGTTCCACTTTTGAACTGTGTCACATGTCCATGGGAACAGACTGCCAGAAACAATGAGTGCATTCAAGAGCGCAACAAACTGACCCTTGTGTGCCAAAACTTCCTTTTGTCAATATTCCCTCTGTGGTTCTAGTGATGACATGACTCAAATTTTACTTCTTGTCTCAACATTTGTTTATATCAACAGTTTTCAAAGTGTGAGACAGGTTTCTCTGAGAAATGGTGCTATCAGTCTCTAGGCAAAGTGTGAGAAGAGATCAAGAATAAAGAGAGGATAGGAGAATGGGGAAAGATTAAAAGAATGAAACAACATGACAATCTTTTTTTTCTACAGGCAATCAAATACTACTTAAAGTTGTCATTAAGATTCTTTTATATTTAAAGTGCTGAGAATGTTTGACATTCCACTTTCATTTACATATACTTCTGTATACCTATTGGGATCCATAATAAAGGAAAAATAAATATTTTCAGTTCTTTCCTCTTTGACATTTTTCTGATTTAAGAATGAAATTAATTGTGCTAAAAAGTACATATATTGCAATTTGGTCTGATAAGTATTTTTCTCTCCAATGTGAGACCAGAACTTATATAAGTTGTCTCCAGAACTTATATATTATGTTGCAGCCGAATCCAATCCAGATGCCTTTCAGATGTATGGATCAATTACATTATTCAGCCAGAATGATCATTGCTGAGAATATTAAAACTTTAGATAATGTACATATGGGAGAGGATTCAGAAACAGAGACTCCAAGAAGAGCTTTGTGCAGCAAAGGAAAAACAATGAACAAAGAAGAACGACGAGAAAAAGAAGCAACTTGCTGCCCTGAAAAAGTCTCTCCAAACTGGTAGAATTACTCTCTCTTTCTATCCTTCATTTTTAGAGTTCATTTGGAAGATATATTCCCTGTATTTTATTCTTTCTTAGCTGAAAAATTATACTGCTCTCCATCCATTATTTCATGTTGGAAAAAAGGAACATTTTAATAGAAATGCTAACCATACATTCGACAACTTTCCAAATTAAGATGTTTGACTTTAAACCCCTACATGACTTCCGACTCAGACTTCCTCTTCCATATTCATCTGTTTAGATGTTAACTTTTCTTCAAATGGCTTGACTTCCTAGATATTATTGAAAAAGCTACCTCCATTATGATACCTTCGGAAGAAAGATTTGAAGTGCAAGATCTCTTCCTAAACATGACAAGAGTCAATTTTATTCTAATTAATCTTCAGGTTTGAAATCCTACATATAATTAATTACCTATAAATATATTTCATTGAATCTAGTAGTATCTGATTTTATGGACTCCATCTATAAAGCATACTATAGTTCTTCAAGCAACTGCATTAAATGCTCTTGCAAAGGCAAATATTTTTCAAACCATGTTACTACTGAAAGTACTAGAAGAACCCCATTCCCAGCATCACTCCTTTCACCTCCCACTGAGAAAAAAGAAGGAAATTTCAGAAGAGATGTAACAAAATTATTGTTTATAGAAACTGATTTTATTTGGGAAGAAGAGATGACTATGTGCAACTAATGGGTAATTTAAAAAAGAACTTAATAAAAGGAAGGGAGAAATATTTTATCTACATTGATGTTTTCATCATCTTAAAGTCCAGCTTGAATCTCCTATATATGCTTTGTGTTTTCATCTTTCTTCTAATGCAGACTTTTCCAGATGTTTTAGATTTCAACTTTATTCATTCCCTGGTAGCATGGAAATATAGCCTTGATCTATGATTGCAGTTTTGTTATTGATCTAAAGCCTTTTCTAATCACAGTAATTGTCACTGAAATTATAATATCCCAATAATAAATAAAATCAGCTATCATCTATCTCTTTATCTCCTGTATATAAAAGATTGGAAAAGATAAATATTGACAAGGTTATTGCCATAGAAACAGGTTACATCTTTTTTTTCTGTCATTCATATTAAAACTTGAAAAGTAATTATATTCACAGATTAATCTTCAAACTTATTCCAACTTGCTCATATTTTCAAGAAAAAACACTAAATTTTATGAATTTTGCTTTATGTAGAGTTTTATCTGTCATATCCAAGTCATTCCTAAGATGTTGATGGTGTCAGCTAGAGCTTCAAAATAGGCAGAATTGCAGTAAAGTTGGAATTTGTGAGAAGCATCAAAGACATAGTCATAAACCTTGGTTTCTTATTTTTGCAATTTAGGCTTATGGACATAAGAGGCAATAGGAAGCCTCACGCCCACTTTCTTTTTCCCGAACACCCATTTCTTTTCTTAAATGCTTCTAAATTAGCCTCCCTTATTGTGTTTATTTTGCCTCTCAGTGTTGTTATTACCCTGTTTACCAAACGTCATTCTGTGAGCATCTCCAGACTCTTTCCAGCTAACACACGCAATGCATTACAATTATACAATTATGCCATTGTAATCAAATAATTAAGATACATGTTAAACATATATTAGAGCCTACAAAGAAAAATGAGCAGCAGGCACAGGCAAGTCATGAGGAAAGAGAAGGGCTGGGAGTGTTATTTAGGCTTTAGTGTCTGTGCTTATCTTCAGTTAGCTAAAGACAAGAGGCTAATCATAGTTTTGAAAAAAGAAAAGAGATCATTTCAAGAGATAGCTTTCCAATAGCTTACTAATTGGTGTAATTTAAATAAAGCCATTCTACACTAATTTTGCTATACTTTATTTGTGGTGTTTTATTCTGGTTACATTTTCTAACAACTGTTAGACTGGCAGAATCAGATTACAGCCAATATTCTATCTAATTCTTACTAGTCAATTTCTCTAAGTACAGACTATCTCATAGCAGTAGCAATAGTGCTTAGGCTTATATACTGCTTCACAGTGCTTCACAGCCATCTCGAAGAAATTTACAGAATCAGCATATTGCCCCCAACAATCTGGGTTCACATTTTCCCGACTTTGGAAGGATGGAAGGCTGAGGCAACCTTGAGCTGGATCAGGATCAAACTCCTGGCAGAGGGCATAGTTAGCCTGCAATATGCCTTCCAAACATTGCGCCATCACAGCTTGACTAGCCAATGCTGGCTGGCCTCAAATCCCATGGCAGTGAGGGATAGCCTGGTAGCAATGGAAGGTTGTGAACCCAGTGCTGGGAGAGCCACTGTGTTGTGGATTGACATTAGTAAACCCAGAAGAGAGGAAGTGAGGGAATGCCAAGGAGGAAGAATATGACAGTGATGCTGAAGTGGACATCAGTGAAGAAGGTCCACTGTGAATGTGGGCATGGTAGTGGTAGCAATTAGTAAACAGTAATGGATTATAGTGCTGTCAGTCTTAGCATGCTGGGTAGAGGTGAAGGGATAGGTGGGTAGTGTGGTTGAAGCACAGGCAGTTTGTACAGGACAGAAGAAGTGAGTTTTTCTTGTTTTGTCCATGAAAGCATCCTTGCTTTGGAAAATCTGAGGCTTGGAGTTGGAAAGGGATCAAGCTGGGAATGGCTTGGATCAGGGTGAAAGCTTTCGGGGGAAATAAAACTTGATCATGACTTGTGAACCTTCCCAGCTGGCTTCCAATAAGCAAAATCAATGAGGAAATCAGCAGAAGGTCACAAGTAATGATTACATGAAGTAATCATTTAACTCACTTAACAGTAACAGCCAGGAGTTGCTGCAATTGTCATTGCTAAATAGAACAGTTATGCGTTGTTTCACTTAGCAGTGGAAATTCCAATCCCATTTCCACTTGTAACCCAAGGACTACATATAATCCAGATCAGCAACTACAAACTTTAGCTTTGAAACTTGAGAAAAAAACTACTCCCTCACTGGCTTGATTTCAATAAGTGTTATGCACTGTATGCAAAAGAAAAACAGGAAAAAAATTATTATATATTACTTATCTGTAATAATAAATGTTAAACATTTGATGTTGGAAAAAAAGAGAAGACAGAAAAGCCCCACCCTCCTTATCTGAGAGGAATAGCTTCTCAGAGCCAAAAAGTAGCTCTGTGCTCAATTTCCTTCTAATCCACAGAAAGATTAGCAGAGAGAGATACAGAGTAATCTCTTTAAAAGTTATTTCTTGTGATTCTTCTTTTAGGATGATTAAATTCATGCAGATAAAAATTGTAGTGTTTCATGTGAAGCCGAAATGTTTGAAGATGAAGCAGAAACCTGATTCTTTAGATCTTTGGACTTGATTTTTCAGATTAGAAAGTGGTAGCGTTAAAAGAATTTTAAAAATCACCATCCTTGAAAATTCTGAAAGACAACATACACAGATGTTAAAACAGAGTTGAAAGTAAACTAAAAAACTAGAAATACTGTATATGTCATAGCCTCAGAGCCAGGTTCTATGATGCAATTAAGTCCCGCTGGGAGTTGCACCTGGTGATTCAACAGCCCATGAATCCAACACAGATGCCTCCTAGGTCATTCTTCAACCAGCACTGATCTTTCTTTAGTTAAAACAGTGCCAGGAATCAGGGCAAACACCTCCCCCCCCCCATCCTCACTCCCCACAGCCTGAGAATCCTACACCCTTGCAAAGTAAGGACCTCAGAAGCAAGTGCAAAGCAAGTCCCATGCCTCACTATTGGCAACCACTGAGTAGGCAAAGTCCCAGGTATGCACAGTCATTAGGAGAAGGTTTAATCTATACAAGAATTGCCTCCTTACTGGAAGCAACTTTAGTCTCTGGCTTTGTGATTTGTGAATTCCTGTTCTTGACTGTTGACTTTGTTTTGAACTCGACTTGTTCCTGATCATATCTCTGACTCATCCTGTGGTACTTTTCAAGCTATTGTGTGGTATTGAATTACAGACTTGTTATTTGAATTACGCCTTCTGCTCACCCTCTAGTAAGCTGTCATGCACATGTGCACTCTCTCTCTCTCTTTTGCTTCTCTAGGAATTCCTCTGTTGCCTTCCCCTGCCTGTCTGCTGCCATCTCTTCAGACAAGTCTTCTTGACATTTTTACAAGTCTTTCTGCAAATTTACTAGCACCTCTGCAAGCTTTGTTCCCCTACAAAGCACGTGCCTTTCACCCAGATTTTACCTATATACTGTGTAAATATTTTCCAGCTTTGATTCCTCCAGGGCATGAAATTATGATGTGTAAATATTCTTTACAATGTTGAGCAAGATCATCTACAACAGTCTTTATTGATAAATGTACGTTTTCCCCACTGCATCTGGAATAAAAGCTGGATATTAAAACTGCATATTCATTTCTTTTCAGTACAAAACTTCAGTGCCATCATAGTCATTTTTATGATTTATAATACAAATAGTCTTCAATTTACAATCATTCATTTGCAGATTATTCAAAATAACAATGGCACTGAAAAATGTCCTATGACCATTTCTTAGACTTGAAACTATTGCAGTATCATCCAGTCACATGATCAATTTTTGGGTGCTTCACAATTGACATGTATTTACAATAGTTGCAGCATCCTGGAGCCATGTTATATGTCACAGATTGATTTAGTAGACATTTTAATTTAATGTATGTCCTTTTCCCATAAATTAGACTGTCTATGGGTGAGACCAGTATAGATAATGATAAGATAAACATGTAACAGACTGGTTTAGATACTGGGTTAATACCAGGATAGCAATAAGGTTTAATTCCATTCTTAACTGTTTAAGCTAACTGGATGATTTTGGTCTAGTAATCATCTCTCAGCCAAACCATTTCACAAAGTTGTTCTTTCCAAAAATTACAGAAGTGTTATACTCGGTGCTGAGTTCTCTGATGAAAGGCAAATAATTGATGCAAGAAAACCTATGTTGTTCCACATAAGACGTATATTTGATCTATAAGATATATTGGGAAAACAGACATTAATTGACATTCAAAATCTGTTACCAATGCGGTAACTTTGATTAACAAGTCTTTAACATTTGTACTAGAACAAAAAATAAGAATCATGGTTCTTATTTCTGAATTTCATTTCCATTTACAATGGATCAGATCATTGTGGCTTGAAATGTTAATCAAACTTTAGATCCTTGGTTAGAAGGTAATATTGTTGCAGCTAAATTTAACTCTCATGCAAGTTTGTAAAATGGAGTTTAATTTGGAGGGTATAAGATAATTTTTAAATTTTTCATGGTAGGAATATGTATTTAAAATAAAAATATGTATAAGTCTTGTTCCTCATTTGATTTTTAGTATCTCCCTAAATGATTGCATAGATAAATGCAATATTGAATTATCTGCAATATGCAATCACTCTATAGTAGTTTTATTAATTATTACTATAAATCTACATAAGAAAAGAGTAAGTTGACAGCTGAAATAGTAATTTTTGAAACTTTTAATGCTCATTTGTAGTCTTATTGCATATGTTTCATGAAAAAAATAAAGGTAAAATAATATATTTGGGAAAGAAAGTTAAATAACTTTTTAATTACATGTGTAATGCAGTTCACACTGGAAGTAGATAAAGCTTCTATGTCTTGCAAGTTTTAATAGTTCCTTTTTGTATTTGATATACAGTACATAAATTATTCAATGAATAATTAAGCACATATATTGGGAGTATGGAGTATGGAAAACACATATCATTGGCTTGTCTAAAAAGTAATTCAAACTAATACCATCTCTTTTATTAAAAGTACTTGGGTCAATGTATCGAATGGCTATGATTTAATATACAAACCATATTTGTATAGACATGCACATACACCCACTCAATGTTACAATACTATCTGAAAAATTACTGAAGAAAACCTACAATTTAATAATAATATAGCTCTTCTTGATATTTCCATGTCCAAACCTTTTATAGATACTATGAAATGTATGAAAACAAGACTAGTTCACAATGCCTACTGAGTAGTATAAAACATTTTTTTGATCCCATATTGTTGAAGATTTGAAATCATGCTTTGAACAAAGTCTGTAAAACCTCCTGTAATAAGACTCCAGATTTTGAAGTCTGATAAAGATTATATGTCAGTTTTGCCCTTATTTTGGCGGTAATCTGACACATAAACTACAGATTATATTACTTTCAATTATCTATTCTCTATAATCTGTTTCCTTTTTTGAATGGATGAATGTCTTGCTTTATTTCAGATTACTAATTGATATTTTAGTCATACATTTTGAAAACTAGAATTAGCAGAGGTGTTTTGTTGGATATGGAAAAAGTCTTTGAGATGATGTACTTCAAATGGCAGAAACATGTTTTGGCTAAATATTGATTTCCTTCTTTTTGACATTCATATAATTACACTGTGATATTCTAATCCTTTAAACAGGATAATTATGAATGTAATTATGTCTTCACCTACTGAGATGACTGGTGAAACTTATCAAGGATGCCCTATTTAATTTGATATGGAGCCATTGGTTACCTTATCAGGCAATCAAAGGACACTCTGTGTATAGTGTCTGATATTGAACATAAAGTCTCAAATGACATGATATATTATGTCTTATTGATAATTATGAGTGCTGTATACTAAAATGTGTGTATATTTAATAAAATAATGAATAATGAATAATTTGTAATGGTACTCATTAATTAGAGGATTACATAGAGCTGATCAACTTTAATGTACCTCTAGAAATCAGTAATCTTTATGAAAGTGAAAGTTGGATTTTGATAAAAGGATAAAAATAGTATTTATAATTTTGAAGTTTAGAATTAGGAAGAGTCATAAGAATACTCTGAACATCCAAGAAAATAAATGGGTCATCAAAGAAATTGTCTTCAAGAGTTTTCAGAATTTTCACTCTAAGCAGAAATGTCCAGGCTAAAGTTATATTTTGTAAACATTATATGAAAAGCTTGCTCTTTTGAAAAGTCTGTGACATTGAGAAACAGAAGACAACTTTACAATGGTGATTAGTGTAGAACTGGGTAATCTTAAATTGCAGGTTGGGGATAGAAAATCCTGGGGGAATATGTGATTGTTAAGTGTTGACACTGATTCAAGGCTATATATTTATCATTGAACTTTATCATTAAACCTACTTATTATGTTTAGATAATATAATTTTAGAAGATACTTTTCCATGTTTATTGGACACAACATTTCAGAGGATGTTTGAAGGAATACACTATCAACATTGTTCCACTGAAAGTGTAAAATCATGGAAGGACACCAACACATATGATATGGGATTGGTCCACTAGCTTCCATTTTAATTTAATATCCAAAAATCCATTAATATGGATTGGAGAAAGGAATATGTTTTAAGAACATGAACTTGATTTTGAATTATATACCAAAAATTGACAATTTATCGATATATCAAGAATCATGTATTTATGAAACATGAGGCATAGCAAGAAATATTACACCTTTACAATGGAATGGGAGTTCCACCTCCAATTTACAGCCTGGGGTTGATGGTATATGTTCAGTTTCTGCATGTGAATGTATTCTTTTACAAGAATAACAGAAGCGTACAAGAGTAAAAGAAAGGCAAATTAATATTATATCATGAGAATCGTTTAGAAATACAGGATATGAGAAGAAAGAGAAAGAAAGTAGTTTCTTCCCCCTCCTTGTTTTTGCTATCATATTTTACCTTCACTGATTACATCAGAGATGAAACCGGGGAGTGTATAGTGTTAAATTTTGTATGAGGGCTAGAATTTGGATGAGTTTATATGGTTAGAGATATTTTTAGGTTTATGCTATGGATGGAACACTTATTGATCTCTTCAGGCTGAGATAGACATGCCACTTTTCCTCCCACTTATCATCATTCTGTTGCTGTCAGTTTGAGCCATTTCATAAACCTAAAACAATCTTTAATCATAAAAGCTTATCCTAATTCACCATGGTTCACGTTAAATTCAATCATCTTCCCCAATAAAGTTTAACCCTAATCCCTTACAAATATTTATATAATCCTAATACTCACACTCATTATGAAACATAACAATGCTGTGTATTTTCAAACCTACCGTTGATAGCTGGACAATGGAAATGAATTCTGTATGCCCTTCTTATTACTAATGGGCTAATCCTTCAACATGGAAAGATAAATTTATGACTTCAAATACTCTGTGGATTTAAAGCTTGGCGTTATTTGCAATTTATGAATGAGTTGCTTTACATGTTTAGGTATTTACAATTACAGAGAAAGATATTCATCCTTTATTGAAACTGTTATAAATTATAAAGTAGCTTGAACCAAGGCCCTATATCTCTGTCTGTCTGTCTGTCTGTCTGTCTGTCTGTCTGTCTGTCCGTCCGTCCGTCCGTCCATCCATCCATCCATCCATCCATCCATCCATCCATCCATATATTATCTATCTATCTATCTATCTATCTATCTATCTATCTATCTATCTATCTATCTATCTATCTATCTATCTATCTATCTATCTATCTATCTATCTATCTATCTATCTATCATCTCTATCTATCTATCTATCTATCTATCTATCTATCTATCTATCTATCTATCTATCTATCTATCTATCTATCTATCTATCTATCTATCTATCTATCTATCTATCTATCATTGCCCTGATTCAGGCCACTTTATTCAACGCAGGCTAATTTCCTTCTGATTGAATCAAATTATTGTAGCATTATACAAAATAAAGAAAATAAATTTCTGTTTTCTAATGCCTATGTTTTTCTTAACATAATAAGTAAATTTTATGGCAGGTTTTTTCCTCTAAAATTAGTGGATTGGGTACAAAATGAAAACACCATTGCTGAAGAACAAGCTGTATTTAGATAGCAATGGTCAGGATTAGATTATTGTGTGCATCTCCATCATTTGATAGAAAAAATACCTTTTTAATACCTTTTTATACCTTTTTTATTTTAAATCCGGTTTTGATCTAATACCAAGAGAGAGATTGTGGGACAGTCTGAAACAGTCTACTATTGATAAAAGACTGATTCTACTGATTTATTTTACTTAAATTTAAGTTTAAGTTTACTTTATTGTCATTGTACATATATACACAGTGTACCCATACAACAAAATTCATATAACACCCAGACACCAGGCCCAACACACATGACAATCCCTAAACACATCCCCACCCACTAAAAATTCCCTGCCCCTAAACCACCCAAGCATCCACACAACAGACCAAGTAATGCTGTCCAACAGCTCACTGGTGGTAGCTCTTTGGCTCATTGTTGAGTGCAATTATAGCTTGGGATAAAAACTATTCAGAAGATGTGTGGTCCGAGTTTTAATAGTTCTGTATCTTCTGCCAGAAGGCAACAGTCTAAAAAGATTGTAAACAGATGGGAAGAGTTTCTGAGAACGTTGTGCAACTTCCTGAAACAGCGAGATGCAAAAATGTCATCCAGGCTTGGTAGGTGGAGCCCGGTGATATTCTGGGTAGTTTTAATGATTCTCTTTAGAGCTTTTTTGTCTGCTGCAGAGCTGCTCCCATATCATGCAAGAATGCCACACATCAGGACACTCTCAATGGTGCTGCGATAGTAGGACAGAAATAGATGCTGAGATACTTAAATCTCTCCCTAAGAATTAGATGCACTCTTTGGATACATTTATCGAAAGCAGTCCCAGTTTATAAAGATGTAAGACAAGGTTGCATATTAGCGCCGCTATTTTTTAATCTATATTTAAATCCAATAATCCAAGTGCTTACTGTTTCAGATCATCACCCACCTATTTTAGTTAATCATACAATTCCAGCATTACTGTACACTGATGATGAAATTATTATGTATAGCTCTTAGGTGGGAATGAGAAAAGCACTTATGGCACTAGCTTTCTTCTGTACAGAACAAAAGCTTTCAATAAACCAAGAAAACCAAAGTGTTAGTGTATGTCTTACATCATAAAATTTACAAATGGCAAATAAATGGGACACAAATATCTTGCAATGCAGTTCCATACTTTTCTGTCCTGGACTGCTCTCTTTCTCTTTTTAAATTGGGTAAGTATCACACAGCTTATCTCTAACACTATCATAAGATTTCACCACTCAAAAAGAGCCCATAGTCTGCATTTTTTTGACCAGCAAAGTCAAAAGGGAAGCCAGATTCATTTACAACTTGTTACTAACTTGTTACTAACTGCAGTGATTGACTTAACAGCTGTGTCAAGAAAGGTCATAAAATGGGTAAAACTCCTTTTTAAAGGAGTTTTAAAACTGTCTTGCATAGCAATGAAAAATTTGGACTCAATTATGGCTGTAAATCAAGGATTACCTACAAATCAAAGTCTCCTGTTAATCATTTAAAAAACCCACTATAATATTAATCCCAATGCTAAATTTAATCATAGACTTCAAGAAATCTAACTGTAACCAAAAATCAATACAAATTCCAACCTTCAACCTAGGATTCACTCCAAATTGCATCCTTAATCTAAGACTAGCTTTAACCATATAAATTCACATGAATAGCATATAAAAATCAGTATTTGCACTAAATATCAGTACAAAGGAAATCTAGTAATAAAACTAACCCTAATAGTCACACCACCAATACAAATGATGGTAGGATGAACTTTTATGATTTGTTTGTTTATTTGTTTGTTTATTTATATCTTGTTAGTATATATAGACTCCTATTAGTAAACCAAAATATTTAGTTATTTATTTAAGTTTGATGCTGCCTGATTCCAACTAACTCTGAGCAACAATAACAATGATACAGGAATAAGGAAATAATGACCTTTAAAATGGTCAAAGCCTGCCATTAATTACTGTAACCAAAAATAATAATGGTAATTGCTCTGTGATAATGGATATTCAATCAACATTGCTCAGTTTATATCTTTTATAAAGTAAAATATGATAGAGCCATCTGGATTTCTGTGAAAGACTCTTCTATACAATGAGTACTGATTACGAGAAACAACGTTTTTCTAGTTTTCTGTTGAATGTCTCATCCAGCCTACAGAATAAGGAGAATCAAATTGTCCTTATAATTTCATATATAAAGGATTGGACTTCAGAGATGTATGATTTAATTATTTTTGAAAAAAATATGCATTTTGTCAGTGAGGCAATGTCATATTATTTCTTCTTTGGGAAAAAGTATTCTTGAATGTGTTGTGTAACATTGAAAGTTTAGTTTAGACTTACAATAACAGATAAGCTTGTGATATAGTTGTAATTATAGATTTCTTGTGTTATTATACATTTATTTTATTTTTTGTCATTCCATATAATAAACCGTTTATTTTTATATTATGCAATTTTTTTTGAAAATGGGTAAATAAAAACTGATTTTAAAAAGGAGAATCCTTTTGAACTACATGGTCCCTAAAATTCTAAATCATGCATGTTATTAAAGGTCAAGCAAGCACTTTGAATTTTACAAGGAAGTTTGTTGGTAGCAAAGCAGATACAGAAATACCATAGGTAAATGTTGTGGCTCGGCAGCAGCCGGCTGAGCTGTTGGTGGAATCTGACAGCGATGAACATTTTGGGACTGCCCTGGAGGCTAAGGAAGACTCCATGTTCGGAATCAGAGCAGGGACTAGAGAGTCCTGTTGGCTGCCAGATGGCGTCTGAGCTAGGGAGCAGTGAGGAGGAACAGGGGGAGGTTGTCCCTGACATACGGATGCGGAGGGCTGATAGGAGAAGGCAGCAGCTGTGGAAACAGGCTTGCAGAAGGAAATAGGACACAGGTGGCTACTGATTGGCCCTTCCCAGAGAGCTTATAGGTGGAGCAACAGGAGGGGAATTTTGCAGGAAACATCAGTTCAAGTTTGAAGAAGTCCATGAATTCGGTGAGTCTGTTTTTTCATAGAGATAAATTTCTAGGCTCCTAGCCAAGGGGTGGCTTAACTACTTCATTAGTCGTGGCAGATGGCCAAGCTGGCATCAGTATAATTTGGAGGCTTGGGGGACAGAACAGGTAAATATGAAAAATCTCTCTCACAAACCAGCAAGCATATTGTGGCATTTTGAACCAAGCAATTTTTCCAAAGCCTAATTTTGCTTTCCTTTCAATTCACCTTTTGGTTCTTTGTAAATGGAACCAGTTTTCCACATTTGGAGTGCTGGGCGTTTTGGAGGCCTGAGCGCTCTGCCAGAGAAGACGGACTCCCTCAACCTTCTGCCAGCGAAAATGGAACTTAGGAGGGTCGTACACAGTCCTCTCATGCTCTGTATTCCCTGGCAAAGGTACTGGGGGATGGTCCTTTGCTGTTTCTAGGACTGTCCCTTGGGCCAGATCTAAGCACCCCACAGGACAGATTTGGCCACCGGGCCTTGAGTTTGACACCCCTGTTCTTTATAAAGTTTACCGTTTACCATTCCTGAATAGGAAGGCTCTGTGCTCAATTACTCCGCTCATCAGTCATTTATTTATTATTTATTTATTTAAAACTTTTATATGTTGCCCAATCCCAAAGGACTCCAGGCGGCTTACAAACAGAATATAAAAAAAACATAAAAACAATGCAATTTAAAACAATCATCTATCATAAATTCATTCTAGTCGGGACCGGACCTCAATAGTGAGGTCAACAGTCCCAGGCCTGCCGGAACAGCCAAGTTTTTACGGCTTTCCTGAAGGCCATCGAGTGGGTATGGTCCGGATTTCCGGGGGGAGCTGGTTCCAAAGAGTCGGAGCAGCCACCGAGAAGGCTCTCCTCCTAGGGCCCGCCAGCCGACATTGTATAGCTGACGGCACCCAAAGGAAGCCCAATCTATGGGATCTTACTGGTCGCTGGGAAGTATGAGTCAGCAAGCGGTCTCGAAGGTATCCTGGCCCTAAGCCATGTAGGGCTTATAGGTGATAACCAACACCTTGAATTGAGTCCGGAGACCAATAGGCAGCCAGTGCAGTTCACAGAGGATAGGTGTAACGTGGGTGTACCTCAGCACACACACTATCACCCATGCAGCCACATTCTGAACCAACTGCAGTCTCCAAACGCTTTTCAAGGGTAGCCCCATGTAGAGCACGTTACAATAATCCAGCCTCGAGGTGACAAGGGCATGAGTGACCATTAGAAGCGCATCCCAATCAAAGTAGGGCCGCAATTGGTGCACCAGGTGAACTTGGGCAAAAGCCCCCCTGCCGACAGATGATGTTCCAATTTCAGCTGCGAATCCAGGAGGACTCCCAAATTGTTGGGCCATCTCTGAATCATACCCTGGTCATATCCAGTTTGGACTATTGTAATGCATTCTACATGTGATTACCCTTGAAGATTATACATAAACTTCAGCTGGTACAGAATGCAGCCATGTGAGCAATCATGGCCACCAAAACAATGGTGTAAGTGAGCTGAGTGAGCTGCCTGGGTTGCCAGTTTGCTTCCAGGTCAAATTCAAGATGTTGGTTATGACTTTTAAAGCCATATATGGCATGCTGCCAGGTAACCTATGAAACAATCTTTCCCCCATTACATTAGCCAATTCCACCTGGTCAGGCAGAGGAGCTATGTTGCAAACCCCATCAGTTTAAGAAACTGATAGCAGTCTAGGAAGAGATTTTTCTCTGCTGCTGCTCGTGCATTTGGAACATTCTCCCCCAAGAGGCAAGGCAGACTCCCAGTCTCTTGGCCTTTCAGAAATGTTGAAATGCCCAGCTCTGCCATCTTGCTTGCGGGTCACAGAAAAGTGGAGCTGGTTAGCATTCTGAAGGACCTTCCCTTCATTTTAATTTACTTTTAATATTGAATTTTAACTATCCTTGCCTCTTATTTATATTTCTAAATTCAGTTTTTATCTTCTTTTATCTTTTATGGGAGATGGGCCATTTCTAAATTTGATAAATAGCCATTGTTTCATTTCATTAACAGGTTGGAATGAGAAAAGGATGCAGAAGTTGGAAGAAGTTTCAGATATGTTTTCCTCTAAACCACCGCACAGAGAAAAGTATAAAGAAGCGCATATAACAAGCAGATGAAAGTTGATAAAAATAGAATGGGCTTTATTTATTCATTATTTTAAAGACTTATTAATGCCTTAGGCAGTTGATGTTGGGTATTTTCTAAAGTCAGAGAATTGTTGCAGAGGGGTTTGTGGTATTAAAGTAAGACTAAGAAGAAAATAATGGTGTAATTTGAAGTGGGACTCTAGAGGAACATAATGGGACTCTAGAAGAACATAACCAATCAAATTCTAGCTCTCTTCTCCATCTGGATTTTCAGGTTTCCTGGTCTCTTATAAGTTACAAGCATGGAAGAAAAAGTATAATGAAATTATAACAGTAACAAATATCACCACTTAAACATAAAAAACAAGCTCTAAAACAGAAACATATGATAAGAACTGAGTGAAAATATGATAAAGTTTCAACAAATATATATATATATATATATATATATATATATATATATATATATATATATATATATATATATATATATATATATATATATATATATATATATATATATATATATATATATATATATATATATATATATTATCCTTACTCCTAAACTGTAAAAAGGATCTTGTTTTCATTCCAGTTATGGCATGTTAGAGGAAATATGTCTGCCATATTGTGAGATAACTTCTTGTGCAAATATTAGCATATTGGGCGGAAAAGAAAGCATGTTTTTATATGTGTTTTTATAAAGCTCCTAGCAGGATCTTGGAATTGGATATCTCCTTACCTTTTCCTTCAAAGCAATGAAATTACTCAGGAACCCTAATTTTCTATTTGTGGCACAGAGTGATCAAAAGTATTCAAAGGATTGTTCTGTGGGAGGTCTCATGTTGAAATAGAAGGTTAGTCTATTTTTTTCTAGTCATGAATGTCCATCAATTTATTATCATTCAAATATTTAGTGGCTGCAGATTTATGCATGAATGGGCAACAGGTTCACCTGTATGGTTAATGGAACTTAGTTCTCTATCAACATCTGGGATTAATTGCACTATCCAGTTCTTAGAAATAAACTTATTTTAAGTTAACAAAAGTGGAAGATGACTTTGATAATTATTAAACTATTTAAAATGTTAAGAAAACAAATTTAGTCTTTTCAGTATGGTAAGGAAACTGCAAGAGAATTGCATTCTGTAATCATCACCTTAGGATTCCCTGTGATCACAATTACAAGAACTAGAGCAGCTTACCATATTGTGATTTTTGCAAATGTCTGTCACATCCCAAAGGTTGTGCTTTCAGTGGTTCAATCAACACCCTGATGTTAATAAATCCTATTCATAATTATTATTAACCATGGTAGGATAAATCCTCCTAACTTTCCCTGGAAATGGAATTGTATCACAGCTTACATAGCCTCCCCCGCCCCAGTCCAAGAATTATTTTATTTCCAGCTCTGGATTTGATATTTTTATAAGAAATTGAGCATGTTCAACAGCAGGTCTTGACAATAGGACTCATTTTGCATAATATGAGTGAGACATTCTATATTGCACCAGATGCCAAATGATTTTCTTCCACAGCTCTTTTCATTCAATCCCTAGTACAAGTCTTAGTTTATAGAACTCTCCTCCCTCCCTCATCCCAGAGGAGGTGCAGTTTCTCCCTTGTTCATACTCTACAAGTAAACCAAGTTTGTACTGTGTCAGTAAACTTTTGGCCCTTATTGGTCCCGAAAGGGAGCTTTTGTTATCTACATTTTATTTTTGAGTTTTATTACCATGTATTTTGATCTGGTATATTGTTGCATGTTTCCCAGAGCTTTCAAGGATTGGAGTGGATTAGAAGCATAGTAAATAAATAAACATTGCTGCTTGGGGAATTCATGCCAAACAAAATAGATATCATTGTTCTGTAAACCATATATAGTAAATTTTAGCTTATGTTAGAAAATGCATTGCACTGAAAAAGATATTGAACCTGTTTAGGATAGATTCTGGGACATTTAGTAAAAGATGACCATAATCAAGAGTTGTTAGAACTTTACTATGAGGGGATAATAATGTGATTTTGAAACACAGTATATTTTTGTCTGTGGGCACTGTTCATCCAGTTCTCCTGGTTGCCCAGCCATAGCTCCTGTTCTCTACTTGTTGACAGATGTCCAAGTACTCTAACATCTGACATGGTCCTTGTTGTTATTATTGTTATTTACTTCTGAGAGGCTAACAGGAATTTATCAAAATGTTTACAATGATAACATATGTGACTCAAGTGATAAAGGGGATGAAGAGGTTTCAATTCTCCAAGGAAATGAAGACAATGCAGCCTTGAGGAAGAGGAGATGAATCTTATTATTGAAAATGCTTTGACAGGGTGGCAATGGGCAAACAAGCTTAGATGATTGTTCAACTTGTAAGCTTGGGAGGAGAGAATAGAAAAAGAAAAATGAAAAAGCGATCATATCAAACCACAATCTCTGCTGAAAGAAAAATTTGCTTCAATAAATTTTTTATGAGGGTTTTTTTTTCCTCCCTGAGATGAAATGCAGCAAGTTGCCAGTGACTGATGGCTCTGGAGCATTTCTGCAAGTAAGCAGGAACTCCAGGGAGCTTTGGGGCAAGATGTGTAGAAAGGCAATTTAAGAAGTTTTATTAAGTTTAAAGACCAGAGTTTGTTGCGCTGTTAAACAGAGTTTGGAAAACAGAGCTTCAGTATAAACCATGAATTGTAAAACATATACGTACTGTGCTTTTGGAGCAAAAGACAGCTAGTGATTTTGCTGCTTGGATCACAATTACTTTTGTTGTATGATAAATCCATTTAAAGTTGCTTGCCATTAATTATATTATATTGTACATAGCAAGCCCACAAAAACTAGGAAGTATGGTATTCAGCTAGGCAAGAATCATTTTGAAGGAATCAGAGAAGATGCTTTTGATTCAGGCATCTGGGAATAGTCAGTAACCCTAAGTGTGCAATAGACAAGGAAGCCAGTCAAACAGCACAATTCAGCAATATATCCTGAAATCATTCAAATAAACATGGCTGATAGAAAAGCACGAGAATGGCACAATAGTTGAAATGCCACCAGTTTATTTTGGCTTTAGAAAGGAAACCTAAAGTTATAAATTGGCTGATAAATGCTGTATATATTTGTGCATTCTTGCATATTTCTAAATTATTTTTTAGTTTGTGCCTTTTGCCGGAGTCAGTTCAATGCTATTGTAGTATTACTACAATATATGATGATGTAGTAATACACAATGTAATAAGTCAGGATAGGCATTGGTGTGATTCATTTACTAATCTCTATATGCATTACTATTGATGGTATAGCTGTAAATTTAATTTCTCAAACTCTCCCTTTCCCTTTTCTTCCTCAATGTATTCCAGGATTGATTTAAAATTTCTTTTGGTAACTTTTTTAAACTTACCATGTTATGGAAGAAAGCAGAGTATCTGTTGCTTCCGGTTGCAGCTGGATGGATGGATGGAGAGTAATATATGGTAGCTTAATAGATATTATGCATTTTTCACTCTATAAGCTATTTGCGGTAGTGACTATAATAGTTTCAAATTGTCAGTTTGAAGTGCTGCTAAGGAGTGAAGGGCTCTCAAACATGACAAAATCAGGAAAAGAAGGAACAAAGGAATCCCTATCACTGATCATAGACATTGTCCATTGAAAATTGTCCATTCTTCCAAGAGGGAGAAGGCCTCTATCATGTGATCAGAAATAAAATCCAAAGATTGGTTTAAATTTTATGCCAGAATCAGTTTGTCCATAACATAATCTTAGCATAGCAGTATTTGTATTTCTGCTCTTAGGGGAGAAATAGGAAAATTTTACAAATATGTTAAAAGCATGCTTCAGTTAATGCAAAGACTTTACTTACAGTAATCATGGTAATGGGTAGTTTTAGTACACATTTGGGAAAGAATAGATATGACAGCAAGACAGGTAAACCTAGCTAGGATATCAGCAATGAATTTAATTTTCACCTTCTATAATTCGGTAAAAAGGTTACCAATATTTCCATATTATCTAGGAATACATGACATACTGTAGGTTCTAATTATAATGCAGCAGCAGCAAAAAATTAGATAAAACTGGAAATTACCAATTGGATTGTAGTAGAGGTGGTAGGAACAAACTAGAAGAAACAAAATTTATTATATATCCCAGCGTATGGGAAAAAGACAGAGTCTTTAGTCCTCGGACTTATGAATGACAGCTCGGCAACAGCCAGGCGTGCCAGAACCAATCAGGCGCGACCTGCTGTGCGCGGGCTGTCAAATGTGCGGCTATTGGCCTCCCTGCTTGACAGCTACGTATAAATAGCTGTCAAGCAGGGAGGGGGTGCCGGTCTCTACTGTTCTCGCTTGCGAATGCCCTGTTAATAAAAGGTTGTGTTTAACTTACCTCAGACGCCTCCTGCCTCACCCTTCTAGGGGATTTAACATTGGCGGCGAGCTGGTGGGATCTACAAGCTCTGAGCTACAACCTACAGAGGCAAACAAGCATAGTCTGTTAGGCGCTCTGCACTGCCGGAAAATCTAACAGCGTCTAGCTATGGCCGCAATGCCTCCGTTCGCTCCGTTCGGAACTGCCGGCGAATCGTGGGCCACCTTCCTGGAGCATTTTGAATGCTTCCTTATAGCTAATAACTGGCAGGGGTATTCACAGGCTCGGAAGTGCAGCTTCTTCCTCAGTGCCTGCGGCCACGAGATGTTCGGGACGGCCCGCTCCTTCGCGCCCCGAGACCTGTTTACGAGCTTAGCTGGGACGAGCTCATGGAGGGGCTTAAAAATCACTATGCCCCAACCCCCTGGCCGCATACTGGCCTGTTCAAACAAACCCGCCAGCCCAAGCTGCGCCCCCTCCGCCTGGGCCACCTCTTCCGAGGATTCCGCCTCCTGGTCTAGGCTGCAGTGACGTCACCCGGAGCTCCACTCCCTCCAGGGAAGAGCTACTATGGGGACGTCTTCCTCTCCAGCGCCGCCTCTTCAACTGAGGCGTTCTGGGCATGTCCAACATCCGCCCGCCTACCTACAGGAGTACGCATGCGCCGCTTTCGACGCATGCACCCTTGCGGGGGGGGGAAACAGGTGTTTAGTCCTCGGACTTACGAATGACAGCTCGGCAACAGCCAGGCGCACCAGAACCAATCAGGCATGACTTGCTGTGGGCAGGCTGTCAAATGCGCGGCTATTGGCCTCCCTGCTTGACAGCTCCGTATAAATAGCTGTCAAGCAAGGAGGGGTGCCGGTCTACTACTGTTCTCGCTTGCAAATGCCCTGTTAATAAATGGTTGTGTTTAACTTATCTCAGATGCCTCCTGCCTCATCCTTCTAGGGGATTTAACAATACACACACACACACACAGTGGGTTTATATAACATTATACATATTTAGCATTTTACTGTGCTTTCACTCCTGGATTTGCATCCATACTAGAAAGGAGAACAGGAAGAGAGAAAAACAAGTCTTTTCTAGGCTTCTTGGATACTAGCCCCTCTGTCAAATTGTCTTCACTGATCTCTGGTTTGTTGTCTGAAAATTGCAGTTCTTTTTATTAGCCATTTTGCTCAGCAATGTATGTATCAGATCTTCTGGTTTACTCCTGCAACTGCAGATTCTTTCTCTTTGGTACATACAGCATAACTAGTCCACACCCTGCAAAAACTATTCCAGGAATGCCTGACAATTTCCTTCTCCATTTCTTAATGCTTCTGCCTTTTACATCTTCACAGCTATAAGGCAGGTGTTTTAATTAGTCACAAAGCTTCTTGGTGTTTATCAGAAGAAGTAATTATTGCAAAACAGATAAGTGGTAGATGTAGCAAAATTGAAGTACTTGATGTTAAATATGACTCTTCTAATATGCATAGGAAAATAAAATAATACACAGGAGCATATAAACTAGAATGTCAATATCATAAACAATGAAGGGGAAATATAATTGACATCAAAGAAAAATTATATACATGGAGAACAAATACTGAATAACTCTTTTATGATAATAGGCATCACATTATAAATACATAAACAAGATGCAGGACCTTCCCTATGTAAAGAATAAGTAATGCAAATGGTTAAAACATTGAACAATGGTAGGCAGGCTTCTATGCATATGTAGTGGGAAAAACTGAGATAAATGTTTTAACATTTTTTTAAATTTTACTCTGTGATACAGTGACCAATATCCACGTTTATTACAGTCTCCAAAACAAGCAATGAAGATAGATAGATAGATAGATAGATAGATAGATAGATAGATAGATAGAGAGAGAGAGAGAGAGAGAGAGAGAGAGAGAGAGATCATGATACATCAAATGGATGATACATTAGATACAAACATTTTTTCTATAATCTGATAAATGCATGTGTGTGTGTGTGTGTGTTTGTATCTGTGTGTGTGTGTGTGTGTGTGTGTGTGTGTGTGTGTGTAGAATGAAAAATGCTTATTTGTTGTTAAAATATCTTTGAAATAAGGGCATAATCTTGTAAGTATATCATACCTGGCCTGCATTTTGAATACTAGAGGTCATTGTTAGAAAATAGAAGTATAATTGAATAGATAGGACTAATTTTGAAAGCTAACTACTTCTTATATCAATGAATTAACATATGGTATTTGTGAATAAAAAATAATATTAATATAAACTGTTAATAATATAAAGCTGGTGGAAACCAAAATATATAGCCATTAGAATAAACTGACAGTTTTTCCTTGCTGAGGAAAGTCATAGAAACATTATCACACACAATCTAGTTCAATGTTGTTCTTTTCACCTGACCTGAAGGTTACCTTTTCAGCAGAGGTAAAAATGTTCAGGTTTGCTGTCACATGATCAGGCAATCCACTGCAGTTTTGTTTTTGTAATATCGGAGATATATTGTCCCTTATGGATTCACTCATTCCCTTTAAAGTAAAAGCTACTCTACAGTTTATACTTTAAATGTAAAACTTATATGACCTGGTACGTTCCGGTCAAAAGACAATTTCCCAGAAGGACGATTCAAGTGCAAAGGTCAAGTCTGGAAGAAGAATATCCAGGATGAAAAGGTCAATTTAATACACTGGATGTTGTCCTTTATTAACTTTGGACGAATCATCAACCTTTCTAAGCTTTCACTGGTTCACTCCAGATTCTTTTCATGGCTGTGTCATTAAAAGATTTCTCACCAGTCCTGCCTACATTGATTCTGTATCATTTTTCCCCCAATCGGTAATCCATTCTTAAAAAAACAAACTGGAAATATTCTTGTGCTACTTAATGAATATAAGCTGTGAACACAGCAATACTTGCTTCTTTTTAATTGAATCAGTACATCTATCTTAGCCCCCAAAGTACCTTGTATTTGACCACAGATCTATTCCTTATTGTGTTCATTTAATCCTCTCAAAGATATTTAATAATTCCTTCCTTTTCCGAGAGCAAACAGAACTCATTATTCAAGAAATGTAAACAGGGTGGGTGGGTTTTTTTTGTTTTTGATTTTTTTTCATATCACTTTTCAATTTAGTAGCCTCCCTCATTCATTTCTGCTTATCAGTCAGGAATCTAAACAATTTAACACAATGGGACAAGCCTTGGACTACATCTTGTTTCCCCAATGCCAGCCAGGCATCCAATCATGAAATGGTATTCTTTAGAACTGATAACACACATGCACACAGAAAACGAAGTGTCAAGGTTACCAGGAATAGAGAGGCCTTCAAAACATTGATAATAACAAAAAATCTTTTCAAATCACCATGGCAACAAAAAGGTGCATTACAGGAGGCCAGAAGAAGTGGGTTATTTTGTTCCTGCAGCAAGCTTTCCACTTCGTTACCCTCTTTATCAAGTATCTCTTCATTGGATTGAGTAGATATCTGTGTTGCAGAACAGACTAAATGATTCAAATTCATATTAACCTTTTCAGTGGGATCTCAAGTTCTTTGTGGGAACATCAATATCTCCCCTTCTTCTTAGTTCCTTCTCATCCCTTGTTGGCAGAGTCTCCCTTTTTTCTAGCCTTCTTATAAATCAACTTGTGAGCCATAAAGTGGGTTAACACTTAAGGGAAAACAAATCCTGCTTTGTAGCACTGTCAAAATTGTACATGTATAAGGAAGATTAATGACTATTGTAACAGAAATATAATCAAATCAGGATGATGAAAAGGAAAAGAGACATAAATGGGCTGACTTGGCTTGGATCCTTTTTAATTTCCTAGAGATGAGCAGCTTTGTCCCATATCATTGTGATGGGCAAAAACGTATGTTTGGCTATTTTGACATTGACAGGAGGAGAAGACAGAATTACAGAGAAAAATATAATTAATATAAATATTCTCTCTCTCTCTCTCTCTCTCTCTCTCTCTCTCTCTCTCTCTCTCTCTCTCTCTCTCTCTCTCTCTCTCTCTCACACACACACACACACACACACACACACACACACACAAGCACATATCATATTTTAAATATTTTCATTAGGTCTCAATAATATTGAGTTATAATTCTGAAGTGTATCTTGGGACAATATACTCGTGAAATAAAACATTATAGAAGCCAGTTTTCTTTCAATACATTCTTGTCCATAATTGGGCCAATTGCTTAGCATTCCGTGGGCATTCTTTTTTAGCTTGGACAGCAGAGATGATGAGGGTTATTTTTGTAGATAGATTAGAAGGGAAAATGTGACAAAACTCCTCACAATTTCCTAAAGTTGGAAAGGAAAGTAATAGTCAGAAATCTGATAAAATTATTAAATGCCATTTTATAATTCTTCCTGTAATTTGGGCTAGAAGGAAAGTTTTACTTTTGCCATTTCCACAAAATGGAAACAAAACAAAATGGCATTTTACCTTTCATCTGTTTAATCTATTAAACAACAATAGTAATGGGGAAAAAATCATGATTTCAAAATTCTGTTCAAAAAGACAAAAACCAATCCTTTTATTGCTGGCTGCTTAACACCCAGTATGAAAACACCATCAAAAGTAGAGAGAACTGGGGGAGGAGAGTGGCATTGCAAGTATGGAAACATTCACCAGCGTAAAGTGAAACAACTTTTGTGTTTGTGCTGGGGAAGGAGAAATATATTGTCCATTCCTGCCCTTCCTAAATGGCTTGTCTTGCATTTGAGCAAGCAGGAGATGTAGATCAGCCAGAGGCAATGCAGGGATCAGAATCAGTATGGCAATTTTCACACCAATATTGCTTTCTTCCAACTTCCAAAGATGGATGAAGAGTGATTCAACACAGCAGTGGGGAAAGGTTCTCTTTTGCTCTCTCTGCAGTGTTTTTCACAGGTCAGAAATCAATTAAGAGCATATTTCACTGGAAACACTTTAAGCAATGTGATATTTCATTAAATATTACTGCAAGCAGTACCAGATTTGCTGTCCAAGTGTGAATTACAAAATTACTGTTGATTCTTTTAATAAGTTTCTCAACGCTTGCAGTGACTATATTACGGGATGCTCACTATGTAGTTAATCTCAGTGGAATATGGTTACTGAAACTAATATTTCTCTGTACTTATGTACTATTCTATTGTATAATATATATATTATATATTATAATACAGTATTCATTCATTGTAGCTGCAGTATGTGGATTTCTTGCAGTCGTAAAAAACAAATAAGTTAGTGAAATACTTCTCTTGAAGAAGTCTTAAAGGCTTATTACGCTTATTCATTACAAGCTTATTAAGATTCAACAGTGAAATTACAGGGATGCAGAAGGAATTGACATTATTACTTATGCATTATACATCCAGCCATTTTATGTGTTTAAGCATTCTACTGTAAGATTACCTCACCTAATTGAAAGATAAGGTTTATTTTTTTAAAAAGAAAAATCCATAACAGATGTATTCTTTTCCAGCGGGAAAAAAGTAAAAAAAAAGTGGGCACTGACCATATTTCTGAAATTCAGGAAGTGTTGAATATGGGGACATCAAAACAAAGTTTATGTTTGTAGGTATTTTGAAATCTTGAAAAAAAAATAACTTTACAAGGTTGAATCTGGTCACTAGGACAAAAGATTTGTTCTTCTAAGCTTTTGGACTCGTGCTATAGCCCATCTTCAGGGAACTTCCCTCTACTGGAATATGTGTATTTGACTATTCCGTGAATTGTATTTATGTGGTGCCTTCCTATTGGTTGTTTGCTGTGTTGAAGCGCAAATTTTGTCAAAATCTTGTATGAAATTTTATGAGATTTTGGTATTCTAATCAGTGGTGGAATTCAAAATTTGTTACTACTAGTTCTGTGGGTGTGGCTTGGTGGGCATGGCAAGGGAAAGATACTGTAAAATCTCCATTCCCTCCCCACTCCAGGAGAAGGTTACTGCAAAATCCCCATTTCTTCCCAAACAGCTGGGACTGAGGAGGCAGAGAATAGATGGGGGCGGGGCCAGTCAGAGATGATATTTACCGGTTCTCTGAACTACTCAAAATTTCCACTACCGGTTCTCCAGAACTGGGCAGAACTGGTCCTAATCCAAAATCACTGAAGCCTCATGAAACCTCAACATCCAATACTAAAATCTCATTTTGCGTTTTCACATATCTTACAGGGTATGTTTAGATGATGCTATATGAGAATGGGATGATATTTAAGAATTTCTCATGAGATTAAATTATTATTAATATTAGTACAATATACTGGATCTATATAAAGGACAGTTCATGTCCTACTATATTGTACTTTCTATAAGAATTCATCTCACAAAATGTCTCCTGATAAAATACCTGGAAAATACCAATCTTTAATATGACCAATTGCTGTTACCAGATCAGTCGGTTTTAGTCTTTAGTTAAATTTTATTATACAATCTGCAAACTTGGGCATATTTTGACTGCTCACTGTATATCCACCACTAATAATAATATATTATCTTTCTTTTTATTTTTAATGCTTCTTATTTGTAATTCTGTCTATGACCTAATAAAAATTAATATAAATTATTATTACTTAGACAAATTAATTCCTCTGCTATCTTTGAGTTCAATAGATGAATTAGCTCCATTATGGGCCTCATCACTCTGCTATGCTATGCAATAGTGATATGTTGTGAGTTCTGTACCAGGGCAACATCACAGCCTATGACATGTCTGTAATATCAACACAGATTGATTCAGCAAACTACATGTTATGCTTAGAGATAGGTGAAATGAAAAAAAAAAACCACAATAGAAAATAACTATTTTTAATTTCAAAGTGAAAGCTCACATAAACAGTGAAATTATTCTGAAAATACTTTCAGCATCTTGATAAAGTATTTGCTTTCATGTTTATACCCGAAAAAGTATATTTTGGAGGGTTTTTTGTCATATTGATTCATAACGCCTATGATGCTTTCTGATCAAGAAACACCCTCCCCCCCCAGTCTCTCTATGTATTAGGCACTTTTAACAAACCTCCTTTTTCACTGATGACACAAAGCATGGGCTAATAAAAAAATAATACAATAAAAATTTCCTAATATAAGATCTTTTTACATTTATATCTTTCCCTTTATTCTAACTTTATACTTTCTGCTCATCTTGGAGACCAGTGGTTAACTGCTTCACAGGTGCATCTTTGTTTTATTAGTACACACTATGATCTGGAGCTGGTGGAGATAATTAAAAAGATTTAATTGGATAGCAAATTTAGCTATGTCAACTTTGTTCTGACATCCTCTCGCAATAGTCAAATAACAGGCCCTTTGTTCTTTGCGTGATATCTGACTGCCATAAAAAACGTCTTACTGGGTTAACTCGTATAAGGATGGCATTTTGGAAATTGGAGAGGCTTTGAATATGCTTGGAGGCAAGTGAACAAGATGGCCCTGCTGAGATATTGTCATATATTAAGTCCTTACGAAAGATTCCGTGCGAAGCGTACATGCGCATACGAAGCGAACTGGTAGTGAAGAGAAACAGTAGTAGACTTAAGAGCATTTCATCCCTGGCTTGAATGTCATAGGATACTTACTGTTTAGGAAGATAATCTATTTAAGAAGCCATACAAATATCCCAACTTTTCACAGGGACTTCTTATGACAAGACTCCTACTAAACAGCAGAAAAAAATAATAATAAGAGTTATGAGATAAAATACTCAGTATTTAGGTCCCTAAACAGAAATATTAAATCTTAAATGGTCTAAAGTGGGGATTACTTTAGAATAAAATAGAATAAAAATATCCATATTAGAAAAAAAATTCATTCTCTTATTCTGTTTTGGAATAGACCTAACATTAATTTTATTAGAATCTCCCTAGTATATAATAAATACAATTACATTTATAATGAAAAAAGCAATGATGTGCCTAACGATTCCATCAGGCATCAGTAACCTTTATCTTTTCTATGGATGTTTATATGATCTAAGTTTATCCCAGCATATGACAAAACGGATGTTTAAGATAATGTATTGTAAAACTGTCCAATCAAAATAGTCTGCAGATTTTGAAAATTGCAAAACAAGTGAGCTGAGAGAATAGTAAGATGAATATGTGCATCATGCATAACTGTAACAGCTCCAAAACGTTCTGGGGTAGAATGATGGAATTCATAAAGTTTATTTCTTTTTAGGGAAGACATCATTTGCCTTTGCAGATTATTTTATCATTGCTCTTTGCACTAAAGAAAAGGTTCAGTTGTAATGACTGATGCCTCAGGAGAGAGTATCACTAACCCTTGAGGTTTGTCCATTACTGTAATACTGAAATATAGAGTCTGTAATACTATAGAGGTAATGCTGCTGCAGCAACTATTATTTGTAGACAATCCATGTTTGCAGGGGAAGATGTAATGAAATACAACATATACAAATACAAAATACAGCATGTAGTTTCTGCTTCAACTTCATTTGATTTAATAAATTTTGTCATATGATTTATATCTAGTCTACACATTTTGCATGTTCACGGAGGCACTAGTCTTAGTGCAGGAAATAGGATGTGGTTGTCAGACATGCTGCCTTTGTTTTTATGGAAAGCCTTGTAGGATTATGTCTTTGGCATGGAACATACCGTATATAATATAGAAATTGTTAATTTGGTTCTGCACTTAATAATGGCAGCAAGACTGTTGGTGGTGCAATACTGGAAGAAGGAAGACTTGCCTACAACTCAAGAGTGGACATTGAAAGTCACAAACCTAGCCGAGATGGCTAAAATATCGGCATATTTTAAAGACCATTCAAATGAGAGATACAAACGAGACTGGAAAAAATGGATTGACTATATACAAAACAAATACGGGACTAAGAAATTACAGATAGCCTATGCTTAAGATTAGGAATAATCTAAACTGCTTAAAGTTAGTGCAACAGGAAGAAGCTGAGTTCAATGCAGGGATGTTATTAACTTCTTTTTTTAATTTCCTTTGTCTTAATATATTTTAGACTGTATTAGTTAAAAACCTATACCGTGTACGGGCTCTGGGAAGTTGGGCGGGGGGGAAGGGAGGTGGGGTGTTAGGGGGGGAGGGGGGATATATAGTATGTGTTAGATTTTATAGTAACGCGATTGCACTTGTATACTGTTGCTCTTTAATTTCACTGTAAAAATAGGACAAGCTGAATACACTAATAGATAGTAGAAATACACCGAAGGGAGGAGTAGAGGGTTAGAAGAAAGAGGGGTAGAGAGGGTGGGAGAGAGGGTGGGAGGGAGGGTGAGAAGGAAGGGAGGGAGTGTACTGGGAGAGAGGAGTGATAGAAGGGGAGGGGAAGTAGGGTAGAGGGGAATGTTGGAGGGAAGAAGGAAAGTTGGAGGGGGGCGAAAGAAAGGGTGTATGGAGGGTCAAAGTGGCACATTGGGTTTGTATTTTTGGGGGTATTGTTGACAAGAGGAATGGCTGTGTTTATTGTTTAATGTTATATGGCCCCGGTTATGCACAGTATATATGTGACTGTACAAAATGAAAATGGAAAAATAAAAACGCATTTACAGAATATATAAATTGTTGAACCTAAAGATAAAAATATCCATATTTCAGTAAAATATGTCAGAGATATAGGGAGTACTTTAACTGAGCTACTGTACAACTTTTTTTTTAAAGAGGAAGGTACATCAGCAGAGTAACTTTTAATAGTTAGCAAAGAATCTAGTGTCAGTTTAAAGGCTTAGACCATTTATTATAGCATAAGCTTTACTGGATTACAGCGACTACTTCAGCTGCACCAAAATGTATTTACAGTTGCTTTGTTTGAGATAAGAAACAATAACGAAGTGAAATGCTACAGCAGCAGACTATCTTGAGGACTAGGCTGACAATATGTTTCTAAGATCTAAAATGTGGACTATGGAGTTCTTTATCCTATGTAAGGACTCTTCCAAGGAGTTTTGCTCTAGTTACTTCTGTTAAATGTCTTCATTCTTCTACCCAAAAACAATTATGGCTCCTAAACTATGTTCATTAATAATAATCATACAAAAGAAGAAAATGAATTTTGGAAAGGAGGAGGAAAATGAGACAGTGAAGAAGAAAGAAAATGAATTGGATACAGTAGTGCAATTTATAAGTAATTTAAACCACTTTTTGCAACCTGGTATCACCTAATAATCTTTGCACTGTAACTTTCAAAATTTTCAGACAACATAAGATAACTTCATATTTACCATATGCAGATTTAGAGGAAAGTTATTGTAAGGTAAAGTGCTGGAAAACATAATTCTGGAAAAGATAATCAAGCAATAAATTAGTGAACACCTAGAAGCAAACAAAGTAATAGCCAAAAGCCAACATGGGTTTGTCAAAAACTGATCATGCCAGACTAATCTTATTGCATTCTTTGACAAAATAACAAAATTAATGGACCAGAGGAATGCCGTCGATATAGTTTACTTGGATTTCAGTAAGACATTTGATAAGATAGACCATAACCTACTACTAGATAAAGTAGGAGAATGTGGGTTAGACAGCATCACCACCAGATGGATTTGTAACTGGCTGACCAACCGCACTCAATGTGTATCCTCAATGGAACTGCATCTACATGGAGGGAAGTATGCAGTGGAGTACCCCAAGGCTCTGTTTTAGGCCCAGTACTCTTCAACGTCTTCATCAATGATTTGGATGAGGGAATAAATTGGGAATTCATCAAATTTGCAGATGATACCAAGCTGGTAGGAATAGCCAACACTCCAGAAGATAGGCTTAATATACAGAAGGATCTTGACAAACTTGAACATTGGGCACTATCTAATAAAATGAAATTCAATGGTGAAAAGAGTAAGGTTCTACATGTAGGCAAGAAAAATGTGTTAATACCACTTTACAATGCCTTGGTAAGGCCACACTTGGAATATTGCATTCAGTTTTGGTTGCCATGATGTAGAAAAGATGTGGAGACTCTGGAAAGAGTGCAGAGAAGAGCAACAAAGATGATTAGGGGACTGGAGACTAAAACATATGAAGAATGGTTGCAGGAAATGGGTATGTCTGGTTTAATAGAAAGAAGGACTAGGGGATGATAGCAGTGTTCCAATATTTCAAGGGTTGCTACAAAGAAGAAGGAGTCAAACTATTCTCCAAGGCACCTGAGGGTAGAACAAGAAGCAATGGGTGGAAACTAATTAAGGACAGAAGCAACTTAGAACTGAGGAGAAATTTCCTGACAGTTAGAACAATTAATCAGTGGGACAGCTTGCTTCTAGAAGTTGTGAATGTCCAAACACTGGAAGTCTTTAAGAAGATTCTGGATAGCCATTTGTCTGCAGGGGATTGGACTAGAAGACCTTCAAGGTCCCTTCCAACTCTGCTATTGTATTGTATTGTATTTACTAATCAGCATGCAATTGTTGTGAGAAAAAGTTTGCAAAAATGCTTTCTTGAGGCAATGTCATATCTGACTCTTTGCATCATAATTAATGAATAATATAACTTTTAAAAAATTACAAGCAGACTTTGACCCATGACCACAATTGGGAGTAAAATTTCAGTTGTAAGTCATTACGGTCATAGGTTGAGGCACTCACGTGACCACATCTAATTTTTTGACCATTGTTATGATCAAATTCATCAAATGAATTACAGGTGCTTCTTGACTTATTTAGCCCAAAATTTCTGTTGCTTAACATTTGTTAAGTGAATTTTGCCCCATTTTACAATCTTTCTTGCCACAGTTTTTAAGTGAATCACTGCACTTGTTAAATTAGTAACATGGCTGTTAACTGAATCTGGTTTCCCCATTGACTTTGCTTGTCAGAAAATTGCAAAAGGACTGAGGGACACTGCAACCATCATAAATATGAGTCAGTTGCCATGCATCAGAATTTTGATCACATGACCATGGGGATGTTGTAATGGTGGTAAGTGTGAAAAATGGTCATACGTCATTTTTTTCAATGAAGTAACTTTGAACAATCACTAAATGAACTGTCATAAGTCGAGGACTACCTGTTTGGGTTGTAATCTGAATTATCTGGTCATTAAGTGCGTCCATTCTCTCACATTTGTATTTGCCCAGAAAATGGCAAAAAATACCATAAATCATAGTGATGTAACAGTAGGATGCTAACAGTTATAGATGTGAGCCAGTTACTAAGTGTCTGAAATGTAGACATGAGATTGTGGGTATTGTAAAACGTTGTGTGTGGGTTGTTGTGAGGGAATTGACACGCAGGAGCCATTTGCAAGACAGATCTTTATTAGTACCAGATGACAAGCGATTCAAAGATTTCCCTGCAACTGTCAGGGTATTTATACTAGCCAGAAGCAACTGTCAAGCCCAACTGTCACGAGGCCAGCCAATCAGATGCTGTGCCTTGACCAACCAATTAGAATGCAACACAGGTTGTTGCTGGGTTATAACACTCCTTCCCCCCAGTTATTTGTATAATAACCAATCAATTGTACATTATACATTTGCCCTTCTGTGTTGTACAATTCATTCACATTTTTGTCTTCCAGTTTTACCATTTGCAATTGTACATTATACATTTGTCCAGTTTTACCATTTGCAATTGTACATTATACATTTGCCCTTCTGTGTTGTACAATTCATTCACATTTTTGTCTTCCAGTTTTACCATTTGCAATTGTGTTCTCTCCTTCCCCGCAGTCAACCTGATAACTGTAACCACTTGTAACCACTTTAATGTAATGCTTAACTTTGTAACAGAAGTAGAAATTTAGCAACTCTGTCCAGGAACATTCTGGGCTAGTAGCTTCAATTAGTTTAGTAAATTTCCTTACCCCCCAGTGCCTATTCACATTTTATTTCTTTATTTACATTTTTTTTTCTATTTTTCCCTCACAATCCTGCGCATGCCCAATGAATTCCCCAGTCCAGGCTCGTTGAAGGCCTCGAGCAGTGTGGGAAGCAGGTTTGTATCTTAGGAGACAGGCAGGACAGGAGGATTTCAGGCCCTTGGAGGCAGCTAAGACAGGGGAACGACGGAAGGCCGAGGAGGCGTCGGGAGTCCGAGAAGGCAGGCTTCTCCTTCCCTTCGTTGAGGCGCGGAGCTGAGGCCAGGAGGCCGAGGAAGCAAGGCAGGAGACGGATGGCAGGGACACGCTTCAGTCCTCCTCCTTCTTCCTCTCTCTCTCTCCTGGTCAGGCAGGCATCGCGGGGAGGAATTCGTGCCCTGGAGGCAGCGAAGTGGAGACAGGGCTTTGAGATGCTTGCAGCCTTCGTAGAACGGCCTCGGCAGAGGCAGCTGGAAACAGCTAGGTGCCTGGAAGGCAGGCAGGACAGGAAGGCAGGCCCTGGAGGCCTGTAGGCGCCGAAGGCATGCAACGAGCGGCTTCGGCAGGAGTTGAGGCACGGCGGCAAGGCTCGCAGTGGGCGCAGGCAGCACGGCCCGGAGAACGGAGGCAGCGACAGGGCTTCTGGCTGTCCTGTGGCTCCTTACTAGTTGGCTGATGTTGTTAGGCTCTGCAGGAATCGCATATCAATCCCATCCTCGTCGCCAGTATTGTAAACTCGTGTGTGAGTGTGGGTTCTTGTTGTGAGGGAATTGACACGCAGGAGCCATTTGCAAGACAGATCTTTATTAGTACCAGATGACAAGCGATTCAAAGATTTCCCTGCAACTGTCAGGGTATTTATACTAGCCAGAAGCAACTGTCAAGCCCAACTGTCACGAGGCCAGCCATTCAGATGCTGTGCCTTGACCAACCAATTAGAATGCAACACAGGTTGTTGCTGGGTTATAACAGTGGGAAAGGGGTGGTACATTTTACAATGCTGAATGTGCTTTATGGATCGTAAAGCATGCTTTCTGAGCTGTGTAACTTTAAGCAAGATCATAAGTCAATGACTACTTGTACATAGCTGACAAGTGTATATACTGAATGAGTGTATATACTGAATGATATACTGATATACTGAATGATATACCTAATGATATACTGTAGTTTATGTTATTTCTTTCTCTCTACTACGTGTATCCCAATTATGTGTTTCTTGACTATCCATTGCCTTCCTTACCCTTTAAACCTTTTCTAGAATTCTTAATTTCTGATTCACAGTGCTGAGCCCTTTGGGTGAATGGAATAGATAGAGATAGGGGGGGAGTGAGGGAAGGAGGTGGTATTCACCCAGTTCTGACAAGTTCTGGAGAACCGGTAGCAGAGATTTTGAGTAGTTCACAGAACTGGCAAATAGGCTGGCCCCACCCCCGCTTCCTCCAAGCTGATCTTTTGTTGCCCTGAACAGGAGAACTGGAAAGCAGGTTAGTGGGCTGGGGAGGAAATGGAGATTTTGCAGTAACCTTTCCCCAGGAGTGGGGAGTGAATGGGGTTTTGCAGTATCCTTTCCCTGCCACACCCACAAAGCTACGCCCACAAAGCTGTGCCCACAAAACTGGTAGCAAAATTTTTGAATCCCACCACTGACTAGATAGAGGATAGCTAGAGATAGAGATAGAGATAGAGATAGAGATAGAGATAGAGATAGAGATAGAGATAGAGGTAGGTAGGTAGGTAGGTAGGTAGGTAGGTAGGTAGGTAGGTAGGTAGGTAGATAGATAGATAGATAGATAGATAGATAGATAGATAGATAGATAGATAGATAGATAGAGATAGATAGATAGATAGATAGATAGATGATATATGTATGTATGTATGTCTGTATGTATGTATGTAGATAGATAGATAGATAGATAGATAGATAGATAGATAGATAGATAGATAGATAGATAGATAGATAGATAGATAGATAGAGAAACAGAGATGATATAGATATATAGATGATGGATAGATAGACAGATAGATAGACAGATAGACAGACAGACATATATATTCACTGCAAAATGTCTAGTTTCCATAGGATTTCTTTGAAGTTAGCAAAGTGAAACTATCATGTCTATGTTCATTTGTGACCATCAGGAACTTTAAGAAAAAGCTGGTAAGTCTTTTCCATATTTAAACAATGAAAGAAGAAGCAGGAGCCAAGTTATTTGAAATAAAAATTGTCAGGGATACTTAGAAGGATTTTAAAAAAATAAGCATTTTGATATTTCCTTTTATGTTTACATTGTACTTTGTGTCTGGAATACGAATACAGTATGGCAAGCAAGGAAGAATTTATTTGCTGTTCAAATTTTGCTTCTCCATCTTCTTTAAAAAAATATTCTGGGCTGTTGGAAATAAATTAAGTGCCTCCAGATACTAGACTGGTTTGATCCCAGATTGTCATTAATGTTGGGCAGCAGCATAAATTAATTTCTGGCTAAGCATGAGCACAGAAAGAATAGTTGGAAGAATCACTAAAGCATTAGAACTTGGGCCATGATTCTTGTGAAGGATCTTTTTGATTATCTCATATATCAATTCAGCCTTTCCTATTTCCTACTAGTTCAAGTACAGATGCCTCTCACTGTTTTTTTTTAAGTAAGCAAGCAGCCTTTCAGTCCTCCCACTGTTCATTTCCTTTTTAATTGGCAATGAGTAAACCTAGGAAGATGTGAGGATGAAGAAGGGAAGGAATATTTTCCTATTAGTCAGCTGATGAGAGCAGGGCTCAACCTATTAATGAAGATAGTTAAGGAAATTGTAAAATGCTGTTAATTGCTCTGCATTAAGGGAAAGAAATTAGTGGTGATACAGAAATACCAGTATAATACCATTTTCTACCATGGTTCTTCTTTCTTTGTTCTATACAATTCAGTCCTAAAGGGCAAAAAGTCAAATACTCATGGAAAGTCTTCAGAAAGGACTAGATATTTTTATGAGCAATACTAACATTTGTAATTATACATGCTACTGTGAGATGAAAGTAACCAATTCTCATGTTTCAGGTCATGGTCTGATTGGTAGTGAGGTCAGGAAGCAATTCCTTTCTTCCATTTATGGAATTCTTTAATTGGTCAGAAGCATTAAGAGTTCTTCTTTTAGTATTCTCTGAATTATGTGCCATCACTCATTTCTAAGTCAGGTTTCACAGCTCTTTCAAAGGGCAGATTTACAGTCACTGCCAGGCTTTCTCTTAAATGAATTTTCATATTTTTTCCACCCTGATTTATCAACAAGGCATAAAAATAATGGTTGCTAATTGATTGAATATGACAATAGAAGGACAATTAAGCATGGGTTAAAATATGTGAAACATGGACATATATAGAACTTTTAAGCTGATGAAGAAAGTGAGATGTTTACTGCTTGTTATTCTATATAATAGATTAAGGGAATTGTAATGAACATTGACCAGTAAAGATTGCCATTTATAGACAATTAAGGGTAATCTAATCCAAGATATGGAGAAATGGAGATGGAACATGAAATATACTTACAATGGGAAACTATTGAGATTTAAAGATAGAATCACAAATTGGTGGCATGTAAAGATGTATAATTATAGAGATAATGATGAGAATAGCTGGTAATTGTAACCAGGTCTACATCTTGACCAACATTAGGCAGGGGGATGGGTGGGTTAAAAGCACAATGACTATATATGTATACATTTTTGTTCTTTTTTTTAAAAAAGAAAGAGGAATATATATGTTAAAATTAACTATGTATATTGAAAAGGAATTATAAATACCATCATCATAAAATGGAGCTTGCTCAGAAGCTGAAATACACCAAGTAAATGAGATGAAGAGTGTGAAGTAGAGAGAGAGGTAAGGGAAGAAGAAAGGGACAGGAGAGAGGGCAAGGGGGGAAGAGGAATAGAGAAAGCAGGAGTAGAAGGGGAGAGTGGAGAAGGAGAGAGGAATGGGAAGTAGAGAAGAGAAGGATGGCAGAGGGAAGAAAAGAGGTAGAGAGGGGGAGGAGAGAGGGAGAAGAAAGTGATGGATAAGGTACAAATATGGTGTATGGAGAGCAGAAGAGCCAATAATTGTTTTTGGGAGTTGATGGTAAGATGAATTGATGTAAACATTTAACAATACAATATGATGTTGGCTATGTAATAGTATACATGTGATTATATGTTATGAAAATGAAAAAATAAAAAAAAACCATTAAAAATAATGTTTGTAAAGAAGGGAAACTAAATAAGAGTCTAGGCAGGTTACTTGCTTTAGAAAGTTGATAGGATACACTTCTTTTTAGTAGGGTTACAAGAGATCACTTGACTTGGAGGAGCCTTATCTTTCCTGAAGTACTATTTTTGTAAAGAAAACAAAATCCTTGTGATGGTCCCAAAACATCTCAGTGAAGACTCAGTTTACTCAATGGCTACAGCAGGCTCATCAGCTGTTGGGGGGGTGGAGGGAAGAGAATATTGTACAGAAGGGCATTGCAGATTGATTGAAAGAGCAAGCAGCGCACCAGAGTGCAATATTGCATAATAATTCTTTGGGGTCAAGAGGTTCCACCTTTAAATTAATTATTACTTCTTTCCATGAGTAATGAATAGGCACAGTCTACAACACTTGCTGTTGCTAAATTGGAAAGTAATATTATTAAATACCAAATAATTCAGTCTAAGGACAGATTTTATGCTTACTTTTATTGCCCAGTTGTTCTTATGATTATTCCACTTAACTGATGATTTTAGTACAGCCCTATAATGTTACATAACCTTTCTTCTGTGTAACATTTCCAGTAAATCATACGGTTGCATCTTGTCAAGCACTTTATTATTTCCCAAACATAAAAAGAATAGACTATTTTTCAATAAAATTGTCGTTTCCCTAACTCTGTTTTCCAGTTTTAATAATAATTGACTTTTTCAGCATGAAGCCCAGTTCACAGACCCTTATAATCCATTCACTTAATGATAGCACATCTTTTTCTTTCATTTACAGCTGACTACAATTCTACCAGCCGTTAGCAATTCAATGATTACTACCAATTTTCTTGAGGTACCTCATTCTTCATGTATCCAGAAAGATTAATGTATGAATCATGTCATATCCTGTCATTATATTGATTTTTTTTTGCAAAATTTCCTTTCTCAACAACAACAAAACATTTGGGCAGTACAAATGATACATAATATTTTTTTCTACACAACTTATCATATTTCATATTATAGGACTGTAAAGAATCCAGTCTTTTAGAAGTTAAAGACTTTTTAAAAACAAGTGTTTAAAAACTTTGATATAACTTTATAATATCTGAAATTATTAGAATGGTACAGGGAAGATTGTTGTCACTCTCCATTAGTTGTTTTAACTTGTTTTGTTTATTTACCTCTTTACTTTGGGATTTAGATTACGGCTTTCCACCAACGGATGGTAATAAAAACCATCAATTACACAATACATTGTATTCTAAAGAACTGCAATTTTAGGGACACAATGATTTATGGCATTTAATTTATGGCATTTTTTGTCTGATATATATATATATATATATATATATATATATATATATATATATATATATATATATATATATATATATATATATATATATATATATATATATATATATATATATATATATACACACATACACACACACACATGTCTGTATGTATGTATGTCTGTATGTATGTATGTATGTATGTATATTTACCTCTCTCTCTATATATATATATATATGTGTGTGTGTGTGTGTGTGTTGTATTTGTGCTGATAAATATTTATTTATCAGTACAAATACAACACAAATGTAACAAGGGCAACAGTAAAAATATTGGGTTTCTGTCTGGATGGTCTCTTGCTGTGTCCTTTCGTAATTAAAAGTGCCATAGCTAAAGAGCCACAGGGGGGTAGTTCCACTGTCTCCACTTTCAAAGAAGTAGAGACCAAACAACCTAGACCACCCTTAGGCAGTAGATTATCTAATAGCAGCCAACGAAATGGCCGTAAACCCTGAAAAGGATATCTTATCACAAGCCCAGGTCTCCTGGATCATGATCACATTGCATGAATGGATATAGTTAGCAAATTCTGTAGTACCACACCTTCGCTCCCAGCCTGCAATGTTCCATGAAAGGCATTTGAATATGCAAGGGGGAGGGGGTAACCGAGTTTACTAGTCATTCTGTGTGGTTAATTTTTTCCAGAGCACCCTTTGGATCCAAAAAAATACATCCATTATTAGATAGCAGGGTCATCCTCTTGGGAGGCAAAAGCAGGGGAAAAGAGAAGGGAGGCGAGCCTTGCCCATGGGGCTGTAAGACTCTAAACACACTCCAGTTCGTACTTGTGGCATTGACTGGTTACTTCGCTGGAAGGTATTCGGCAGTATCATCAAGCGGAGTTTGAGTTAGCCCTGCGTCTCCAGATTTATGAATTAAACATTTTGGAGAAAACGCCAATGGAGCTTCTGCTGGTAAATCAGTATAAACTCCCTGAGGTCCAAAGGAATCCTTGTCAGAGAGTGATAAACTCCAAAGCTTGAACTTAACTGCATCCAGACGCTTTATGATTTGGACTCTTGCTGATTGACGAAGTGGACTAAAGGAGACAAAGAGCCATGTCTCCTCCTGGTTCCAAAAGCCGTCTTGACACAAATCAGTCTCATAGATAGGTGGAATCCCAGAGACTTTGACCTGGGACCCATCTACCAAGAGACCTTGGGTGTCCTGAACTGATGTTGCTTCTTTTGGGACTACCTCTTTCCAGCTGATCAAATCAAGAGAAGCTTCCTAGTAAGTTGTTACATGCTGTGAGGGGCTGATTTGGCCAGTTGTGGGAGGAGCAGTTAACTTACCGTCTGAGAGAACACCAGCTGAGGGTTTTGCAGAAGTAGGTATATAGCTAATACATGATGCAATATCCAGAATAGCATTCGAAGTTGGCTCATATGTCTGATATTGCTTAACTAGAAGTGAGTCACACAGATTCAACAGATTGATGTTAAGTGACATACCAGTTCTAAAATGTTAGATCTGCTAAGAAGCAAAATTCTATTCCAGTCAGAACTCTCATTATATTGTTTTCTTTAAAACATTTAATTAATTGCTTTGCATAATTATCAGCTGATGACTGCTTCTTACAATATGATTTTTATACTTTATGTGCCCCTCTCCACAAAAAAAAATATGTGCCCCAAGCCAAAAAAAAACCCCACTCTGCAGTGCCAAGTGGTTTAACTCCCAGCTTGTGACTGTGTATATAGTATTGTAGAGCAGATTCTATCAGAGCACAATTAAGGCATACATTTGTCACAAGAGTTTCATTTGATACCAATTCAGTATGGTACCACCAATTGGATTCTATCTTGCTCTAATTAATGTTTGAATACTAGAATTCAGGATGATCTCGTCACCTCATCTTAGTAAAAGCCAGATGAACTTACCCTGTAATGTTACTCTGAGGGACTGGTGCAATAAAAAATAACTTGGTTTTGAATATTAACAAAACAAAGGGGTCATTGCTGATTTTAGAAAGAGCCAGCATAGTCATACTCCACTTTGTATCAAAGCTGCAGCTGTAAAGGTGGTCAATGGTATTAAGTATTTGTAAATGCAGATAACAAACAATCTGACTTGGTCAATTCATATGTTATCTTTAATGAAGTGTGCAAACCTGCATTTGCATTTCCTTGAATGAGGAGAACACATTTTTCTCCTTCTGTCCTGGCCACTTTTTATAGAGGCATAATTGAGAGCCTATTAACAAACTGCCTCACTGTTTGGTTTACTGGCAGCAGTGCCCCAGATAGAAGATCCATACAGAGAGTGGTAAGGAGAGCTGAGAAAATTATAGGAAGCTCGCTTCCCATTATTCAGGGATCCTGCTTATAAGCGCTATGTGCTTAGCGCTTGAAGCATTGTTAGACAACCTACACACCCACTTCATGGTCTGTTTCTATTACTCCCCTTTGAGAATAGGTTTCGAAGTATTTATAGTAGGACTACTAGATTTTGTAACAGCTTTGTTCCTTATGCCATCAATCTTGTAAACTCACAGGATTCTTGTTTTTGTTGCCACTACACACATTTGAACCATATTGTGATGTTTCTCTGTGTCATATATAATGTTTATCTTTTGAGAGTTGAATGCAATGAGATTTCTTTTTAATGTATGCTGATTAGTGTACATTTAAAGTAACAATAAAGATTCTATTCTGTTCAGTTCTGTTCTTCAGGATGGTGCTAAAAGTTTCAAAGGAAAACAGACAATCAAATTTACACCACTAAATACTTTCATGACTAAAAAGTATATTGACTACAATACACACTAGAAATCTTCAGAAAGAATATCAGTCACCATAACACTGATATTCAGTTAGATATCTTTCTTCCTGAGAGTTTCTCTCTTCTGATCCATAACTATTATGCTTTGAAAATATCATCTTGTCACTTTTGCCAGCTTAATTAACTAGAACATAATTCTTTGATTTCTGATTCTCTTTCTGGCTGAATTCACATTTCAATCTAAGTCATAACCATGACTTACAAACTACAGTGCAATGAACCAAAGCCAGCAAAGTATATTAGCGCAGTATGTAACCAGGAATTTGCTTAGGTATTTTAAAAAATCACTTAAATTCCCTAACTATGGAGATTATTAACCAATTTTAAATACTTCAGGCTGCTGTTATAGTTACAGTTTGGCCTTGATGCAGATTAAATCAGGACAGCACTTTGATTTAATTCCAAAAAGGTATTTTGAATTCTTCAAAAATGCAAATTTAATACCTATCCGCAACATGTGTGTGTGTGTGCGCACGTGCGCACGGTCTTGCGCTTTTCCCATGTAAAATTGAGATTGCCTTGGCAACGTTTCAGTGAGGTTTCACTTGCCATCTTCAGGCTAGGTTTTGGGCTTAAAGTGTGACCTCACTGAAACATTGCCAAGACATACACACACACACACACACACACACACACACACACGAAACATGCTGTGGGAGTCCAGCTTTAAAACACCTAAAACACTTTTCCCCCATCAAAGTGCTAAAAAATTCTTACAAATACTACAGTAACAGACCCTTTAAATGAAGTTCTATAAAAGGTCTAAAACATATTAATTATAAGCCAGAATTCCTTGTATATTTTAAGATTAAAATATTAATTGTGAAAGCAAAGTTTAAATTGGATCAGGCAAAACCAAAGATTAGATCTGAACTCTTCTATGCATTTATTCTGCATATGAGTGTACTCTGCTTACTGATAATATCTAAAATCATAATACTATACATCCCTACATGAAAGTAAGTAGCATAAGGCCAAGGGAAGATGGTAGAGAATTGCAGCAAGTGATCCATGACAATAATGAAATGAGTCAATGAATTTAACAACTCATGATTTTATATCCAAAACCCTCTCTAATGCTTTGTGTTTCATAATTCAGTTCAAAATGCAGAAGTGAATTTGGCTGATAAGTAATCACAGGCTTAAACTGTTTCCATTCACACAACTATGGAATGCATTGCAACACTGAAATTCTATTTTGATTAGCCATGTATGTCATAGGTTCTTTTTCTCATCTGGACAAGATAAGGCTACTGTTTGATTATAACATGCATTTGTAAAATTGGGTTTTTTTTTAATGAGTTCTGAATGTTCATCCAGGACAGCCTGATAGAAGAGATTAAATAAATTAAGCAATTCAAGCTATTTCCCTTGGGGCATCAGTTCTCAGACTCATAAATATCACTGTCAGGTCGTTTTTCTCCCTTCCTGATATCCAGTGTAAATTTTCCTTTGCCTAATGTCATCCCATTAATCCTAATTACATAGCCTTCTATTCCCCTTTCAACAATCTCTTTGTCTCCTGGGCTCTGAATTCTTAGGCACAAGAGGTATAGCATATCATCATTCACTTGTGTTAAGCCAATCCATGTGTGCAGGCATTTTGATGAGAAATGTTGGAGGAATTAAATGGAGCAAATATCCCAATCCCACTTCCGGCAAATTGATCCCTTATGGCTTTTGCTATTCCAGAGTTGGGAGAAATAAATAAAATATGAGAAAACAAGTGACAAGCAGGAAACAGTAAAATGATGTAGTTGGGAAAACTGTTAAATATAGGACCAGTATAAACACAGTTTTTCAAAACTCTGAAATTTTGGAGATTATGGAGAGATATGTAGAATTTAAGAAAGACACAGAATAGAGAATAACTTAAACAGTTAGATTATAACTATGAGAACCAAAAGGCTTATTTAGTATATACAAAATGAATTTTTTTTTAAAAAAACTATTATAAAAGCCAAATAGTCACAAGTAACCAAGAAAATTTTATGTCTCATCAAGCAATTGGGAAGAGACAAGGATGAATCTTGAGACAGGTAGAAACAAGGTTAAGGAATATCTATTTAGTTTGAATGAGTTGAAAATTCTTGGAATGAAAATTCTTCTTCAAATGAGGTTTACCCTAGGGTACACAGTAGGAGAACTAGTTAATACCTTATATTTAAGTAATCTTGGAAAACAGGTAAAGCAACTGGAAGAGAACAAATGTTATCCCTGTCATTAGAAAGAGGGAAAAGTGGAATCAGAGAACTTCTGGTCAGTCAGTTTTGTGATGATATTCAAAAATATGCTAGATAGTATTATCTAGGTCAGATGTGTCAAACTTGATTTTATTGAGGGCTAAATCAGGGTTGTGTTTGACCTTGGGGGGCCAGGGTGGGTATGGCCAGCTCAATGTCACTCATGTTGGGGGTGCCTGTGATGGCTTGAGCACTCAGCCAGCAAAAACAGACTCCCATTTCTGGCTGCAATGGACAAGTGAAAATGGAGCTTGAGCAAGTGATGTGCAGCCCCCACGAGCTCCATTTTAGCTGCTACAGCTTCCTGCAACCTCTGCCAGTGAAAACAGAGCTCCATTTTCACTGACAGAGGCATTGGAGTCCTTTGCTAATTCCAGGGTGGCCTGCAGGCCAGATCCAAGCACTCAATGGGCCAGATCTAGCCCCCGGGTATTGAGTTTGACACACCTGATCTAGGTACTACAGAGCACTATATTTATGATGAATTTGAAGAAAGTAGAATGACAATATGGATGATCAAGAGACTAGATAGAGTTGCAAATGTTTAAACTTGAAAAGACCATACAAGAGATAGTGGGAGATAAGAGATAAGTATTTATTTGATTTCATTTATATCTTATATAAAATAGAATGGAAGAGAAGAGAAGAGAATAACAGAGTTGAAAGGGACTTTGGAGGTCTTCTAGTCCAACCTCCTGCTTAGGCAGGAAACACTGTACCATTTCAGACAAATGGTTTTCCAATCTTTTATTAATAAACTTCCAGCGCTGGAGAATTCAAAACTTCTGGAGACAAATTGTTCCACTGGTTAATTGTTAACTAATATCATTTGTTTTGATCTATATCTTGCCTTAATTAAGTTGCAACTCAACTTAGAGCACGTAAGTATTCTTCAAGTATTTGAAAGACTATTGATAAATTAAGGTGAAATTCTCTTCGGGGCATTGAATATACAAAATGACAGATTCCAGTAAGACTAATTTGATAGGGCATGAAAGAAAGAAAGGATAGATGACAAAGAGAACACCTTTGTTTCCATTACCCCATTTTATTTTGATACGTTTCCTTATTTGGTAGGGCTCAAGAAAAAAAGTGGGTTGATAGAAGAGAGGAGGAGGAGTTAGAAGAGGAATGCCAAAAATATAAATAAAAAATAGGAAAGACAACTGGAGAATCAAGTTAGTTATGGAGAAGAACTGAAAGTTTGAGATAAGAGGAGCAGCAGAAGGAGGACCTAGGTAGCACAGTTGACAAGCAGAATTGGGAAACCAACAGTTTCCAATAGTTCAAAGATAAGAGAACTGAGAGATATGTAGCCTAAGGAGAAGTACAGTGGAAAAGAGCTAGTGAGTCATGGCAGCTCTAGAAGCATCCAGTACTTTCTCACTAATTGGACAATTAGCCAGCACCAACACTTAGTACTGGGCAAGGCAGTTTCTTAAAAGCAGCCCAAGTACCTGAAAAGCATACCCCTATTGTTCTGATTAGCAAAAGTGATAGTTTAGAAGATTTCACAGGTTGGTAAGATTATTTTATGCAGATTTCCTGTTCCTATACCACCTCCCATTTTGGGGCCAAAACCCAGAAATCAGTGAAACAAAAAGTGAAGAGTTGAGGGAAATGCTTGCCCAATCTTAATTTGCAAAGGTCATCTTTAGGTCCTTTTAATATCATTTTTATTCCCTGTTGCTACAAGAATTGCTCTATCAAATGAAGCATGGGCTACTAGATTGCTCTACCAAATGAAGCATAGGCTCCACTTCCCCCCCTCCAAATTGGATTCCTTTTCCCAATTTAATTTAACTCTTTCTAATGTATAATGGTTTATCATAGAAAGGAACTTCTTTCTGACACCAGAGCTCTGGCCTGTTAGCTTCACTACAGTGTTATGGCTGTCCATCCTTTGACCCAAATTGGAGTTACAATTTAGATGGTGGAACAAATGGGGTAATAATTGCTTTGAAGATAAAGATGTGGTAGTCTCAGAGAGGGTGTTTAATTTGTGTCTGTTTGTAACAACAAATCATGTCTTTCATTTCAATTACCTCCATGAATAAAGAGGAACAGGATCTGAATTGCTCATTAAGATACTAACACTTGGATGATGGGTGGGACCTACATTGCTGAAAAAGTCTCAGTAAATGCTCTAATGGCATGACAGATCATTCTTCAGCCTGTAGGCATGCTGATTAATAACACCAACTTCTAGCTTATTAGATAGGGATAATTCTTTAAACTAGAGATATCGCATTTTGACCTAAAACCTTGCATGGACAAAATATATGTCTTCTTACATATACTGTATCTATATGTTTATTTTTAAGCAACATATTTAGAATTTTGTAGGATGCATGAAATTAATTGGTGGCTTCAATGTAATGAAGTGAATGAAACTTCAGTCTTATTTAAATTTTGGGGAATGACAGACAGCAGTGCTAAGTGAATGGTGCTTTTAAGATCACGATTAAGAAAAGGCTATTATCAAAAAATGAATAAAAAAATAACTGTTATGTGTATTCATTTTTTGCCCATCCAAATAGAAAGAAAGCATAGAATGGGAATTACTGCTAAGATTCATTGGAAAAGTAACACTCTTCTTTTCACATCTGGAACTACCAATTTGTCACAACCAATTAAACAAATGCAGACAATAGCAATGATTTATAAAATATGTTACACTACAGATTCATTGGCTTTATGTATTTTCCTTCAAGAAATTATTATCCCGATTATTGAACAAAGATTACCCCACAATCTTTTAAATACAAGTTATGGAAAATTAAAAAAAAGAAAATTATAAAAGTAAATGAATGCTTAAATGTTCAAAATTTTCTCTCCCATGACTTCCAGGAAGAGGTGGGAGAAAGATTTAGATGAATTGCTACTTTGGCATAAGTCTTTACTTGTTACTGTTAGTTAAGTACCAAGAGCTAGCAGTCGTATCTAAAAGTTTCAGTGTAATATTTTACTAGCTGCAGAATTAATATCTGAATATACAACATATTCCTGCTACATAATCATAATTCTTTTTCGCAGAAAAGAAATAATTAAAAATGCAGACTTAGGAAAGTTCTAGTTGACTAGCTCAACTCATAATTCGATTCTGAAAGATAGTCTTAGAATATAAAATCAGTTATGAGGATTCTAAATAGACAGTAGTGGTTGGCCAAGCTTGTCTGACATAGTATCTAAACAGAGTCAGATTTGGTTAGTATTTTAATGGAAATTCCCATGGGATACCAGGACTTTAGTCTAGACTGGATAGTTTTAAAAATCCTGGTACAAATGCTAGCAAACCTCCCTATATCGTTGGAATTACTTCTGCAGGTTGACTGCAGCATAGCAGAAAAGTATATCATGTTTGAGATATCTTAACTACCACTTTACTGTGTGACAGTAACTTTTCATTGCTCTCAGATAATTCTAAATTGCAATCGAAAAATAACATTTTTTCCAATTTATATTAAGGCTTAGAAATTGGGAAAAACATGGTGTTAAGAACTCCCAAAACCATTAAAAAAAGCTGACACTATGGCTGCAAACACTCTTGCAAAACGTTGACAATAACTAGTCTGGTACCAGAATTACCATATATGGTTGTTCGGATAGATCACCTGATCTATATGAGGAATCAACTTGTTCAGAAAGTTGGATAAAGTCTGCCTAAACTGCTGTTGAGAGCACAGACAACAGCTGTAGCGATAGCAGTTCTCTGATACTAAACATATTTCTTCCTGTTTGACAAATATGTTGGGTGACATGACACATGTACTACTTTCTCTAACCAAAATAACTTCTATATGTCCCTAAGACCTAGGGATTTCCCCCAGGTCTCCCTGTAAGATTTATAATTGAACAATTAGGAAAGGGAAGTTACAAATGCACAATTCCCCATCTGCTGCAAAAACAGCCCAGGCTTAGATAATTATGTCAACTTCATGACATTCCTGTCATCAATCTTTTCAAACAAGTGACCATCAAAGTGACCATTGATGACAGGTGTGGCCTGACCCCCCAATTTCTGTTTGATTTCATATCGGGCACTCTGCAAGATCCCCCCCACCCTGACATGACATCTAAAAAGCTGGATGTCAAGTTTACTGGAACATTTCCAGTACTTACACAGATAAATCCTGATGCTCTGTGGTTTCCAGCTACACTGAAAACATATCCAGTCTATCAATTTTAGCCTATCACTCTCTGGTCTTGGTAGAAAGGGCATAGAGAGATGTGAGATAGAATGTACAGTGGACTTTCTTTATAGTGGACATAGATTAAAATATATGATTTCTTTGAAGTACTATCAAGATACTGGACAGCAGTAGACAATATTTCCCTCTACCAATGTCCTTACAGCCACCCTTTGAAATTGTTGTCAATACATGTTGGTCAATACTTTTTAAGGGAAAAAGAACAGGTTTGGAAAAGAATTAAAAATGATTGTATTATCAGTCAAAGGCTTGTGAAAGTTCCTGTATTTACAAATAAATTATCAGTCAGAGAATATTAACCAGACTCTGAAAAACATGTTCTAAAAATATGCAAATGATTACTTTTCTGAATATATGGAATAATCCAAGTTTCTGTAATGTTCAGTCCTTTTTATTATATGAAAGAAAGTCAGGTATGAGATGTGATAAAAGATGAAGGAACAAATGAATTTGCATGTTCTGAAACATCACTGAATATATTTCCTTGTATAAGCTGTGTCATGTGGTACCACAAAAACTGAAGATTACAAGAGAGAATTAAAACAAAACAAAACAGTATATTTAAATAAGGAAGCAAAATTTGTTACTGCTGTCCAAATAAGTATTAAAAAAGGTTATTTATTTATTCTGGTAAAAAACAATTGGGACTGTCAATTCCAAAATAAACCTGGCCCATGGGAAAATCAAAGTTCATCTTGTAACTTTACTGATAAAATTATTGTAAAGAAAGTTGACATAAGTGTTGAAGCCACACAGAGAACTAAGATTTGCAGAAAAAACCTGTTAATGTCTATAAACCATCAGCACAGAACATGCTAAAATGCGAATAGATCCAAATTTGACTCAGAACAGACAAGTGATCTAAACACACTTAGCAAAATTCAGAGGAGGTTTTCAAAGTAATCCAGACATTACAACATTTTTAAAACAGAGTAGATACTGCACATATCAAACCAATAAAGCAGAAACTTTAGTATATTTTAGTAATACACTGAAAAAAATGTACAAATCATACTATAATTAGTTATCCTTCACATAGTGAGAGCATTTTAACAATATTTTTAGTATCCAAACTTCATGGAATAATAATAATAATAATAATATATGTGTTACTCTTACCCAAGAGCTACTGGGAAATTATCCTGAAGTTGAATTATAAAAATATATTTTTTTAATGCTTCCATTTTACAAAGTTATGTTTGTCACCCCTAACTCTCCAGAGACTAATGAACAGAATTCTTCTAAAATAGTACAAATATTATCTAGATAGATTTAGAACACTTCTTGAGTGGGGACATCTTCAACAATTAAATGTTAGTTCCCGTGTCAATGAAGCTATCCTAACCATTAATCTAACCAATATTGTCTTGATTATTGTTAACTGTATTCTACAATAATGTCTAAATTGTAGGTTACAATAACCTCAGGAAGAAGTTAAGTCAGAAAATTTTATCCCTTTTGATAAATCAGGCCAATATAAACAGATACCTGAATAATAATTCAAGAACCAATATATATTAGTGTTTTTGCGTCAATGTATATTTTTTATTCCATGCATTCCTGGAAATAAAATACCTTTTCTACTATATGGTTTTTCCAAGAACTTGCCATGATTATAAGAGAAATAGTAATAACTCTCTAACATTACTCATAAAGAATAACATTTCAGTATATATAACACTCCTCCTTATGATTTGTCCAACATACAGCCAGTAGGGTCAGAATATACTTTTGGCAGGGCAATCAAGAGCTGAGGGTTATAATTGTGCCCCCATCTGGAAAAATCTCTTAGAGACCCTTTGGTGAATCATTTACTGCTAGCATTAGGGAGTCTTTAATAATACCGCATGTGCACATCTCCTGTTTGATTTAGCAAGTTATGTGCCTTATTAAGCATGGAGAAAGACCTGCAGGTGCAATCAATCACTCAGTGATTTCTAATGACTGTGTAGAAATCTTTCTATCAGAATAAACATTAAGGATAATCTAAGTCTAAAGCTGGCCTGTAGGTATTTGATGTCCAAGAGTGCTTTGGATTTTGGTGCTTTTTTATATGTCTGTGCTGGAAACGATTAGTAAATTTTTTTGCTAAAACAACTATTGCTAGATTTTAGTTCAGGTAGAACATGGAGCTTGAAGTAGATGATCTCTTAATAACTTTGGTGAGAAAAGTTGTTATTAACATTACTGGCTTGAAAGTAAGAAGAGCTGAAAGTCAGCATAGCTGTTCCAATAGAGATGGAAACATTAACACATGTATGGGATAAAATATACTGCATATTAATATGAAATGTATAGAAGTTGAGTGTGGTTTTAAAATTTAAAAGTCACTTGTATCATGCTCATGACAAAATTCTGAAAACTTAAAAATGCAAATAATCTGCAAACCCTAATAATGAAAGTAAAGCAGCACAGTGAAAAATGGAATTAAGATTAAATATAAAGAGTGTAAACCAAAAACAAAAACTTGAGAACTGACAATTAAGATATTGGACAGGTCTGGTAGATATCTTCTACCTTCTCATGGGAAAAGGACTAGGCTGGCAATGAAGATCTTCAAAAAGATATTCAGATGCTGTGAGGAAAGAGATTAAGTAGATAGTTAGCAGCAAGATGTACATACTTGATTATAGTGGCAGTGGATGTACTGTTGGAAGATCTGAAATAGCTTAATACATAATCAATTAGATAAAAGTGGTATTAAAGCAGTACAATTGTATTAAGAACCAAAATCTCTTAGAAAATAATATGATTTCATCTGGCAATAAAAACATTAACAGGCCATGCCAAGTAGGTCTGTTTGAAAAGAACTCAACAATTTTCCTTTCATTATTATGAGAAACCTGTTTTTATAAATTTCATACAGTTGCTGGGACACGTGGATTCCATGTGAGTAAGATGTTTACAATATTAATAAGGGAAGACATTATAGTTATCCCATATAAGAAAGAAGAAAATATATTGGAGAGCATTATAACATGGCTAAAACCATCTGCTAAAATTAATAACTGAGCATATGGTCAAGATCAGTTTTCATCTGAGAAAATTGACACACAGCTGTTACTACCATCCAAACTCATGGAACTAGCCTTGTCCACAAACAGTATTTGCTTATCTCTATGTCAAAATTTTATGTCTGTCATGGCATCTTAATTTGAGGCTTATAGTAAATTGCCTGCTCTCCAATTTTGGGTAGCAAGTTAATGCCTTTATCTGATAGACACATGAATTTGAATATAAATGGAAGAAGTAGAATCCTTAGAATGAGTTTGATAACAGCATTAATCTTGTTAAGAGAAGAAGGAAACAATAGAGTAAAGCTCTGATATTGTTGCTCCTTTTGGAAAACCAGTTTTTTATTTCCACTAACGGATTATGGCCCTACGTAAGCAATAGAAGAACAATTAACTTCATCTATTTCCAAAATTTTCAGCTTTACAGTATATAAAAGAAAGCAATATTATTTGTTATCATTCAAATTATGACAATTCATCAGAGTAGAGAATTTATCTATATGTTTTGATTTTCACTCTAATTTTGTAAAACCTATGAAACAGATAGGAATTTGCTATGGTAAGTTACATCTGATAGGTATCAATAATTTTTATAAGACAGAAGATGACCAATACAGCAGAGGTAGGAAGAAGGAATGAAAAAGAATCCCAGCACAGATCTTCCTGTCAGCAAATTTGGATATTTGATCCCAGTAGATTCATGGGACTGGTCAATTAATAGGTACTTAGTTTTGCCACAGAATAAATCTGAAATAGGACCATTTAAAATTATCTAAAATAGCAAAGAGTTTTTTCCATCTTTCTGCTATGCTATTTTTGACTTTGCACACTAGAAAGATATTTCCCTCTTCTAGGACATTAAACATTATACTTCATCTGCAACTTTAAAAGAGATTTGTAGGTGCACACAGGAACAGTGTTATGCTAAGTTTCAATAAATACTGGTCTAGGGCATCAAAATGTAAGGGATACCAATACTGCCCTTATCTTTAAATTATCCTAAAAATACAAATTGTCACATTAGTGGGACCTGGCCCTGCAGACAGCATGGCCTAGGGGAGCAATGTACCCTTGACCCACCAATGTGAACACATGCATTCTTGGGTGGCAGATTGTGCAATACATTTCTATCCTCATAGGAATCATGTGTTATGATTTCCATATTAATGATAAAGGGATAGATCAGAGAGGAGGTTGGCTAAGTATTATTATAGTAGAGTAATGATAAAGGGGCAGATCAGAGACAAGGTTGTCTAAATATTATTATAGTAGAGTAATGATAAAGGGGCAGATCAGAGATGAGGTTGTCTAAGTATTACTATAGTAGAGTAATGATAAAAGGGCAGATCAGAGACGAGGTTGTCTAAGTATTACTATAGTAGAGTAATGATAAAAGGGCAGATCAGAGACGAGGTTGTCTAAGTATTATTATAGTAGAGTAATGATAAAGGGGCAGATCAGAGATGAGGTTGTCTAAGTATTACTATAGTAGAGTAATGATAAAAAGGCAGATCAGAGATGAGGTTGTCTAAATATTATTATAGTAGAGTAATGATAAAGGGGCAGATAAGAGACGAGGTTGTCTAAGTATTACTATCGTAGAGTAATGATAAAGGGGCAGATCAGAGATGAGGTTGTCTAAGTATTACTATAGTAGAGTAATGATAAAAGGGCAGATCAGAGATGAGGTTGTCTAAGTATTATTATAGTAGAGTAATGATAAAGGGGCAGATCAGAGATGAGGTTGTCTAAATATTATTATAGTAGAGTAATGATAAAGGGGCAGATAAGAGACGAGGTTGTCTAAGTATTATCATAGTAGAGTAATGATAAAGGGGTAGATCAGAGAGAAGGTTGTCTAAATATTATTATAGTGGAGTAATGATAAAGGGGCAGATCAGAGGAGGTTGTCTAAGTATTATAGTAGAAAAAAATTTAAACTCAGGTATTTTTTTAACCTAGAGCTCGTGAGTTATTCAATAATCCAAATACAATCTCTTAACTACTTGCCAATGGCAATTTGAGCAACTGTTTCAAAAATCTCGTATTTGTAGCACTGCCATCCCATGTGTTCTTTTTGCCAGCTTCTCAAGTAAATCAATCTTGGTGTGGCAGTACTGAGTCATTTTTCTTTTATTATTATTTTTTAGGATCTTTTGTGCCTTTCTCAGTAGGAATGTTACTGTTACTATGTGAATGTTAGTCTTTTTTTTCCGGGACTGCTGACTATGTAGAAGCAAGGAAAAAATTTTCTTCTTGTTCTTTCCAATATGTAGCACGAAAGTGGCATTTTCCTCTGTGAAATCACTTTGCACTTTCTTTAACTAGCAGAAATGCTCTGCTGGTAAACATTATCCACTTGGTCTTTTAGGTACATGAGGAAAAAAGAATGAGAATGCGTTGGTACTTGTTCTTTTTTAAAAAGTAAAGGTGAAAGGAATGAGAAAGTAACTTTCTTTGGAATATATAAAAAATAATAGGAAAGGGCACCCACAAACTGAGAAAAGGAAAAGGAACAGTTGAAGAAGAACTGTTCTCCAGATAGTAATTAGCGGGCCAGTAGTTTGCTTTATGTTTGTTAGTGGCTGGGTTCCATAATAAAGCTGAACCCATCTGTCAGTAAGAGGCCCACCGATAGGACCTACATATGTTCAGACAATACATTTCATACAAACGACACCATTTATACATCCTGGTTTATATACAAAAGCCAAAAGGGAGTAGTAATATTCAAATGAAAGTTCCGTGTGCAATGCCATGGACAAAAATGTCATCTTACTGAATGAAAAATGGGAAAAACAACCAGAGCCCCTATGGAATTGATTCAATGGTTAGATTCTGCACAGGAGACATCCAGGCTAAAAAAGAAAACAAAAAGAAGGAACTTCCTATAGACCAACAGAGACAGAAGCTCTTTTTCTGTTCTCTTTTAGTTTGAACAGAACGGGCAGCAGGTGGCAATTTTAAGTGCAGACTACGACAGTTGCAAATTGATTAATGAATGAATGGAGGTAAATGGTAGGAGCAGCAGTTGGCAAAGTTGTGACAGGAGTGTTAGAGGCTTTTGTTCATTTTCTGTGCAGGTGGGCAGACAAATGATCAGCAGAAGGAAACAGAGCTTCTTCCCAAAAAGGCTGTCCTGAAGAGGAAATAGGGGAAGGAAGTTGTGATTATTTTTTTGTTACTGCATATCGGAAGACTGATGATCTTTGGAACCCAGGAATGTTTGCTCCATGTGTGAAAAGGGTCAGTCTGGTGGCACAATCAGGTTATAAAAATCTCACTCCTTTTTTCCATGTATGGTGACAAACATTAAAAAAATGGCAGCTTGACTTTGTCACTCACTTCCTCCAGTCATCTCTGTTCTCAAAGAGGTTAATTTCGTAAATCAGGTTGTATGTTACCAGAAACTGAAAAAGGAAGGTATAATTAGCAAAGATAGAAATTTGCTTTCTTTGCATTTTCTGAAGCAATCTAAAAACTAGTTATCTTTTTAAATTCCCACTTTATTGTATTCAAAGTTTTCCAATTAAAAAAGATTACAAAAATAGAAATACTGCACACACAAAAATATTACATTGAGATAAATGTGCATGAAAATACTCAAATATATACAAAAATAGAATATAATGTACTCAAAATTGAGAAATGGATTGGACTATGTTAAGTCTGAGTATGTTTGAGTGTTGATGCAACTCAACTTCCTCTATTTGCTTTTTTTCATTTGATAACTCAGACTGGTAGCGGATGAAAAATTGGATTTTTATATTTTTCTGAATGTTGAAGTGTATCTGGCATCAGATAATTCTATGCACAAATCAGTGTGTGAGTAATATTTCTAGTATTCATAAGTTAAATTTCCCTTAATAGAGCAAGCCGACATGCTATATCATATTGCTCTAGAAGCTAACCATAAAAACAGAATTATGTCTTGGTCACTGGGTAATATATTTTGTTGATAAAAGTGATCCCCCCTCCATTTCCTAACATAAACATTATTATGAAAAATGATGGCAATGGGAAGGATTTTGTTAATTAAAGAATCCATTTCCAAGCAAAGACAATATTCTTTTGGGAAAAGAAAAAGAAAACAGATAAAGGAAGAAAGAAATGGGAAATCAGAGATATAATACATCACACCAGGATGGTGAAGATACATTCACTATTGATTGCTTTAATGCCTGCAGTGGTTGAATGTCAATGCAAGATTATTTCCTGGAACAAAGATGGTAAAGCAAGCAGAAAGGAAGCTGTACATTTATATGATTATGTGAACCAGTCTCACCTAAGATTATATGCTGTTGGCTTTTAGCAGATGTTATTTTTGCCTGTTGTCCATAATATACATTTTGCTTTCTTTATTTTTGTCCTTATTCTGCAACAGAGTGACAGCACTATTGTTCTGATGACTGTGACTATTTTTCAGTTCTCAGTACAGTCCTAATGTAGCTCAGTTACCACAGATGGATCTGCTGTCTTGTAAGATACAAAATATGAACTCTAGTGTGATCTGTCATGTTGTCCCTGTTCTTCTTACTATAGTTAGGGCAAACAAAGAATACCAGGCTTCTCTGTTATTATACAGTTGAATCTAAAAGGCTAGCAGCAGGGTTGAATGTGGTCCTGTACGCTGAATGCCTGTCTTCAAATGAAAGGATCCAAATAAATTGTAAGTTGGATAATACTCTACCTGAAAATGCAGCCAAGTAGCATGGATACTTAGAGCTTTTCCTTGTGTCCTTATAACTGTAGCACAGAGAAGTCCTATGGGTCATTTTTTAAAGGACATGCCTTGCCTTTGTCTCATATCCAGTCCAGCCCATCCTGGTGAAAGTATCTGGCTGTTACAGTTTTAAAACAGCAGCTTCTCTCTTTTCCAATACATTAACCCATCTTGATGATGGCTGTTGAAATCTATCCAACTTTTACTAGAATCCTCTCCCCAATCACCATTCACTCCTTCTATGCCATTTTGATAAGAACTGCAGAAGAGAGGACACTGGACTTCCACAGAGGTAGGCACCAATGTAATGCCTCACCCTGGTTTTTCTAACCCTTCTCAAATTTTATACAGACTTCTCTAAATTATTTAATTAAATCATTTTAATAATTATTAGATTATTTAATTAATTCACTTTTTATAGAAATCTACTCACATATAATACCTGTACATCACGATCCATGATGGCAAGGTATGAGCCATGATGGTGCAGTGGTTAGAATGTAGTATTGCAGGCTGACTCTGCCCACTGCCAGGGGTTCAGTTCTGACGGGCTCAAGGTTGACTCAGCTTTTTATCTTTCTGAGGTCAGTAAAATGAAGATTCAAATGGTTGGGGCCAATATGCACATTCTGTGAACCACTTCTAGAGTGCTATAAAGCAATATAAAGCATTATAATAAGCCTAAATGCTGTTGCTTTTCTGTAATGATATTAGCAAAAACAAAATCTATTAACACTTAATCTATATGTGAAATGAAAACTCTGTTGTAGAATACTTTGAATACTTTTTAGGTTTCATCATATTTCCATCTGAAAGTTCATCAATTGCTATATGAATATTCTTTTCTGTTTCAGATTAGGAAAAATTTGCAGCAGAATATGTAATCCTATAAAATCCAGTGTAAATAAACTATCCATGTACATGTCGTTGTGATTCATATGGTAATTAAGAATCCATCACGATATCTTAAGAGCAATATTTTTTTTAACCATAGATTTAAATTTTGCAACAACTAAAATTTTAACTGGAAATAAGTAATTATAAAATTTCAATTCTGGGATGATTAGTTCTTAGATTATGCTAAACCATAATCAGGTTTGATTGTGGTTAGTTTAGTATATTATGAGATACTCTACTGTGGTTTATTCACTATACTATAACAATAAATTATATAACATAACATTGTTTTAGCATGACATGAGAACCAACCTTCTCATTCAAGTCTTTCTACATTGGTAATTTATAGACTCTTCCAGCCATCCGTGAGAAAAAGAAAAGCATCTGCATAATGTTGACTTTGGAGATGCTGCAATTCCTGAATTGAAATGCAACTCTTTTATCCTCACTTGCTTTTACCAAGTTGCATTTATTAATCACAACACATTGGATATCACACTGAATTATCCATTTAAGCAGTTTTTCTGGAAGATTGAAAGTTTTGAGAGTAAAAATAAGAGAGGTTGGTGGGGGGGGGGGAAATGTTGTGGGTCTTTGAAATTTAGAATGACATCAGATATATTCCCCCTAAGTCTGAGTAGTATGGTTAGGAGGGAGCATGCATTTTGAGCTGGCCTTATGTACATTTCCTGACAAAATGCATGGTAAAATCCCATTTGTGAAAATTACACTTGTGTTAGGGTTAGCTCTCCATGAATTTGCAGATGAAAACAGACATTGCCATTGGATTCAGAGCCCGTTGTTATGGTTAGGAGGGAGCACGCTTTTTGTGCCGGCTTAATGTACATTTCCAGGCAAAATACATGGGAAAATCCAATTGGGGAAAATTCCACTTAGGGGTAGGGTTAGCTCTCCATGAATTTGCAGAGCAAAACGGACATCACCATTGGATTCAGAGCCCGTTGGTATGGGTAGGATTTTCCCATTTGGAATTTTCCAACCCTAAGTGAAATATTCCCCAATGGGATTTTCCCAATGTGCCCTCTCCTAACCATATTGATGGGCTCCGAAACCAATGGTGATGTCCGTTTTTCTCTGCGAATTCATGGAGAGCTAACCCTAACACTAAGTGAAATTTACCCCAAAGGGATTTTCCCATGTATTTTGCCAGGAAAGGCATATAAGGCCAGCTAAAAAGGCGTGCCTCCTCCTGACCATACTGACGGGCTCCGAATCCAATGTCCATGTTCATTTTGCTCTGCAAATTCATGGAGAGCTAACCCTAATACTAATTTGAATTTTCCCCAATGGGATTTTCCCATGTATTTTGCCAGGAAATGTACATAAGGCCAGCTCTAAAGGCGTGCCCCCTCCTAACCATAATTATGGGCTCCAAATCCAATGGCGATGTCCATTTTTCTCTGCGAATTCATGGAGAGCTAACCCTAAGAATTTTCCTGAATGGAAAATTTTGCCACGAAATGAACATGAGGCTGGCTCAAAAGGCGTACTCCCTCCTAACCCTACCAATAGGCTCCAAATTGAATGGTGATTTTATGTTTTGCTCTGCGAATTCATGGAGAGCTAACCCTAACCCTAAGCTATCTTGGATAATATGAGTTCTCATTCTTTATCCCAATAATTAAATGTAAATTAGAACAGTGGCTCCTTGGGAATTCAATTGCATTATGGGTCACTTATGAAAAACCACTGAATAGTAACTTTGAGGAGCAAAGGGGGTATAAAACAATGATAGAGCAGAATATGAATGACAGCAAATATGATAATAATAGTTTAATAAACTTTCTGATTGCTCTCAAAGTAGTCCACTGGGCTGTCTTATTTCTCTAGGATAAAGACAGGCCCATGGTGGTGTTCAACTAATAAAATGGGCATTTACATTACCAATCTACTCTCTATAATTCTATAATTAATTAAGTTGGAACACATTAGAAATAAAAGGAATAGCACTTATAACATTAGTTATAATTAAACTAAAATAATCAACGACAAAGACTTGAATAAAATGCATCTTAATCTGAACGTATTGATTAAGAAGTTAAGAATGTTTATCATTTAAATAATAATAATTCTTTATCACAGGTAAATTCAGATGTGATGCTAAAAGTACTCATGTTTGTTCACAAGAAGATATTTTCTAACAATTTCTTGAATCAGGGTTATATCACCAAAGTGAGATGGACTGATATGCCAAATAAGATTCTACATTTCCTCTTTCTCTATTTCCACACTGTTGCCATTTTACAACTTAAACTCTTTGAGGTACACTAGCAAGTGTTCTCAACTTTCTGCTGAATAAATTCCATGAGTACCTCTATCCAGTTGGTCCATGAGGAAGCTAACAAAATGGCATTCTAGACCACGCTCCACCATTCTCATCCTTTCCTCAGCATGCTTTTTTCTGTGATAAGGGAAGCCCTGATTGTTGGGCATAGAAGTGGAAGTTGCCCTCTGGGGAAGATAACAATAAATACAGTAATACTTATTTGATTTTTATTTTTCTGCTAGTTTATTCTGCAAACTAATCGAACTCTTGGCTGCTTACAAATCAAATGGATATAATGACAAAATAACAAAAGTAATGTAAAGCAAAGACAACTTCTATTTATCATCTGTCTGTCTTCGTGGCTCAAGCGCCCTTCAGGAAGAGCTATGTAGTGTTGAGAATAATCTAAGCTCAACCAAAGGCCACTCCAAAAGATCAATATTGCAAAACACTTCTAAGCTTCGACTGCCTTGACCTCCCCTAAAATCAGAAACAAACAATTGCTTCTCCTCACACAGTGGCTGGGTCAATCCAAGAGGAGAGATGTAATCCTGTAGGATGTTGTAATTTACATCTCTGGTGGTCTCTAGGGGCCCAGTTCTATAAATTACCAGATGTGAGATCTTATTTGTGAAACTTGATCATAGAAATCAATGGGATTGCTGCTTACTTTCTCTTTTCCCAAACTGAAGCAATATGTTTGCCTATGTGGTGGTCAAGTTCCCTTGTGGAGGTCTTCAACCTGCCTTTTCTTGGCCCAGGATGAGTTTCATGGCAACCATGGCAGCCATGGACTGGTCCAAGTTATTCATGGCTTAGCACTCTTGGTTGTACTAAGGGGCGGGAGGACACAGACATTTGATCTGGTATTTGCATTAGAGTAGTTGTGTCAGGTACTGAATTTGGTGAATATCTACATCAGTTCCTTGTCATGAGCAGAATCCTCTCTTTGGGCACCAGAGTTCTCCACAACTGCCCTTCATTGTAAAGAGACAGGATTTATCTGATTGGCCTGTCCCAAGTGCTTGATGAACCCACTTGTTTTAGAGTGAGGTTGGGTTTTCTCCAAAGCTCCGACATACAGTTCAGTTCAGCAAACATACTCATCACAGCATGGAATAAGCATGTGATGGAACTCTACATAAAATTGTCCCTGTGTGAGCTATCTGTGAATGCACATCTCAAAGACCACCATGGTTTACCAAGTAGTTCCAAGAGATGAACTGACAGAAGAGATGTCTAGAGTGCCACCTGAAGAAGACAAAAAGGGAAGTCTACTGAGAACAGGTAGGAGCCTTTATTAGGACTTATCCTGTGACAATAAGAAAAGCAAAACATATTTCCTTATCTGCCTTGTTTATGTCTCCAGATAGCCATCCAGCACCCCTGTGTTGTTGGGGTTTTTTTTTTTTTTTTTTTGTTTTGTATGCTGGGTAAAGAGGAGCTGGAAAATTTCTTATAGGTCACTGTGATTAATATTCTCAGCATACCTCAGACAAAGCCCTGTGGTTTCACTCTGAATTGGAGTATGGTTGTACAATTCCTTTGGAAGTAATTGAGTATCTTCTATCTATCTGATAGAATTCTGAGCCAACTGATTCTGCAGATATGGACAAGATTCCTGTGAGCTTGGCCACCGGTGTTCCGGATCCATTCCTTTCCTGGTTAAGACATGTGGTTGGGTTTGAAAAGTGAGTAATACCTTTGCGAGAAGGGAAGGTACTGCCCACCTTGAACAAGGATGCTATTTTAATGATGATGCTCCCTAAGACTAGTCATTCACAGTGTATAGGAGACAAGTTCTGAATACTAGCAAAATTATTTGAATAGGATGTTTAAAATAAGGCATAACACTTTTTAGCATTGTGTCGTTTTTGTAGAGCCAGCACCCAGAGTATCGCCTGAATTTTAACACGCCTTGAAATTTAAATGTAGCGATTTCTTCTCCCTTTAATTTCCTTACTCCCATGCTTTATAATAGCGTAATGCTTATTTAGAGCAGCAGTCATCTGTGAATATTGTGGCTGGCATCACTAAAGTTTTCTATTGCTTTTTTCCCATGGTTAGATGAAACTCATAGTGCATGGAGAATTTCCCAGGACAGCTAAAGCTCTCTTTGATTATCTTTTTGATTCCCCCAGAAAAAGATTTTTCACACACATTTTTTTTGCTCATCCAAAAGACCACTCAGTTTAACAGACTTTGAAGGCTCATTACAGAGTATTCTGCTATTTTCATGAAATAAAATGCTTTTCCTGACAGTTAGGCACCACCTCCTTCTTGAGCAAAGCCAAAATCTGCCAACTTTGATGTGTTTTGCACCCAGGTATAGTAGAGATGGCTTACTGGCTTTATCCAGTTAGTCTTTTATTGTCAATTTCCTAAAAGTTCTATTCACACACACACACAAACACAAACACACAAACACCTTGTTTCTCTCTAATAGCAAACTCAGGGACATGTTTGACCACACAAAAATAAGAAAATGTTGTTTTCACTGTTGGCTGATTCTATAGTTGTGTGTGTGTGTGTGTGTGTGTGTGTGTGTGTGTGTGTACATATATACCTATATACCTATACCTTTACCTATACACACACACATATTTATATCAGTAAGTATGTTTGAAATTGTAAAAAGAGACAAAAGCCCTCCCCACTCATGTAAAATGTTCAGTGATCTTTTGTTGCCATTATTATTAGGTCTTTATTGCCTTGATTTATTTCTTTCTGTTGAAATAAACCTTCAAGTCAGCATACAATTTGTAAGATATAAATATATATAACTAAGAATAAATAAATAAACAAAAGCATGTCCTTTGTTGAAATGAGTCACAAGACAAAATGAAGAGAGTGATAAAAGGGCCTTCTACCAGATTTCTACCTTATTTCAATAATGTGGAGGATTGTCTGGTCTCAGACCAGTAGAGAGAGGAATTTTTTTTTTAGAAAAGACAGAATGCAGATTCTTTAGTCTTGTAAGATTGCTTGCAGTGACCAGCCTTCATTGTAAAATAGTTATAAAAGGAGGCATAGAAAAGCAGACTCAGACTGCTCAATTCATTCTAGTAGCTGGTCTTATAATTTCAGTGGAAACAGCTCATGCAATTATTCAGGCTGAAGTTTAAAGCTTTCTTTTTAACACATGTTCTCTTTAAAGCAAAAAAAAAGGCAATGTATCAGCCATCATGTCCTGCTTATTAGAGTTATAATAATCTTATGAGATGCAGAAAACAATGGAGACGAAGGACAAAAGTGATTGCTAAATGTCAAAAGCAAGGAAATGCTGTGGACATGGAAAGATGGATTTTGGGCCAATTTTGTGGTAGGGAAATGAAATGAAATTGAAGCATAATACAAATTGAGGCAGATCATCAGAGCATGCCAATAATCGTATCCATGGATTGGTGAGAGGCACCTGCATAATGATTAACCTACTTCTCCTTCAAAAGCAGAGCCAGGATATTGTAATCTTATACAAAAATGCCACTAAGTTGCTCCTATCTTTTAATTAGAAAGCATATTTCATTATTTTCGCCCTAAAGCCTTTGCAGGACTATTGGAAGAAGCAACATAATTATCATTTCCCTATGTGCCTTTGTTATAGAATTTCTATTTGTAGGTTGTTTTGAGCTCAGCCTCTTGCTTGCACTTGTTAAAAAGTCATTAAATAGACCAGTTTTCTGTGGTAAACTGGTTGCTATCATCTGTTCCAAGTTTTAGTCTTTTCTTGTTTCTCCTATGCTAGCCAAGGCATCTTCACGTAGTTAAAGCTTTGTATGGATTCTAGAACATTAAGATAATTTAACATGAGTCTACAGTTGATCAAAGGGACGCAATAAATGAGGGAAAACAGAATTCAAAATCCATGGTACTGTTCTGTCCTTGCTGCCACATAAGCTCAGAACCATTATTTATCTTTGTAACAAAAAAATATATATCAAGAATATTGCCATAACCTCATAAATTCTAGTGCACAGTGCCCCGCAGCTTTAAGATTCATATTTGCATTTTTGTGCTTTTTTCTAGATCTTTTCCCCACTCTCTGGTGATTACCCTGACTTATATTCTTTACTCATATTGACCTTCAAATCCTTATTGCAATCCACTTTTTTTTTCTTTTTGTGCCAGTGTCAGCCAATTATTCACAAGAAAAAGCTGAAATTACTTGAAGGTTAGGAGTGTAGAAAGCATAATTAACTTAGCAAATATCCTAATTTTTCTTTATATGTTCCCTGCTGTCTGCAAAATATTTTTATTCATTTTGAAAGGGTGCTCCTCTTTTAATTAGTAAAACCCCCAAACTAATATTTGCAATTATGGTTGCCTTCATGTAGATAAATGCATTCATAAACACATGCTATGTGAAGAAAACAGGGTTAAAAAGTCAAACTAGCAAACTATGTCGGGTCAGTAATGAAATCATGCAGCTAGAGAGGCTAAAACCATGCTCATATTAGCCTATTACAATAATGTTATTCTCTTGACATTCCCTTGGAGCCTAAAGGAGCACATTTATCCAACATCATCTCCCATCATCACTCCTTGGATTTACTTATCTATTTGTTTCTGAATTTAATAATGTAAGGCAGTGTCAGTCTATGAAAGAATGTATCACCATTAGGACTTCCATATCTGGGTTGGAATAATCCAATCAATCATTAGATGGTGGCAAATAAATTTTGGGAAAGAGATGCAGACAACTCGGATACTTTGCTGCCATCCAAAAGTCAACTGGACTTTTACTGCTCAGATCAGGTAGCCTGACTGCTTTGATAGTATATGCATGGTTTTCCCCCATAGTTTATACAGCTTCCCATCTCACAATATGTGACTCTGGGTTCCTAACAATACTTAAAGCAGGAAAAAGTTAATAAAATATGAAAATTTTAAATTACAAAAAATGGGGTGGGGGGGAACCATCACAACATTTAACATTGTATAATGGTGTCTGCATTTTCAGGGACCCAGGTATGAGTTTGGATCATGAGTCTGACCTCAGGAAAATGCTATATCCGCAAGGAACTGAGCATAGATTTCCATGAAACAAAATATCTAATGCTTAAATTGAGCCATAATTATGTTTATCTATCTATCTATCTATCTATCTATCTATCTATCTATCTATCTATCTATCTATCTATCTATCTATCATCTAGAAGCTCATGTGTGTAGGGTTCTGGCTTGACAGGCATCAAGCTAGTGCTGCCATTGGGTGGAGTGATCTACTATCCTTTGCTCTGGTTTCTCCCAGGGACATGAAAGGCATTCCCTAGGCAATGGTAATGTCATTGATTAATTATTTTCACCTGGATGAGCCTCAGTGTCACTTTGCCTGCCTTCCTGCCTTCCTTCCTGCCTGCCTGCCTGCCTGCCTACCTGCCTGCCTACCTGCCTACCTGCCTACCTGCCTACCTGCCTACCTGCCTACCTGCCTACCTGCCTACCTGCCTACCTGCCTACCTGCCTACCTGCCTACCTGCCTACCTGCCTACCTGCCTACCTGCCTACCTGCCTACCTGCCTACCTGCCTACCTGCCTACTTGCCTACCTGCCTATGTATGTATGTATGTATGTATGTATGTATGTATGTATGTATCTATCTATCTATCTATCTATCTATCTATCTATCTATCTATCTATCTATCTATCTATCTATCTATCTATCTATACCAAGTATCTACATGCATAATAGCCTCTTGCACATAATCTAATATGTAAGAAATGCATCATGAAGAACACAAGTAGGGTTTATTTAGGTATCTTTAAGTCTGCAAATGTGCAGCTACAGATGAAAGTTTAGAAACCGCACAGCTTCGTAGAATAATTGCACATCTCATAATGCTTTGGTCTGCTTTACCTACATTTTAACATGTTTCCCTTTTCTGTTTTAAAAAGTGGAGCTGAAGCTTTTTGATAAAAGTGGTAATAAATTGTCTAGGGTACTGATATTCTCTTTTTCTTTAGGTTCTTTGTCTTGTAAGAAAGTTGGTTTTGGGAACACAGCAGAGAAAGCAAAGGAAAAAGGAAGTACAAAAATGGGGGAAGACTCCACAATGATGAAGATAATATACTGTACTTAAAGTAGAAAACTAAGCACATGGCCCTAAAATGTTTCAGAAGCTTCAAGGGAATAGAAAAGAGCTTTGTAAATGTGAGAGAAGCATCTGATCAAGGTTCTTTGGCAGGCGGTTTCAAGCACAAGAGTGCATTTCTGTCATACTAGCTACAGGCCAAGCAATTATGATGTCACACAGAATTGGCATTGAGCTTATTTCATGAGAAATGCCTATGAAAATTCTAAGACAAATGTTTATAAAAACAGAGGTTTTGTTCCGTAAATGCTTCAGAAAGAATGTTTATTCTTCCAACATTGGAAGCAGCATTGGAAGCTTTGGTTGATGCAATACTTCTGTAGGAATGGCAAGAGGAGCACAGGGAATTCCAATTATGTGAGCAATCTTTTTCTTTGGAGTTTTAAATGTTTTATACATCTTTTACACCACAGTGAGACTCGTTAGGATTAGAAAGCATTGGGCACATTTTTCTTGAAATGTGATATCACAAGTCTTGCCCTTGGCAAATCATGGGTTGTAGGGCACAACTCCAAGTGGGACTTTTCTCATGCTGATAGGAAACTCCCTGGAGGCCCAGGAAGTAAATTAGCATGTAGTCTGCTTCAAGCACATCTGTACTGTGGCACATGTGGTGCTCTGTAGTTGTCACCATGATTAATGGACATTATGTTTCATTTCCTGCTTTATCAAATACCAATTATGTTTATGATAATTTTGAGAGTTGCTGTTGCTTCTGGATCATTCATTTTCTTCCCCAAGGGACACAATGAGGAAATGTCCATGCCCCGCACATTGCCAATCCTTGAAATTCCATTTTAATTGCTTCTCTTCTGCATTGAGATGCAGCTCTGCACTCAGTCTATCGATCCTATGCTTGATAAGGTCAGCAGAGGAGTGGGGGCAATGGGAGAATGACATTTAGAAATTATTTCTCCTCTCTGGACAAGAATATGCATTTAAGTTGTGGTTGTGGGGAATGGGAAAAGGGAAAAGGGAAAAGAAACAGTGTGGAATTGGGGGATCTGCAGTCTGCTAGCTATGTTTATTCATCATGCATTACTCTAGTTCTAGGGATTATTCTCAAGGCTCTAGCTCTAGATATTTCCTCATTGATAGGATGGCCAGAAATAAAAATTGCTTTGGCTGTACATATTCTTGATCACAAGGCCAGCAATTTGGATGTGGTAAGATCAAGTGTGTGTGGCATATCCCATTGCTCTCGAGTCAGAGGAATACACTCTTAAGTTTCTTTATAAGCAAGCCAGCAGCATCCTTTTTCTTTCTGCATTATGCTCAGATACATAGCTGGCAATGAAAGAAGCAAGTTGCCTTCCTCAAAGCTGGAACTGCAAATTGCAATCCAAGAATCAAATACAGATATGGGATTTCCCTTGTTTTTGCCCCCGGAAGCCCTTCCGGTCATGTTACTGAATTTTGTTGTACAGTTGCTGGAACTCGTAGCACCAGTTCCAAACATTATTAAATAGCAAACATTAAAATAGGGCCATAAACCTGAAAAAGAGGTCAATGTTCTTCAAAAAATAAGCCTAAGGAAATCTTCAGAATAGGAAAAGTATGAAAATGAAAAGTCCTTTTAATATGAATAATACAGCTTTATACATGTGATGCTATATCCTGTTCGTTGGCCATTGTCTTTGGCCTCTACCAAATGTTTCATTTGGTTCCCTGATTGTATTAATCAGTGAATTGTACACTTAAAATGAGAGTATTGTGTATTTACCATGCAAAAGCTGATCTTTCTAATGTTCAGTTTTTCTGCACTACCTTTGATTCTACCACATTTAAAAAGTCTTGTGCACATTTACTAAGATTGCTTTCTTTGCTTGCATGTAATCTTTCTGCCTTGATTGCTTGCAGCAAACCATGACTATCCATTTTCCTTGCTAAATAAAAAGAATCTATATTGATTCATGGATGCAGTGCATGATGTATTAACATAAGGCTTCAAATCTTTAACCTAAGCAACTACCGTATTTTTCAGAGTATAAGACAAAAAAGAGGCTGAAAATCTGGGTGTGTCTTATACATCAAATTCAGCATTTTTTTTGCCTCCTGAAGCCCCACCCTCTTCACCAAAATGGCCGTGCAGAGCCTTATGGAGGCTTTCAGAGAGCTCCTGGAGGCTGGGGAGGCATAAATAAGCAAAAAATGGGCTGTTTTTTGCCCCCCCATCCCTAGCAGCACTCTATAAGTCTCCATAAGGCTATGCATGCAATTTGTTTTGACAAAAAACAGGCCCGTTTTTGCAAAAAATGGCCCATTTTTTGCTCATTTTTTGCCCTCCAGGAGCACTCTGAAAGCCCCCCCCTCCAAGGCTATTCATGCCCTTTTTTAAAAAAAATGGGCCTGTTTTCACAATAAATGGGCCGTTTTTGGGAGGTTTGCAGAGTGCAAAAACTTTTTTTCCTTTTAGAAATCTCTTTAGTTAAAGTGATTGATGAGAATTAGATTGATCAAGGGCTGTGCTAGCAAAAACAAAGTCTTAGGTGCTGCAGATTGTCAGCAATTTCCTTCTCCAACACATGGATAAATACACCTGGAAACATCTACCTACCTACCTACTCTCTCTCCCTACTTATAATCTGTATTTCTCTCTCTCTTTCTTTCTCTCTCTATCCTTCTATCTACCTACCTACTCTCTCTCTCCCTCCCTCCCTACTGTATTTCTTTCTTTCTTTCTTTCTTTCTTTTTTCTTTTTTCTTTCTTTCTTTTTCTCTATCCCTCTATCTATCTACCTACTCTCTCTCTCCATCCCTACCTACTGTATTTCTCTCTCTCTCTCTCTCTCTCTCTCTCTCTCTACCTACCTACCTACTCCCTCCCTTCCTACCTACTGTATTTCTCTCTCTTTCTCTCTCCCTCCCTCCTTCCCTCCCTCTCCCTCCATCTATCTATCTACTTTCTTTTTAAATTTGCCTCTTCAAAACCTTGGTGCATCTTATACTCCAGTTCATCTTATACTCCAAACAATATGGTAGTTCAGCTGATGCCTGATCAACAATCACTGCCAGTACAGTGTATTATAGGAATAAGCCAAGTATTAATAGTTTTGATTCTATTGCTGCCATTCAGCTTTGATTTTAAAACTTTCCTAAATTGCTTTAAATATCCATTGCTGGCTTTCCTTTTCACCTGGGTATGTAAAAATTATTTATTTTTATTTATTACAGTACGCTCCTTAAAAAACTAAATACTTATAAATAGTTCTTTGATATTATTACAATTCCATTATTCAAGTCCATCAAAAAACTCATTTTTTTAAATTGCCCTAATTGCAAATGCATCCCATTCAAATTTCATTTTGGTGCCATCGCTAAAGATTTAAACTTTTAGTAAAAGTAATTGTATTTACCTATATTATTTTGAAATTATATGCAAAATCAGTTACATAAATGGAAACATCCATACAGAGCAAATATTAGCCTTTTATTCCTTGCTTGGATAATTTCTGTCTAATTACATTTCATTCAAAATCAATGGAAATAATTGAATCAGAATATATTACAAATTATGGGAAGAGTCTTCTTTAAAAAATATATCTGATTCTCATTTCTATAAGTTTGGCACACTATTGTTTTCAATTTTTCCATTGTATTATTTAAAATAAAATCTATCATTTTAATTTTTGAAATTTTATTTTTGCTTTAAAGAATACTTAATACTTAATAATTTAAAATCAGGCATTTTACTGCCAATGTTTCATGCTAATAACTTGAATAGTATATTCAGACAGATGATTGGGGAGAAAATGGGTGTTTTGTTTTGTCTTTCATCATTTGAAAATTCAGTTTGTAACAACCCAATCATCTATTGATTCTTGCTGCAATATTTAATTGAAATTATTTGCTAGATAAAAATATAAAATGGACAGACATTCGAGTCAAAATTCACAAAGTTTGTCTTTTCCTGGTATATTCAATTTCTTTACCTTATAGTTGTTCTTTTATAATTTTATAATTCTTCTATAATTTTTCAACTTGTTTCGATTTTCTATTGTTTTTTTGTTTTTTGTTTAACTTTAGTAAGCTGTTACTATTCTCTTGAAGTTGATTCATTTTCTAGTCTAATTTTCCTACTTGGTATCTGATTTTTGGTTTGGTGGTTTATTTTCAGTCATCATCCATTTTTAATATTATTACTTTTGGTGAAGTTGCACCTGGATTGATAAATCTCTTTCATTATTTTTTTCCTAATTGGACTAGCAATATTTGCATCGTGCATTCTAGGACATTTAGTTCGTTCAAAGCACTGTGATACCATTTCTTGCAATCTGAAAAAAAAATGGATGAGGAAAGAGACTGAGCAAGAAAGACAAAGGGGTAAAGAGGATTAAGGAATATTTTTGCTGATGTACCAAACTCCTGGTCTATTTAAAAGATGTTTTTCTAGTTACGGCCTTTCTAATTTCCCCTTTATGATAGCTGTTGTGCCTTTTATTTGTTTATTCATTAAATTTGTTTATTATTTAAAATTTATTTATTTATTTATTTATTTTATTTAAAACTTTTATATGCCGCCCAATCCCAAAGGACTCTGGGCGGCTTACAAACAGAATATAAAAAACATAAAAGCAATACAATTTAAAACAACAATCATCCATCATAAATTCAATTCTAGTCAGGGCTGGACCTCAATAGTAAAGTCAACAGCCCCAGGCCTGCCGGAACAGCTAAGTTTTTACGGCTTTCCTGAAGGCCATCAGAGTGGGTATGGTCCGGATTTCCGGGGGGAGCTGGTTCCAAAGAGTCGGAGCAGCCACCGAGAAGGCTCTCCTCTGAGGGCCCATCAGCCGACATTGTATGGCCAACTGCACCCAAAAGAGGCCCAATTTATGGGATCTTACTGGTTGCTGGGAGGTATGTGTCAGCAGGTGGTCTCGAAGGTATCCTGGCCCTAAGCCATGTAGGGCTTTAAAGGTGATAACCAACACCTTGAATTAATTCCGGAGAGCAATAGGCAGCCAGTGCAGCTCACGGAGGATAGGTGTAACGTGGGTGTACCTCGGCAAACCCACTATCACCCGCGCGGCCGCATTCTGAACTAACTGCAGTCTCTCAACGCTTTTCAAGGGTAGCCCCATGTAGAGCGTGTTACAATAATCCAGCCTCGAGGTGACAAGGGCATGAGTGACCATTAGAAGTGCATCCCGATCCAAATAGGGCCGCAATTGGTGCATCAGACGAACTTGGGTAAAAGCCCCCCTGGTCATAGCCGACAGATGATGTTCCAATTTCAGCTGCGAATCCAGGAGGACTCCCAAATTGCGAGCCCTCTCTGATGGGCGTAAATTTCCTCCCCCCCAGGGTTAAGGATGGACTGTCTAGACAGTCCTTCGGGGGCAACATCCAAAGCCACTCAGTCTTATCGGGGTTGAGCACAAGTTTGTTCACCCCCATCCAGACCCTAACAGCCTCCAGACATCGGCACATCATGTCCACTGCTTCACTGAGCTGGCAAGGGGCAGAAAGATATAATTGAGTATCATCAGCATATTGATGATACTTTACCCCGTGCTGACGCATGATTTCACCCAGCGGCTTCATGTAGATGTTGAATAGGAGGGGGAACAGGACTGAACCCTGTGGCACACCACACTTGAGGGGCCTAGGGGTCGACCTCTGCCCCCTGACCAACACCGACTGCGACCTGTCAGAGAGGTAAGAGGAGAACCACTGTAATATGGTGCCTCTCACTCCCACCTCCCCCAGGCATCGCAGAAGGATACCATGGTCGATGGTATCGAAGGGCGCTGAGAGGTCAAGGAGCACCAGGATAGAGGAATGTCCTCTATCCCTAGCCCGCCAGAGATCATCAGTCAGGGCGACCAAAGCAGTTTCCGTGCTGTATCGGGGCCTGAAACCAGACTGACAGGAGTCTAGATAATCCGTTTCTTTCAAGGTCCGTCGAAGTTGAAGCGCCACCCCTTCTCAACAACCATCCCTAAAAAAGGAAGGTTGGAGACGGGATGATAGTTTTTCAAAACCGCTGGGTCCAGGGAAGGCTTCTTGAGAAGGGGTCTCACCACAGCTTCCTTTAATGGTTGCGGGAAAAACCCCTCCTGCAAAGATGCATTGATAATCATCTGGAGCCAGCCTCGTGTCACTTCTCTCCTGGTTGAAACCAGCCAGGAGAGGCACGGGTCTAATAAACAGGTGGAGGCACTCATCGCTCCCATGGCCTTGTCCACTTCCTCTGGGGTGATTTATTTCTTTCAACCCATATCATCTTCTGCAGTTAGGGAGAACTATGCTTCAGGTGGCTCAGTGGCTAAGACACTGAGTTTGTCAATCAGAAGGTCAGCAGTTCAGCAGTTCAAATCCCTAGCACCGTACAACAGAGTGAGCTCTCATTACTTGGCCCAGCTTCTGCCAACCTAGCAGTTTGAAAGCATATAAAAAATGCAAGTAGAAAAATAGGAACCATCTTTAGTGGGAAGGTAACACCACTTTGTGGACCTTTGGTGTTTAGTCATGGCGGCCACGGAGACATCTTCAGGCAGCGCTGGCTCCTTGGCTTAGAAACAGAGATGAGCACCACCCCCTAGAGCCAGAAACAACTAGCATGCATGTATGCGAGCATCTTTACCTTTACCTTTATGCTTCAGATGAAGGAATAAGACAGGGCAAAGTATAACAGAGCATTTTAGCCCATTCCATGTAGACAAGCCAACTAAGGTGGAAACTGAGTCCTGCTTCAGAAACTGCAATAGGACAACATTCTCTCTTGTTGCTTCTTAAAGAGTGCAGGGCAGCCTTAGGACATATACTCTGTCACTAACAATTCACTTCCCCTTTGCCTCCTGCCCTGCCCTGAATCTGCTGCCTTAGGTAATTATTCTCCCACAATGTGCAGAGAAGAAATAAATGACGATGAAACAAGAAAATATCTAAGGGTGGGGGAATAGCATTCAGACCAACACAAATATATGTCCCTGGTGTTGACTTGATAATGGTGAACTAGACCTTTCAAAGACCTCATTTTTCCCCATGCTGTCTGTATAATGGCGGTTCAGTGGCAGCAGACTTAAATAAAGAGCAGAAGCAGAGCAATATTTTAAATCGTGCCTATGAAATAGCTCTCAGCAAAGAAGGCAAGAGTAGGGATAAGAAAGGCAGCCTGTTTTTACTGCCAGATTGGTAGATGTCAACATGTCAGTTGTTTCACCTATAGATTCTTAATGAAATTTGATGTGGTATAATAAAGATGCTAGACTTTTCTTGGGAAGATTCAAGTCTTAGTTCTAGAATCTTAATGGCTATTGGCCAAACAGTCTCTTTCAGTCCAACCTACTTCATAGAATAAGTGATTTTGGCATAAAATAATATGAGAATATTACTTGAGAACAAAACATGGTGAAGGCAATAACAGCTGCATGTAATCACCTGGGCTTCTCAAAAATTCCATGGAATAAAGGGCTGGGACCAAATGTATTTTCTATGTAAAATATTTGTCTTCATCACAATTTTACCTGATTGTTGTTGTGTGAAGGTTAACTAAACACTCTACAACAGAGGCATCAAACTCACATTGTTATGGCAGCATCACATGATGTATCGGGAATTTCCCCCTTCGCTAAACTGGGTGTGGCCAGTGCGTGACGCATCCAGCCTGCAAGTTTGACAGCCCTGCTCTACAACATAATATATTTCATGTTGTTGTAGACCTCTGTGTGATTCCCACATTTTAATACATAACTGAGTTAGGGGTATCACTAGACATTGAAACCTATCCCACTAAATGCTCTTGCTTATTTAAAATGAAGCAGTTAATGTGGACTTACTCTACATCATAGCAAGCAATTATATAACCCATCAACTCCAACTGCCAGTCTTTGTGCTCAACAGATAAATCTGAAGCTCTTAATGGCTCACCAGTCCATGGAGGAAAGGGGAGAAACCCAACAAAGATATAGGGTTGCCTGCTGAGTGCCAACCCTTTCTTGATCTAAAAGAAGTTAATGAATTCATTAATCAGTTAATGGCAAGGAGAGTCTTTAGGGATCAGAAAAACTGTTAAGACTTCTGCAGGACAGACTCTGGTTGTCATTGATCTAATGGACTAGAGCTATTGATTCACAGTTGGTTACCCTTGCTGGAATTCTCTTGGGAAAGATTAAGAATTTCATAGCATTAAGCATCTTTGCCAATATTACAACAATGTCTGCTAGACCATCTTCAGTGTCAATGTGATGGATACTATTTATAGATCTTCCCAAAGTGCTAGACTAAAATAAGGATCATCAATCATATTATATAGATGAAAGTTGTGGCCCAATGACATGGCTTATTCCAATTCTGTTTTTTAAATATTCTGCATAATATCGGCTAAACCAGTGAGGTTACATAATTGCAAATATTTCCATTTTCCCAGCTTTACCTCATATTTTCTGCAATACTTTTAAGTATTCTCCTTGGTTTTATTTTGCTTTTCTTTGGTTTGTAGACTTTACCATGTTTACAATAATATTTTTACTAAAGTTTGGAGATACAAAGATAAAATAATACTAAGAAAAATATAAAAGAGTAAAAAAAGAAAAAAGTGCAAAAAAAAATTAAGGAAAAAAAAAGACAATGTCAACAGGACTGCTGATTTACCACTAGCTTATCAGATACTTAGGAGCTGATGATTTGGCAACATAAGGAAACAATAGCCAACAACTTAATAGCCATCCATTGATGCTCCAATCAACCAATAAAAAGCCACACTCAACCAGGCACCACATAAATATTATGCATAGGCCAAAGCACACATTCTGGTAAGGCTCCACCGTGAGTCTGAAAGCTTGGAAGATTAAACCTCTGGTCCTGATGACTGTTCCAGATTGGTTCCTGCAACATTATCCTGGGACTCATATATTTGCCTTCATTCATAATTGCTTCCTCCTTCATCACAAGAACAAACAATTTAAGTAACGTATCACCTTCTCTGATACTATAACAAAATATCTTTTCTTTCCATATCTCAATTTTTATCAATAAAATTTTAATGCCTCATCATTCAACCCTATACAATAAAAATAATTACCTTTAAGTGATAAGTAATAACATGTATTTTAACTTTAATGTAACTTTATATTCCTTTACTTTTAACACAGTACAGTACCATTGCTTCCACAGAAGTCTGATTTTGAAAGAAGGCCCATTATGATTTTTAAATGGTGTTCAGAGTTTGAGGTACTTTATAAAATAAAGTGCTGCACTCATTTCCCTTCTTTTTGACTTGTAAATATCATCATCATGACAGAAATTGCTTCTGGGGAAAATTTTACAAAGATTGTTTCTTTCCTTTGCAATTGTAATTCAATTCCCAAATGAAGAAGTGAAGTCTGGAAAAATAAATAGCCATTAAGGAAGCCAATAATTGGGCAAAAAAGCAACACATTTATCTGAAGTCCATAACAACAATACTAAATTTCTCTCTACATTCAGGATACATCATCAGTTGACCTTCTTTTAGAAGGAAGAATAGATTCATACCTAATTTCCTCTGAAATTCTGTTAACTAGGTAGGTAGATAGATTAGAAGAGTCCAGCTTTATAGCAAGCATGTAATGTGGGCAACCTTCTTAGAGACAGAAGAAAACAAAATAGCAGCTAATAACAGATTACAAAACAATATATTTTCTGGGGCAAGCCACAAAGAATAATATTATTGATATAAAATGGCAGGTAGATCAAATAGTCTCAATTACTCCTTATTGGAATAAGATGTTCATTAAGATTTCATTCAATAAAAACAATGGATCTTTCAATACAAATGAATGCAGAAAAAGGGCTCCAGAAACTAAAACTTACATAGAGGATCATTTTAGAGTTTCTACATTATTAGAAACTAAATAGAATGCTATTTACATACGTGTGTGTGTGTGTGTGTGTGTGTGTGTGTGTGTGTGTGTTGCATTTGTGCTGATAAATAAATAAAGGGAGAGTAGTATAGATCTATTTCAAGCTATTTAGCTCTCATCAGCTAGCCATACCCTTACTGGGATTCGAACCTCGGCTGTATTATATATTAGGCAGTTGTATTAGCCACTAGGCCACAGGCTCTCCTCCTTTATCATATATATAACTTGTCTCTTGTGGACCTTGGCTCTCCTCCTTTATCATATATATAACTTGTCTCTTGTGGACCTTGGGTATACATAGGGAGTATACATGGGGTATACATAGGGAGTATACATGGGGAGTATACACTCCCAAAATTCTAATTCAGAACAGGCCATTTCAAACTGCAATAATCAGAATTGAAATTCTCCTCCACCACCACTTATTTAAAATACAAATTATCAGGATTAGATGATAAATTTTACTTCAGCTTTTTATCATGGTAATTCTCTAATTGCAAGGAGATTACAATGCAGTTCACCCTAATTTTTCCAACATCTAGAATCATTTTCTGGTTAATTTGTTGACTTACAAATATAACTGTGAACAGTTAATAAAGCATGGATTTATTTGTTTATTCCAATTAGAAAATATTACTCCTGACACATGGATCACTTGATGTTTGTCATCCCCATATATACTACACTATATTCAATCTAGGGACTGAATAAACTTCTGTTATTTGCAAAATTGGGATTAGCATACATCTCTAAACTAGTAATAGATCAATATTGCAGTTATCAAATAAAAGTTACAGTTATTGAATGTTATGTATTGACTTAGTAGGCTGTATCCTTAAAGCAAAACAATCAATATTTTAAATGATGTTTATCTAAACTGATATTATCCAGATATATTCAGGCTACAAGTCTCAAAATCCTAATCAGTTTACTTCCAACAGTGAACAGTTTTGAAAAAGCTTTTTGAAAGAAATGTGTAACAGATAAAATGCACCATTATGGGGGGAAAAAACTGGAGGTAGTCAGTTAATACTTGTAGATGTTCTACCATAATACTGTTTAAAATTCAAGCACAGTGAAGAGATTATGGAAAGTTCACTGGAGGAGAAGCTCTATGTTAAAATGGCTTCCCTGGTTACTGATGCTCAGTATCCCAAAGAGATGGAAGCTCTTTATTAATCCTGCTCAACATAAAGAAATAGCTTTTTTAAAATTAGGAAATGATGCGTTCTAATGCTGTACTATATAGATTTAACCAACCCTTTTATACTCAAGACAGAAAGCCAGCTAATGATAGGTGCCTTTTCCCCCTTTTAATCCCAACATTTGAAACATTTATTATTCTAAATTGCCTTCTGCACATTTTACAATAATTGAGACTAGTGTTTGGCTTGTTATCTCCACAGCTACTAACATGAATGCCATCATTATCCTGGTCATTAGCAAAATTGATGGGGTTGTCCGGAGTTGCCGGCTGCAGGCATGCTAGTGATAGGGTTTATGTGTAAATTAATGCTGATTCTCTTTGCTCTCCTCAAAGATATATTGTTCTATTCCATGTTCTCAAGAACCAGTGGGGAAAGTTATGCAAGAAAGGAACTGTTGAGGTAAAGGGACAGGAGAAACAATTGGTGTTAACAAAGTAGATGTTTGGAAATCCAGAGGGGGAAAAGTTGAAGGGCAATAGCATTCTGTGTGTCTGCTGATAATTTCTTTCCTTTTTTAAATTATGGTCTCTCGTAGTGATCTACAACCTGACACTTCAGGCCCTTATGCAGTTTGTGTAAACTGTGGGCGCAACACCCTAGGGATCTTCAATTTGTTTTTATTAATTTGTGATGTTTTAAAACAAGATGGGGGAATCATTACACACATGATTGAAGAACGATCATATTACTACATTTAATTTTAATTAAACATATGTGCAGGTAAAATTAAATCATTTAGATTTGACCTTGGTCTGATTAATTGTTTTTTGAAGTGGTCTCTTACACTGAATTCTTTTAAAGTGAAGATGGAAGGGAGAATAATGAAAGTCTTCTCTTATTACGAGCATATGTTAATTTATTTCCAATAAATTAATACTATGAAAAAACCCATTATTGCATATAGTCTCACAATACTTACTGACATTATGTAAACCTAAAACCCTCTTTCATCCAAAAAAGGAGAAGGGGGAAAACCCTAAAATATCCCAATTATGCCCATATGTATAAAGTAACCCAGTTCAATTTTATCACAATCTCACTTCCTGTAGTCCTTATCTTCTCCCCTTGCAAAAAATTAATAGAAGGCACAGGTGAGTGATGGGAATGATGACATAGATCTGAGACATATGACCATTTGTTTAATGGCAGTTTGACATTATGATGGCCTTGAAAAGGTGATTTAAAAGTATTACCATTGCATCACCCTTGCAGTCATGGGTTTGTAATTTGGATGTTTGGAGGTCTGTTTGCATTTGCAAAAATTTCAGCATCTTGATGCCATATCATAACAATTTGTGACCTTCCAAGATGGCTTTTAACAAGCAAAGTCAACTGGGAAAGCTGAATTTGCTTCACGGCCATGGCAAAATGGTCATAAAATTAGGTCCAGTCACACGATTACTTGCTTAAGTACTGCCTCACTTAGTGACCAAAATGCCAATCCCAGTTGTTATAAGTCAAAGACTCTCTCTCATTACATTGAAAGTGTATTAGGTTGTAGGCATGTCATTGTGGAATGTGCATGATATATCAATATGCACATATCATCCTTTTGTTATTGCTGTATTGGTTGCTGTTAATCCCTACTTTAGAATAATGTGTTTGAACTATTTATGTACAAAATAGTATATGTAAAAATGAAGTGGAAGGCCTACAACCACACTGGCAGATTTTGTTTTTTCTACATCACAGCAAAAGCCTCCTAACCTGCAGTTGTGGTTCTAACAAAAATGGATGAATACATACAATATTCTTAAAATTAAATTTGTTTTCTGGGTTCACACAATACATTATCAACTTACCAAATAGTGCTTAACAACATGCTAACTCATAACAAACTCTGTCAAAATCAATACAAATTAAGCTACATATGCTGTGCAAATCTATCCGCTAGGTTATTTTTACGTCATCTGATTGTATATTGTGAGCCACTTTGCTTCTATGGCCCAGATAAAAGTTTGCTCTTCAGCTGACTTTCATCTATTACCACATGAATTTTGAGAGACTTTTTATCAAATAAATTCATCTCGTCTCTTCTACCTATCTTTACTTAATATTCAGCCTGAAGAAAAGTTCAGGTGAACTCTAAACTTGCTTATTATTCTAACATTTTAGTTGACCCTGATCAAGATACTATTCTATTATAGCTATTCTAATTGAGTAACATGACTTGCATTTATTATTAAACCAATTTCAGCTCCTCAGGAGATGAACACTGAAATTTGACAAAAAAAAGGCTTATGCTAGCTAATGTCCAAACTTGGTTTAATGGGGATAAAATAGATATAAGCAATTATTTTGAATTTGGCTTTGAGTGGTACTGTATCTGATACACTCTCTCTGAAGTATCCACACATATTTGATTTTGTTTAAAAATATGCACATGACTTCTTTATTTTTACAAACAATCAAAATTAGGCCACATTTATTCAAAATGAGTGTGACTTCTCTTATAAAAACATTTTTGTATACGTTTTGTGGCAGTAGTATTTCTTGCCAATGATTTCTTCTGGAAAGTTTTTTCAATTTTCTAGTCTAGCCTTTTTGAAAATCCCAGTGGCTGCCCATTAAAGCACCGACAAATCAAATTCTGTTTGGCTTTTTGGGGAGCAATTAAGGGTGGTCCAACATAGTGGCCTATGAGATGGTGGAAATGATGGTGCAAACAATAATTATTTGTATTATAAACAGAAAATTAAATATTTATCATTGTCTAGCTAATTGTTTTGTTCTGTGAAAATATAGCACTTTGTTCTAGCATCTTTTTTTCTGTCATTCAAATTTTAGCCATCTTAAACGTGCTTGCTGTTTTCTGAGATTTTTCATTCATTATAAGTAGGTATTATAGCTGTTGGGTTTATTTTGTTTTTCCCAGTGGAACAATATGTCAGATTTTTCTCCCCTTTTTGTAAGACTTCTTTGCAAAAGAGATTCTGGCCTGTAGCCTTGACAGGCCTGAATGGGTCCAGCATTTTAATTATTAATCCCTGGATGAAAACAGTTCAGCGTTCTCTCCAAGATGCCATTAACACCCACTTCTCTTCCCCCAGGCTTGCTGCCACTGTTTAGATTTCTCTCAGCAGCAAAGACCCTGGCCTGAGCTGGAGGTCCAGAGATGATTTTCCAGATGAGTGGCTTTTAATGGCCTCTCCAGATTTGCTCTCTGCATCCTGTGACTGACTAGATAGGAGGAGGTGAGGAAGAACGGAAGATGATGCAGTTGTTTCTTGCTGTATGAAGAATTATGAGGTTGACCCAAGAAGTGCTTCTGCAGTTAAAGTGGTGATAAAGTCTGCTGCATGATTAGTTTAGTTTCCTATCCAACATTGACTTAATATTAATTGTATGCCAGAGAAAGATGAACAGCTTGGGGCTTTTTCTTGTGCCTAGCATGTGATTTGCAATTATCCCACAGGTGGGAAAACCTACAAAGCTATGAATTCTGTTGGTGAATCATGGACCAGAAGAGAGTCGTTGGCATTTATCTGTGTCCTCAGGGTCACCTGACCTCCTTGTCTGCAGGGTGTTTTCTGCCCTGTGCCTTTTTACTGTTGAAGACAGATGCAGACTCTTAGAGATGAGTCTGTTGTGTGCATCTCAAATTGAAGCACAAATGGTTCCGGTAGTCTGCAATTTTTCTGAATCTCCCCGTGGAGATTCGTACTCTCACCACCGTCCAGGCCTTCCGCATAGCCCTTAAGACCTGGCTAGCCCGTCAGGCCTGGGGACAAAGATAGCCGCCCCTCCCGAATGACGAATGAATGTTGCTCATTATTTTTACTTATGTGTGTCTACGTCATTGTTTGTATTCCCTTTTCCTGATTTTATGTGAGCTGCCCTGAGTCCCCTCAGGGAAAAGGGCGGCCTATAAATGTTAATAAACTCTTAAACTCTTAAAATCTGTTCAACAGTGAAGGGACATAGGGCAGAAATCATCCTGCAGCCAAGAAGGCTCCACACATATTTGTACTGCTCAGGTGACCCTGAGGACACAGATAAACTTCTAAATGGCCTCAATGTGACTTTCTAAAAGAATGCAAACGACCAGCTGTCTGCAAGGAATATAAATCCTTCTATTCTCCACCATCCCCTTAGAGCAGAAGAAACTTCTTGGATGAAAAGTTCCATTTGCCTCCTGAAAAAGCATCTTTGGGACAACCATTACTTGGATGACTAAGAATCTCCATAGACAGCCATAGATATTTGGCTAATTTGTAGTAGAGAGAGGTCTCCATAATGGCAGGGGAAAAATTGGCACAAGTGGCAAAGAAAGATGGTATGCATCTATTGAAAAGGATTTTATAAAATGTACAACTCTTCAAAGTAAATATTTTATAGACCAACTAAAGTTATATTGGACACTGGTCCCTATATTGTTCTGTACACCTCCATTGTGGCAACCAATATCATAAAACCTTGTATCTTGTGCTTACAAATATTATTACTGAATATCTAGTCTAAAAAAACTACTATATAATGTCTGCATTTTCCAGATAGTCTCAACTGCTAATGAAAAGGATGTTTTTGTGACTTAGTGGTTCTTACTTTCTTTAATTGAAAGGTGACTATGGGATATGTGTTAACATCCTGTTTCTGGGCTTCCTGTACTTGCACCTAAGCAGGACAAAGATATATTCTAGCAACAACTTTTTCTGCTGCGATTCTGTAGCACTGCCTTCAACTTCTTTGTGCCAATGACCAAGACACTCTTAGACTACCCATTGCTTTAGTTGTAGTAGAAGTTGTTGTACACCATCCAGACTCACTGTTGTGAGATAGGAGGCCATATAAGACATACAAGAAGTATTGGTGTTAAAATTATATCTCCCTATTCATCCTAACAAGGGTGAACAACAGTGGATAGCAATTTAGCTCAACAATACTGAAAGTTTCTTCCATTGCACAATCATCACCCAAGCAGTTGTTGCCTCTCTGCTTCTCTTGTTTCATTTTATTCCCAAGAAAATAAAAATGGTACCACCCTTTAGGTTTTTGCAGTAGCAGTGTTATTGTCACTATTAAGGAAAACATCTTTCTTCTCCTGGAAACATTCAGAGGATTATTCACATACATTCTCATCCCACAAATTTCATCAAGAATTAAATCTCCCCCCCCCCAGCTTTAAATCCTTCAGCTGCCATTTAGTATTGCCCCATCCCATTATCTATCTCTGACTGCCTTTGTTGCTTTTAAAGCAAAAATCCTAGGATATGGATCTGACAGTTCATATCTTTTTCTTTTGATATTGGTGCAAAAAAGAGCTTACCAGGCATAGGAAAGGAAAGGCATAGGGATTGCCAAAAGGAGAGATTGTCTATGCAGAAATATTCAATTAGTGAAAGACTTCATACTGAAATGGATAAAGCAATGGAACAGCGATACAGTTACCAAATGTTTCTGGCAGAACAAATAGTTATTAAAAAAGAATGCTTAACAATAGCAATTGAAATATGACTGTTGAGTTTAGTGGAAGAGAGAGCCCTCTGCATCACTGGTATGTGATGTAAAGCCTAATTTCTATCAGCTTCAACACTTCTCTTCAATGATGTATAAAGTAATGGATTGACAAGAAGGTGTTTGATGTCCTTTCCCTCATCACCCAACAGCAGAGATTAAGAAAAAGGTTCACTGCTTGTCACCTTTTCCTTAAAACAATAAGCAGCACAAAAACAGCAAGAAGCTGTTATGCTGTAACAGTAGGATCATTTGGGAGATTTATTTTCTCTGCTTGCATCATATTCTTCTTGCAGCTCAATTGTTTCCAAACATCTAAAACACTTAGTCAGTTGTGAAGTAGCCTGTAAGAATTAAATTCCTTCACAAATGCAGTGTCTTCTAATTGCATTGTGACAAAGCAAAATAACAGCTTCTGGTTTAGTTAAATTATATTCTCATTATTTTTTTCACTTCTTCTTACAACTAAGAATTTAAAAAAAATGTCCCTCCCCAGGCAGGCAAAGCAAGTCATGGATAGCTGAGCAATGCTACCTAAATAAGAAAGGGAAATATGGCAGATCTTAAAGTAGCCACAGCCATGAGTGGGCCTCATTCTAATAATTTATTTTTAATGCTGCATTGTCTTTAACTGTGCAGCTCCCTCCAGGGTGTTTGATTTGAGATTGCAAGATAATTACATCCCAGAAACCAGGCTAATTACAGTTAACAGCCTGAAAACTGAAGGTGCCCATTTAGCCCTCCCACCAAATTTTTTCCACCGGAATTCTTCATGATTGCTTGTTAAAATGTGCAGCATCAATTAGGAAACCAATTTGGCAGAAGTGATGAGGTACAGTCTTTCCTCTTCATTTCACATACTGATGGGCACTGGGTGGAGACATTCAACCTCCTATTTGGGGCTTAAATACAGAAGCAAACAGCAGAGAGAGCATGGCTTAGGAAATAGCTAAAAAGTCAGAAGTGATGCTTCAAAGCTTTTACTTTGCAAAAGGTCCACAAACTGTAGATTTGATGTTTTATTCATTGTAGATCATGGTGGGTGGAATATATCCTCTCTTTTTTAATGCCTTGAAGTCAATGTTGACTCCTGGCATCTGGCTAGACAGATTTTCTGCTGTTTTCTTTGCAAGGTTTCAAAGGTGATTTGCCATTGCCTCCTTCCTAGGACTAAGAGTGACTGGCCTAAGGCAGGTCTAGAACTCATAGTGTCCTGGTTTCTAGCCTAGTACCTTAAGACCTCACTAAAACTATTTTCTACTATACTACTTGCAATTTTCATTTTATTTTTCTCTTGATTTATTTATTTTATTAGATGTACCCATGACTCAGTGGTGAAATTCATATTTTTTTACTACCGGTTCTGTGGGTGTGGCTTGGTGGCATGGCAGGGAAGGATACTGCAAAATTCCCACCCTACTCTGGGGCCAGCCGGAGGTGGTATTTGCCAGTTCTCTGAAGTACTCAAAATATCTGCTACCAGTTCTCCAGAACCTGTCAGAACCTGCTGAATTTCACCCCTGCCATGACCCCTGTCACCCCTTCCCAAAACACGTTGATACTGTAAGGTTCCAGCAGTTACCCCGAGCCACTGAGATACCAAAGAGAGTGAGACTTCAGACGAGGCTTACAAAAAGTATCAGCTCTTATTTATTGCCTAGCAAAAGCTGGGTGACAAACCTACATCCAAACCATACAAAGAAATGCATGTAAGGAATAGCCACATCCTGGAAGAGTGGCTCAGAGTATTATATACATTTTAAACAGATAGAAACAAAGTTTATCCAATCAGAAAGAAAGATTTGTTACCAACGTGATCTTTAAAGTGTTCTTTTGTTCAAGCTCCTGTCTCTGTCTACCTTATCTCTGGAGTATTCCTATAGCCTTGTATAGGGGGTGGCAGCCCCCCTTTGCCAAGTTGTTTTTCGGCAGAATGTTTTAAGGATTTATGAGCCAGGAATACTCCTCAGTTTAATTCATTTATCTATGCAGCTTGATATTCCCGTGTAACAAATTCTTCTACTAGCTTTCAAGAATGTCGCTAGCTTTGAAGTCAAGAATAGAAGTGAGACGCAGCAGTGAGATAACATTTACAGTCCAGTATTAAGGTTACAATTTGCTATGCTAGAAAACAACTAATTTCTGACAGTATACAATAATATAAGCAGAAGCTAATATTGATTCATATTGATTCATATAGTCCTTCAGTACAAAATTTGACTGTCCTGAGCAGCAGCATATTGATAATTCTGATCATACTTATATATATATATATATATATATATATATATATATATATATATATATATATATATATATATATATATATATATATATATATATATATATATATATATATATATATATATATATATATATATATATATATATATAGAACATTTCAACTTCAAAATGGGCCATTCAAAGTGTACCAAACTCAAAATAAAACCAGAGAATTTTGTTATGACTTTAAAAGACATGCCATAAACCACATTCAACTCAAAAGCTCTGATGGAAGTGAGAAGGCTGTTTGGTTCCAAATTTAAGAAAAAACACATTTTCTATTCACAATTTCCCAAGCTTTAGCTATTTCTTTGCTTAGTTGAAATCATGACAAACATTTCTTCAGTTAGGCTTGCAACAAAACCCTTTAACTGATCTTAAAAACAATACCAAAGATCTCTTTCTAAATCCTTACAGAGAGTCTACCCTCTGCTTCTATTTTTATTGCTTATAATCCATTTTTTTAAAGACTACATTTTCCTTTGGGGAACTTGGATCAGGGGCTAATTTAATGAAGTAGTTTTCCCCTCCATGATCAAGCCAATAGTTATAAATTGTTAACAAGTTGTGGTGGAAATTGTATCCCTGAAGACTCTGTTAATACTGAGGAAAAAGACATGAAGGGAAAATTAGTTGCAACATGATAAGCAATTGTTATCTGCATTCTGCTGGGCACAGCTTAAAATAGCCATCAGATTCCTGTACTGAATTTGTCAGGTATGATTTTTCCTGTGTAGTTGTTGTGTTTTAAAAACAAAATGATGACACGAGAGCTCAAAACAGAAAAAAAAACCTTGTCAGTCACATAAAGCACTAGTCAGAGTGTTCCCTCTCAATGGCCATTTTTGTAAAAGCTGTAAATATCCAAGTACACCCCGCAAGCCAGAAAAATATGTGGAAATAGTGTAATAAAATTCAAGGGGCTATTCCACTGATTGCCTAGTTTCTGACACCAATTCTTTCTTAATTTAGAAGCAATACAAACCAGAAAAAGAACCTTATGTGACCAGCTATGCTTATGAAAACAACATATTGCAAAGGAAAGCTTTCATGATTTTCAGTCCCTCTGAATGCTGCATAGATCTCATAGACATCTTCAGAAAGGGAAGTAACAACAATTCAATGCTTTGTTTGGAAGTTCCCCCTATTCCTTAAGAAAACATTCAAAACTAAGAACAGTTGCTATGTAATATTTCTAAATGGTCGTTATGGATTGTTAGGTGGAAATATGTCCAGTTATTTTAATAGTAAATGAGTGCCTAATGATTGGTCACAGCCACCATAGTAGCAATTTAGTGAACTTTCTACTTCTCCCCTCAATGGCAGCTACTCTGTTTGTGAATATCCAAGTCATACTTCTCATAGTTCCAAATACTCACAGCTATGTGGGGCAGCAAAGAGGAACTAGAAACCTGTTGTCTACTGTCACGTACATGTTTTCAGGCCAAATCTGGAGCTCTGATTGTGCAGCAGCATATAAAAGTTAGATTAAGTTAGGAATTTATATAGCATCTTCTAGTGGTATGGACTTTGAATAATAAAGAACAGATTAGACATTTAATGGAAAACTATTTAGTTTTTCTGACGTATTTGGGAATATCAAAGCCAATAAAGAGACTCTTAAGGATTACAGAAGTTTCACACGATTAACCTTCCTTTACGTACATTGAGAAATTCTAGACAGTGTGCCCCAATACATCTGGAGAATGTTGTGCTAATGTTTCCTATGGCGACTTGAGAACAGACCAGGGATGCTTTGCAAGTTGCCAGTAAACATATTTTGTTTTGGTGTTCAACTCTTCCACATTAGGTATCTAGACTGTGGTTAAGCAGGAAATGCAGATTGATCTAGTACCATGATGGTGAACCTATGGCACGTGTGCCCGAAGTGGCATGTGGAGCCATGTTGCTTGGCACACGCAGCATCCCTCTTCTGGGTTTCTGGTGCGCATGTGATGATCAGCTAGCCTTTGTGCATGTGGCAGTGCCAGAAACCATAATACCTGGTCTTCCCTTTTCCGGCGTGAGCATGCATGCTGGCCAGCTGATCTGCGCATGTGTGGCAGTAACTGGAAGATTTGCTGGAAACTGGAAGTACATTTTCCAGTTCATATCCCCTGGGCAGCTTCTCTTCTTGGCCCAGACAAGCGCACACGACCTAGTACATCTAGAACCTAGATGTACTAGGTCGCCATCACTGACCTCGTACATCTATTAGATTCCTCCTTGCACCATAGAACATAAACTGACTGACTGTCATCCTGATTATTTGAGTAAGCCAGGCTGCTTTTTTATGTTCAGTCATGGTTTGGAAGCCATTGTTAGTATTCTAACTCCCAAACCCTGTTTTTCACCATTTTGTTCTCTTTAAATATGCATTTCAGGACATTGCTACTCCCAGGAAATGACAGCTGAAAGGTATGTTGAAAGCCAGTTACACCAGTGGGAAAACAAAGAACTGGAGGAATGTATAATAATTGAATTCAGGTTTGAAGTGGAAGATGCAGGGAAAAAAATCTTTCTCTGAAGATGAATTTTCTTTGTTTGTTTAGTACTTCTGATGACTCTTGACTAGCCCTCTCTTGGAACTATGACATTTCTGTATCCTGTCCAGCAGTAGCTGCAGGAATTCTCCCATTAGTTTGCTTATTTATTATACAAGGTTTATGAGCACAGTATAATCAATAGAAATTCAGAAAATCCATAGTTAAAAAAGAAGAGAGTTTCAAAATACAAATATTAAAAATAACACCACAGTCACAGCTGTAGTTTAATGGACTTTCCACCAATTAAGAGGGAAGGGACAATTCAGATGTTCAAGGTCAACCTATTGCACAGGCAGCTGCAACTGAAAAGACACGCTTCCATGGTCTCTGCAGGTGGCAATCCTGGAGAAGAGACCCAGAGCAAGCCTAGCCATTGTACTTTATTGGGTAGGCAGATCTTACGGTATGCGTTTCCCTTCTTCACTGGACATTTCTCCACTGTTAACTTTAAGTGCCATTCGCCCATCATTAAGTTGATAAAAATAATATGAATGTGTTGCGCTTCATTTCTGATCCCTGTCCTGCCTTTCTGTTGTTCTGTTGCATCTGTTCTCCCTTACTGATGAATGATATTATCCAAATTATTCATATGCATGGTAAAGAAACTGATTAATTCTTTCAACTCTGCTTCTCTTCTCCTCACTGAGCATCTCCAGTTAACAGGAAAACATTCGCCAATCATGACAGTGATGGAGGAAAGGGATAGGATTTAATGACTGTGAGGTTCTGCGTCCTTTCTCTTGATAAATATAGTTTAAGCACTGGGAAGTAAATAGCATTACAAAGAAAACTTCCTCTTTCTAATACACACATCTTGCACTAATGTACAGAGAACACACTAAAGCATTACTCACGTATTCATGCATAACTCTGTAACTGTGCAGATCCACTTTACGCAGCAGTAACCCAACACCAATATTTCTATGAAAACACAAAACCTCCCTTCCACTGCTTTCTCCCCAGAGAACAAAAATACAAAACAAGAGGATATATACTAGGATGCCTCTGTCACTTTAGAACACCCCCCCCAAAAAGAACTTTCCAGAATTATTTTACGCACCAAGTTATGCTTAATGGTTTTGAAAGGAAAACTGAATGATAAAGGTAGTAACTTGGGAAACAGTGGATAGATGTGTGCTTCTTCACTCTAAACCAACTGATAAATGCCCAGCTGTTCTCAAACCTAGAGATCCCTGGTCCACCACCAGGTGGGATAGGTGTGTCATGAGGAGCATACATGAGTTTCAGATGGATTTGACTGAAAGAATCAGTATAATTCTATATTCTAGTTTTCTTATTTTATTTAACTTAAAAGACAGTGAAAAGTAGTTTCAGTTTCCCAGCTTCCAGCTATGCAAGTGATTTACAACTCATTAATTGCTTTGTATTTCACAGTGAACACTTCCCTCTCCATCTAAGCACAGCAGCCTATTGTACAGGAGACCAGTTTTTTTTTTATTTCTTCTGCATTTTGATTTTTAGCTGAAAGTCTTTCTAAACATGGACACCTTAGCAAATTATTATATTAACTTAACATGCATGTATACCTGGCATACATTACTCCTCTATCAGAGGTGGGTTCAGACTGGGTGGGTTCGTACCAGTTTGGGCAAGTAGATAGTATGTTGGCTGGCCACGTCTCCAAATGGGTTCTATTGGCAGCACCGCCATCTTGTTTTTTGCTTCTGTGCATGTGTAGAAGCATTGTTTTACTGCCTGCACATGTGCGTGCATGCCCAAAGTGCATTCCTGAATGAACCAGCAGTAGAAGAAGCTGGAACCCACCTCTGTCCTCTATGTTGCTAAATACAAGTCATCCTTAGAGTCAAAGTGCTTATTGACTAACTTGACATTTTTCTATCTCTCTCAAACAAATAATCAGAGAATTGGCTTAGGTTCCAGTTGTTGACCTCTAACAAGTAAACCTTTGACTGTCTTTTGTCAGTCTATCTTCTGACTTATGCTCACTATGTGCATGAATAGATTAGTAATTTATCCCATTGTGTTTTATCTCTTGGATGAGTCTTCCCTGAGATCTCCAGACACTTCCAGAATTTTGGATCATTCATAAAAAATAGTAGTGTAGTGTAGTAGAGTACAGTAGAGTACAATAGTGTACAGTAGAGTACAGTCGAGTACAGTACAAATGCTACCCTGTGTGTGTTAACTTATCCTAGATTAAAATTCACCATCAGTCCATCTGAGCTATCTAAACCTATGTTACTTCTTTTGAGCTAACAGCCATTACCTCCATTTCTACTCTTTTCTTCAATAATTTCCTGAATCTTTTAAGATTTTCTCCTTTGTTCCATAACAGTCTCGCCTTCATTTTCTGTAATACTATCATATGTCCTAGTATTTCTAGTCTTTTATTTCCTGCTGTATTTTAACTAAGGATAAGAGAGATTTAGGAAAGAAAGTTGTTTGAGTACCCTCATAAATCCTTGTACTGGAGGAGCCAACAAGAAACAACCACTCAAAACAGGCTCATTTCAGAGTAGCAAAGCCTAACAGATTTTCACACTTTGCAATTGCTATTAAAGTTATCACCTTAAGAGGAAAATATAATTTTAACACTGGGGTCTCTAAAGTCAATTTTCAGTCTATTGCAATCATGTGATGGGGTCAATGGCATAAAAAAATTAACCAATTTGTTTTTTTGTACAGTGGTTATCTCTAATGTGGAAAGGACTTTTATCCTTTGGAGAGACATGCATGTTTCTGAATAAGACAGAAACAGTGGAAGTAGAAAGATTGGAAGGAAGTGGCAAAATTCTACTGGTGTGTGTGTGTGTGGCAGAAACAGAGGGAAACATGTCTCACTCCACTTGAAAAAGAGAACAATATCAGGGAAATGGCCTTATAATGAAAACAATGCTCTTCTAAAGTGACCCTATACATTGCAGGGGGAAAAAAGAACGTCAGTTATTTTCCAGATATTACAAGGCAAAACTCAGTTCAGCAGAGATCTCCCAATCATTGATAACTATCCTCATTGCAAACCAGACAAACTGATTGCTACTTCCAATATCCAGATCCCTCTTACAACTAGAGTGGCTCAATCCAGGGGTGAAATTCAACAGGTTCTGGAGAACCGGTAGTGAAAATTTTGAGTAGTTTGGAGAACTGGCAAATACCACCCTTGGCTGGCCCCAGTGTGGGCTGAGAATAGATATTTTGCAATATCCTTCCCCTGCCATGTCCACCAAGCTACACCCACAGAATCAGTAGTATTTTTTTAATTTCAGCACTGCTTCAATCCTGTATCTTTTTATTTATTTCCTACCCATCAATTAATGGATTCTCTGCAAGGTTCTTGGTGGCTTTGAAGCTGTGTCATTACATAATTTCAACTGACCTAGAATTCCCTGGCTCCTTTATTTCTCATATGCCTTCCCCCTTCTCCAGGATTTCTCTTCTCATAAAGATGCACTTATAATCAAAGTGTACTATTTTTTTTTATTCTGTGCAACCACTATGCCGCAGAGCAAATAAATATTACATCAAAGGATTGTGCTTTGTTATGCAGTATAATAACTGCTTCACCCATTATTTTTAATTAAAAGGTTCTAAAAAAATAAAATTGAATGTACTGAGAGTTTGTGGGAATGCTAGTGCCCACATTGCTTATCATTGACTGTTTTACCTTGATCCCTTTAGATGTCTTTTCCTTCTCTCCTCTCCTCTTTTGTAGACAATATTAATGAGAAATGTCCTTCCATGATTTTAGCTGTCGATATGAAATTTTATATCTCTCATTGATGTACTTATTGTATCCCAAGCATGCGTGTACGCATATGTATATATGTGGGATGTCATTGTTCATTTGACTGTGCATTTTCCTCTCCTTTCCAATAGCTAGACTTGTGCTTGGCTAAGTGACAAATCCATCTTTTAGAGATCAATTACAGTGTCTGGCTGCAAACCTTCAAAATCCAATTATCTCCAAAATAAATTTAAAAAATGAAAAATAGAAGCAATCAAATGCATAAATCAAATGGGAAATGGTGCAAATATTCAAACAATCAGAGGAATTTTAACTCAATTTTTATTTTGCCACCCCAATTCTGTCAATTATTTATTCCATTGCACTGTTTTCATTTCAGTTCGTCTTTGTTTTGCTCCAGAATAACCTGATCTATTTGAGTTTGCCAAATCATTCTAATTTCTTCTGGCAATCTGAAACTCAAAACTGCCCTAGCAGGGATTAGTTCAACAGCATGAGTACATCATGGCCTCCGTTTTCTAATCCATGTGCAATCATGGATCTCCTTTACATGACGGAAAAATACATCTCTTGTCTATAATATTTCAGCAGTGTCCCTTTCCTATAGCGTCCTATACAGACAATTTAAATACTTTTGTTCTTCATTTTAAAATGCTAATACATTGATCATTCTGAGTGACAACAGAAATTCATTAGGAGAAGCTTATCCTACAATTAGATCAAGTGAAGATGCTGAAGTGAGGATGCTGACAAAATATTGAGGGCTGTGAGAATGTAAAACAATAGAGATTTTATGGTCTTAAAGACTGACATAGTTATTATAACATAAACCTCCTATGTGTCTTACATCTTATCTTTTAGATACTGTTAGTAATATAATCTAGTGGTTGGGTTGGCAATATATAGATAATGTAACAATGCTATACCTGTTTCTTTAAATCATATTGTAAAATGCAATTGGCTGCTATTTTCCTCAATCGGCCATAAGAGGGAGCCAGAATGACTGTTATCTCTGTGTGTTAGATGCTGGGCTGATCTGATCTGAGTGTTTTGGAAGCTGGCTGGTAGAAAGTGCTGTGAGCTATTGTAAGTTTTGCAACTGCTAGCAAACTTTGAGTACTGAACTGATTATACGATACTGGACTATGTTATTTGGATTATCCCTTAACTGAAAGACATTGATGACTGACTGTCTTATCCGTGTATGACTTGGACTGTTTGATGGACTCTGATACCTCTATTTTCCACGAAAGTAAAAGCTTATTTAAACTGCAGTGTCTCTGAATGCTGGTTTGTGTGTTCTCCAACACAACTCTCCCAACGCTTCTCTGAACGCACTCGCTCTCCCAACAGAGAGCTTACTTAACAGATACCACTTGATTATTTGGTTAGCTGCTGCTGATAGAGAGAACTAGGGTCTCGCTAAAATAGGAAAAGAACCAAAAGGAACTTGGAAGCATTTGTATGGTTATATACATAAGATAACCTTTGAAAGGATTTATCTTCATGGTCATGTGGCTGGCATGACTAAACACTGAAGACACATGGAATGATGTTACCTTCCCACCAAAGGTGGCTCGTATTTTTCTACTTTCTAGGTTGGCAGAAGCTGGGACCAAGTAACGTGAGCTCACCCCATTATGCGGTACTAGTGCTTCGAACCGCTGAACTGCAGACCTTTCTGATCAACAAACTTAGGGTCTTAGCCACTGAGCTATTGCGTCATTCTCTTGCAAAAGATATAATGTAAGAATTGCAAAATACTTTTGAAATTAGGCTGAAACATGTGACTCTATCTATCTATCTATCTATTTATCTATCTATCTATTTTAGGAGGAGATACATTTACATACATTTTAAAAGTTTGTAAAAATAAGTTTTATGAAAAAAGTGTAAACCAGAGAAAGTTGCATAAGAAACAAAAGGCATGTACAAGGGTACATGCATATTTAGGAAGCATATTTATTGGGATTATTCACATAAACTATGATTGCACACAAATACAAGGCTGTAGACAAGCAACATCCCAAGATCACAGTTTCCATTTTTATGAGTATTTTTTTTAAAAAAAATATTAGTAAAGTAAATAGAATGGAATAAAATATCACAACATAAGACACTGACAGCATCTCTGATCTGCCATCTCTAAACTCATCCCTATATTCAGTGGAGAAGCTAATCTCCAAATAGCTATTGAGCTATGAAAGAAGAAAATAATAAACTAGGATAAAATGATAATAATGTTAAGGATATATGGGTTAGTATCTCTGAGGTGCTGATGTAATTTATTATAAATTACTACAGTGTTATATATAATCATCTTTATGTATCACTTCACCTTTATAACTTTTTGAACCTATTGAACAAGAATAAACACATTAATACTTGTAGACTCTGGCAAAATAAAAGAAATGGTTCCTCATCCAGACAGAAGGAAAAGGAGGAAGATTCAGAGGTAACAAATGTGGTTATAATGCTGTCTCTGAGCAAGATCAATGAAAATCTTGTGTTATTTGGCATGTTAAAAAACCCCCATTAAAAATAGAAATACAGTCTAACATTAAATAAGGAAGTAAAATAATTTTACTATATATAGAGAAGCACAAGAGGACTTAAATTGTGATCCATAAATCAGATTAGTCTAAATACTTTGATTTAAGCAAATGAGTCCTAGCATTTTTTTTAAAAAAAGGTTAGTTTAACCAAATATTCATTGTTTGTGAAATTGATAAAAAGTGAGTGACAATACTGTAGCCATAATATGATCTATCTATCTATCTATCTATCTATCTATCTATCTATCTATCTATCTATCTATCTATCTATCTATCTATCTTTCTTTCTTTCTTTCTTTCTTTCTTTCTTTCTTTCCTTCCTTCCTTCCTTCTCTCTCTCTCTCTTTCTTTCTCTTTCTCTCTTTCTCTTTCTCTCTTTCTCTCCCCCTCTCTCTCTTTCTTTCTTTCAATCATTTATCTATTTATCTATCTATTTATCCATCTCTCTTTCTTCTCCTTTCATAATATATGCCTTTGTTTCAGCAAAAATAAGACCATGTCATATTTTCTTTTGGGTCCCAAAATAAGCACCAGGGCTTATTTTTGGGAGATGTCTTAATTTTTTCCCATATAAGGGAGGCCCACTTCTTCTGCTTGCTTGCAGTGGGACAGGAAACAGTGGGGCATGACAGTGTCACTTCCATTAGGTGGTGGGATGGTGGGGGGCTGGAGCTGTCCCATGCATCCTGCACCATCTTATCTCATGCCCACACATGCTTTGATATTTGCCTCACCTCACAGCAGCGGCTCCAGCAGCCCCATCCACCAGGACCCTGCATGGCTATCACCCCAATTTTTCTACTTTTCACAGCCACAATGGAGTAGGCCAAGGGAGGTGAGGCAGTAGGCTTTCTCCTCCAGGACTCAAACCCGTCTACCACATATGCAGTGACAATACTCTGTCTCGCTACAATGTCCACAAGAAAAAAAATGGTTATAGAATTATAGCTGTCAACTTGTACCAATTTTTTGGAGATATCTCTAACTATTTTTGGGAACATTATATTTACTCGCATACTTATCAGTTTTAAACCCACGTAAACTAGGGAGTGACCCTAACATTTTGAGAACATGTATTTTCTTAACAGAGATGTTATTATCCATTATTAATGTCAGTACTATTTTTTCAATATATTGTAAAAAGTGATGTCTATTGCTGGTCTATGATGGTAATAAAGATATATTCTATTTTATTTTATTTTTGGGATAGGTCTCATTTTCAGGGAAACAAGGTATTCAATAATGTATTAAACCTAAGTAAATTTACTTACCTGGGTGTTATGATCCAAACAAGACCCATGCTTTAAAATCTACAATATAGATCTCAATATGCAGATATTTCTTATGGTATCCAGAGCTTATCTAAAAGTTCCTACCAAGTTTTGTTTGTTTTGCTGAGCTGATAGATGCCTCCAATCATGAATAATTCTGGGTGATATCAATATTTAATGTAATGGAAGAATCATAAATAGGGAAAAATAATATCATCTGTAGTCTTTAATTTGTTTAATGCTATATTAATCTAAAGTTTTCTTCTGTCCCTACCTGTGTTTCAGAGAATGGCTTTGCCATGGCATTTACAGATCATGTATAAAATGTTTACATCTGTTTTAAACGAAGGCTCAAGTTTCCGTTAGTGCTGATACATGAATTCTCCTGTAATTTTCTACAAGCAGTCATTCAATTTAACCAAAAATTAATTGTTTCACAGATGGACTGTTCTTGCATTTATTTCATTAAAATAAATGATGAAGGTTAGTATGTGACAGTCCTGTCTCTCTGACATTGTAGGCATCTCAAATCCCAAGGAATCTCTACTCCTCATAAATTTATCATATATATTTTTCCTTTTTGGGGTATTTTGTACCTTGAGAAATTGTTGCAGAATTTCTCCTTAACCTAGTAAATTTTTGGACAAAACATCCATCTTAACCTATACAATGGTCAAACATTTTCAAATGGCAATTTGTGTCCCATTCTGTATGAGAGTGACATGATGTAAACATGACTCAGCTTATATTTCACAACAGCCATCATGAGGAGCTATGAAAATGATTATGATTTAGTAAACACAGGTTCAGTGTTGCTGTTTATACAATGTTTGCAATAGTGGTGAAACAAAGAAGGGGGAGGGAAGACGAACCAAGCAATTTCTATGGGCAATTTCTCCTGTGAACACATGAAGGTCTTTTTTGTAGCGTGCTTGTGGCTGTTGGTGCCAGTGTATTTTTTTGGTATATATTTCCCATTATGTGTATTTTTACTCTTTTTCAATTCCTTCTCCTTATTCTGTCTGTTTTGCAAGGAGGAAAAATGAAAAAAACAACAGGACAACATGTACTGACTGTAATGGTAATCATATGACTGAGGGACAGCTCTGTTGCAACTTAAACTTAAATGGTCACTGAACAATACTTAAGTGAAGGCCATCTGTAATGCCCTTTTTATCGAGGTTTCTAGACATGAGGTTTTTTTCTTCTTTCTTCTCAACTCCCAAGTATTTTATGGACTGAACCAACTGGGATAATAGTCCAACTCTTATCTGAAATAATTCCATGTCAATTTATCAAAATCCACTCTAGGATTGAATCAGTAGCTGTTGCTGAACGTGAAAATGGTGAGTAAATAAACATATCTTGTTGGAAAATCACCTGGATGTGTGTTCCCTTCTCTCAAATCCAAGGTAAACTGCAAATAAATGCATGTCTATAGCCACAAGCATCAATAACTATATTTTCCTCAGTGCAGTTGCTTTGATGAATAAGAATGTGCACCTTATTGGGACTGGAATTTGGGCAGATCTCATGTACTTCATTTTGCTAGTACACCACACTGGCCTCCCAAAGGCATTTTCATACTGACAAACTTTCAAGATTTTGAGTATCAAGATTTTTTTTTCTGTTTACAACTTTAGATAATATGTGAACCAGCTGCCTTTCTTTTTCAGGGAAAGCAAGAATGCTTCCAAAAGTGATTTCCAGATAGAATTGTACAAATCCTTCAAAAGGCGTGTTTTGCAATGCTGGTTTCTAAGGATTTGCTTAAATCCTTATTGTCAGAAATAATATTTTGCTATGGAGACCCTTTAGTGACTAAATTGAATCAACAGAACACAAGATAAAATAAAACCACAGGATAAGAGTAGACAACTTGGCTCCTTCTAGATTTTATACACCAACTCCCAAATTTCCTGGCTGGTGATCAGGGAATATGATAGTAGCCAAACAAAATGTCAGAGGAATAGCAAGTTGCCTACTTCTCCAGTAGAAGATAGAAAAAGTATATACATCCAAATTACAGAATGAAAGCTATTATATTTTATGTGTAATTTACTTGTGAGCAGCTAGGTAGAGATCTAAGGCTTATAAATATAATTGATATTTATTTAGTCTAGCTACGCAGCACAGGTTAAATGGCAATTGCATTCTTGTTTCTGAATTTTCCCAGTGCCTTATATCTTAATAGAAATTGACTAATCATTCCTCATATAATAAACCAGTTTGTACCTGGATCATAATGCTAGTAAAAGCTACATAGAGATGCATCCACTAACTTTTATAATTTTTTTATATGAGAATCATATGATTGGAAGAGACTGGGGTGCCTTCTGGTCTAATTCTCAGTCCAAGGCAGGAATCATCAGACCATCACAGACAAATGGCTGCCTAATCTTTCTTGGAAAGTTTCCAGAGCTAAAGCACACATGCCTCAAGAAGGCAGACTATTCCACTGTTTAATAGCTCCCATGATCGTGAACTTCCTCCTTATTTTAAGATTGGATCTTTCTCTGTAAAGTTTCTACTCACTTGGTAATTGTCCTAACCTTGGGACTATGGAAAATACATCCATATATCCTATTTTCTCTGACAATATTGACGACAGCTATGATACTTCACCTTAGAACAGAGGTATCAAACATGTGGACTGTGAGCCAGATGCATCACGTGCTGACCACGCCTGCCCCCGGTTTAGAGAAGGGGGGAGGAAAGTCATAATATGTCACATGATGACGTGACACTATGAGTTTGACACCCATGCCTTAGAACATACAAAGGTTTTAATCACTCACCATAGGATTTAGCCTCAAAAACCCTCAGCCTCTTTGTGCCAGTTCCTCAGCATTCTTTTTACATTATGGAAAATCAAAGTAGAGATGGAACTTCAGGTGCAGCATATTATATACAGAACTATAGCTCTGTTGAGGCAGTCCAACATTGCATTGGCTGTTTTGGCAGCTTCAGGACATTGCATATTTGATAAGGAAGATTTTCTAGCAGAAATAGGACCTATTGGATCAGCCAAGAGCTGAACTAGTCTAGCATTCTGTATCCTGTGGTAGCCAGATAAATCCAGAAAAATAACAGAAGGGGAATAACTCTTTTTCACTGTTGTTCCCTACCATTTCACATTTAGGGCATGTTACCCATTGATTACAGAAACAGAGTGACAGCCATTAAGCCTCATAACCATTAATAGAATATTGTATGGCTTTCTCCCAGACTCTTATAAATAGTGCCTAAATTGGTGACCATCATAATGTTGGATAACTGGAATTTTGAAGATTTAATAATATTGTGGTATGTATGTGTGCAAAATTTCTTTCCATTTAGTTTCAGTAGATAATCTGAATTTAATTTCATGGAGGGAGGGGAAAATATCATTCCTATCTATATTTTCGAGTCCATGCATGATTTTCTATAACTCTGTTGCATCACTTCTTGTCAACCTTAGCTCCAAGGGAAACAATACGATTGGTCAAAATTCTGATTTGGATGTTTAAGTCAAGGACCACTTGATCAAATCTGTAAATCAAAATGATTTTCTGAATTGGATTGACAATTTGGACTGAATAAATGAATTGAAATGGATGTCCTTAAAAAGACTATCATTTTGAAAAATTATACCAAATTATGTACTTTGTATCCAGACATACTTTGAATCTATGTGTCAGATTGATTCAAATTGTTAAATTGGATTAAATCAGCAAGTCTAATCAAATCAGCAATTCTCTTCTTAAGGGCTCCAGTCACTATAATCTTTCTTCACACTCACCGTCAACATGTAAGGATGGTTTACACATACACTCCTTTTTTTTTTTGCAGTTTGTTCCCCTAGAACAGGGGTCTTCAAACTTGGCAATTTTAAGATTTGTGGATCTCAACTCCCAGAATTCTCCAGTCAGCAGAATTCTGGGAGTTGAAGTCCACAAGTCTCAAAGTTTCCAAGTTTGGGGACCCCTGTCCTAGAAGAATATAAAATTCATCTATCTGTCTGTCCATCTGTCCAAACACATTCAGCCCTGCTTACAACTGTTTGAATCACAGAAAGGTGTAGGAGTGCCAGAAAGGACTTTGCCTTTTTCTCACCACAGAATCAGGAAATACAGACTTGGTCCCATTGGTCTCTCTTCAGAAACTGCCATTCTCTCTGCCAGAGCTGTTTGCTCAAAGCCTCCCTTCTTCTAGTTGCTAATGTATTGATTATGTTGGCAGCACACCTCACATTGTATTATTTATAAGAGAGAGAGAAAAAAATACTTTCCTCCCTCAACAGTGTTCTCTGGCTGCAAGAACTGGCTCAGCATGATTTTAGTTATGTTTCCATAGCTACCTTGTAAATGTGGTTTGCTCCATTTTAAAGTAAACTAGCATCACGGATCCATCAACAAATGAAATACTTTCAAGCTAATCTCTGGACTTGCCTATTACTGCCTCATTTGTATGCAACGTGTATGTATGCTGCATAAATAATTGGGGAACGTGATTCTTGCTGGAGGTATGTGTGTCTTTCTCTCTCTGGGTGTAGGAAGGTTAGGTGGTGAGGTGTTTGAAAGGAGGCATCCTGGCACTTCCCCCCTGTAGTTTGTATGCTGTATTCAACATTTATAATATTAGACATATTTTATAGATTTTGTCTATATATATATATAGGAAATTTAAAGTAGTATGGTGTCCTCTAGTGGCTACTGGAATATTTGGAAAGGGAAATCTGCATGATTAAACTGTCCAGAAAGCACTGTCCAGATAAAAACAAAAGCACTACTCCATCTTTCGCAATCAAATATCTAAATTGTAATTTTGTTATGAAAATCCAGCTTCGTGGGAGGCATTATGTGTAGATACTGTAAATAGTCTTTGACCAAACAGCATTTATAGTATTTCTTTCAATAGTCTATAGGAGATTTTTGCATATACTTTGGAATACTCTTTCCCAATCAAATATCTTCCAGGTATGATGTACTACAATTATAATGTACGCAAATGCTTATTATCATACAAATTGTATGACAACAAAATACAATGCTTTACAAACATGGCTATGAGAACATGGCATAATTTCACTTCTTAAGAGTTACTTAAAAGAAGTATGGTGAATCTCTGTAAACTAGAAAAAATCGAATAGAATAAGAAACATTGGAAGACAACCAGAGTGCTGAGAGAAAAGCATTCAAAGTTCATTGATTTATTCAGTTCTTGTTCTCAGTTTTCAGAAATGTATTAACAATGAATCCTGTCAACGTCCAAAGGCTTTCCATACTACCAATATTTTCATTCTATAGAGTCTCAATAAAAAAATCAGTCCAACCTATGGTCATTATCCTTAGCACCATCTATGAAACACTGGACTAAGGAACAAAGGATGTCAATCATTGCTTTACCTCCATCAGTCATAAGTCCTAAGGTTAAAATTAACACCTGTCATTCTCAATTCACAAAAGAATGAAAGAAATTGCCTGCAAACTAATTCATATTGCATTATTTTGTCTTTCTGAGTTTAGGGGGGGGGGGAAGTTGAATTTTGCAGCCATCAAGACTTCATTTCCCATATTTAGTATTAGTCTTTCTCAAGCTTGGCAACTTCATGAGTTGCAGACTTCAACTTTTTCCAGACAGCATCCTGAAGTCAATGAAGGCTAGGAATTTAGAGTTAGGAGTTACCTCTAACGTGAAAAAAAAAATCTCCCACAAATTTTGCAAAGTTGTTGAATGTTGAAGCATTGCAAAAGAATAAGCAAACTGTGCTGCAGTTTCGATGTCACCACAGCCAAACAATAAATAATATCAGCTCAGCAGAGTTGATGAGCATAGATGATGTTATGAGATTAGATACATCTGGAATGTTTTCTAACCAATTCACAATTTCTCCATGTGGAAGAACAGAATGTTTTTATTTGCCTTGGAATCTTCCTAGCACAAGGGGCAAGACCCTGTTTTGCTTCCGTTTCAAAGAGAAACTATTATAATGATAGAGTTACTTTACATTCCTTATCTTGATCTAACTGAAGTAAGAATGAGTGCCTCAGGTTACCTTCAACTATAAATGTGCAGACTCTGCTATAAGAAACACTGTTTTTGTTGGTTTTCTGATTTATAGAACATGTAATAAGAGCCAGCAGCTGAAATATTTATCATGCTCTATGCTCAGGATTAAAGAGATTTGTATTTTATTTTAATCAGTTCAATGCTTTACAACAATAATTCAACAGAAATGTAACAGTTTTAATAGATGTGCTGGCACAAAACTGTTTCCTTAGGCAGAGCCAGATTCATCCCAGGTAGGACAGAACTCACCATTTGTGGAGTTCCTGGAAGTGACTTGATCTTCATTGCCATAAATGAATAAAGTCAACTAGGCTGAAGCAATAGCTAGCAGGCATTTATTAATTTGATGCAGGGTACTTATTTTCTGAAATATCAAAAATTATTTTTCCCTCTTGAGTGATGCTTACCTGATGCTTAATGAGCCACAATGGTTATTATTTTTCCCTCTTGAGTGATGCTTACCTGATGCTTAATAAGCCACGATGGTGCAGTGGTTAGACTGCAGTACTAACTCACTGCTCACTCCAGGAGTTCAATTCTGAGCTGCTCAAGGTTGACTCAGCCTTGCATCCTTCTGTGGTCAGTAAAGTGAGGACCCAGATTATTCAGGTCAATATGCTGAGTCTGTAAACCACTTAGAGAGAACTGTAAAGCACTGTGAAGCTGTATATAAGTCTAAGTGCTACTGCTATTGCTATCAACTCCTATTGTCTTAACACATAGCATATCTCCACACAAATCCCTTGAAGCAGCATAGAAGGACCTTTCCTTTTACCAGCATTTTGTCCACTTCTCAGTTTAGCTTACAATCCTAGTATTCCCTAACAGCAGAGAGAGTCTGCGGGGTGACAATGTCAAAATCATTAAGATGGTAGCAAAGTGTTGCAATGCATCCCTTTTCAATGTAAGAAATGATTTTATTGCATCATTAACCAGCACAAGGGACTTGGTGTTCAAATGTCCCAAATTAAATTAACAATATGACAGTAATTAGGAAAGGTACATGCAAACAAAGACTTTTGGCTGAAAGACAAATCAAAAAATTCTAGGATGTTTATTCAAGCTACACATGTGGAACAAAAGGGAAAAAAGATTAAAATTAGAAATCCAGATAGTATAAACTTTGATCTGGCAAGTTCACACCAAACCATAAAACAAGAAGTTGAAAAATAACTAGTGGTTAATGCTGAGCCAAGCCATTTCTGGCCATCCATTCTAGCTGACAGATTCAGCTCTTCAGTCCTTGCTTGATTTTTCACCATGCAAAAGCTTTCAACTTTTTGTGTTATTTCAGGGTTAATGCCATAAAGTAAAAATTATATTGTTTTTGATTAATCCTGTTTTGTTGCTCAGGAATGTTGTTGGTCTCAGGCTGTTCTCAGCTGGTCTCAGGCTGTTGTCGCTAAATGCCAGGTCTGTTGTACATAAAGCACCTCTCGTCCGGGACTTAATTTTAGACGAGAGGGCAGACCTGGCATGTATTACTGAGACCTGGCTGGGCCCAGAGGGAGGAGTCCCCCTTGTAGAACTGTGCCCAGAAGGTTTTCAGGTGCTGCATCAGCCGAGAGCCCAGGGAAGGGGTGGGGGTGTGGCCGCTGTTATCCGGGAGTCGTTAGTTCCTCGTAGGGTCCCTGCTCCGGAGATTGTCGGGTGTGAGTCTTTGCTGTTAAAGTTGGACCTCAAGGGTCAAGTGGGTTTGCTGCTAACGTACCTGCCTCCCAACAGCGTTGCAGCAGCCCTCCCCTCGCTCCTCGAGTCAGTAGCCGAGCTGGCAATTGAGTTCCCTAGGTTGATGGTCCTGGGGGACTTTAATTTGCCGTCGCTCGGTGAAAACTCTGATGGGGCGCAGGAGTTCATGGCTTCCATGACAGCCATGGGCTTGACTCAAGTAATCCGAGGCCCAACCCATTCAGCGGGACACATGCTTGACCTCGTATTTCTCTCGGAGCAGTGGATGTGTGATCTTGGTCTGAGGGGGAGTGACATCATACCCCTGTCGTGGTCAGACCATTGCCTACTGAGGCTCGACTTCCGGAGGCCAAACCCCCACTGTAGGGAGGAGGAACCGACCAGGTGGTTCCGCCCCAGGCGTCTTATGGAGCCAGTAAGGTTCCAGACAGAGCTTGGGGTTATTCCTGATACTTTCGCCCACAGTCCGGTAGAGACTCTGGCTGCTGCGTGGCATTCGGCAGCGTCAGAGGCCCTCGACCGGATTGCGCCACTGCGGCCCCTCCGAGGCGGCGGATCCCGGAGACCCCCTTGGTTCACCGAGGAGCTCCGGGAGATGAAGCGCCGGAGGAGATGCCTAGAGCACCGTTGGAGGTCCGATAAGTCCGCATCGAACCGAGCAATGGTAACCACCTGCACCAGGGAATATACTAGGGCACTTAGGGCAGCTAAAAGATCACACATAGCCTCCCTGGTCGCATCCGCTGAGTCCCGCCCAGCCGCCCTGTTTAGGATAACCCGCTCCCTATTGAACAAAAGGGAGGCGGGGGAACCCTTGCAGGGCAGAGCTGAAGAATATGCCCAATTCTTAGCGGACAAAATTGCTCGGTTTCGGACGGACTTGGACTCCACACCCGCAGTTCCAGCCGAGACTCAGGGGGACCAAGTACAACAGCTCTGGGTTGAGTTTCAGGAGGTTACCCCCGGGGATGTGGACAAGGCCATGAGAGCTGTGAGTTCCTCCACCTGTGCTCTGGATCCGTGTCCCTCATGGCTGGTTTCTAACTGCAGTGAGGTGACACGAGGCTGGATCCAGGCGGTTGTAACCGCCTCTCTTCGGGAGGGGAACTTCCCCGCCGCACTGAAAGCGGCGGTGGTGAGACCCCTCCTGAAGAAGCCATCCCTAGATCCAGCTGTCCTTAACAACTATCGCCCGGTCTCCAACCTCCCCTTTTTGGGGAAGGTTGTTGAGAAGGTGGTGGCCTTCCAGCTCCAACGGTCCTTGGAGGAAGCAGACTACCTAGACCCCTTCCAGTCAGGCTTCAGACCCGGTTACAGCACTGAAACCGCCTTGGTCGCATTGATGGATGATCTTTGGAGAGCCAGAGATGAAGGACATCCCTCCATCCTGGTCCTCCTTGACCTCTCAGCGGCTTTCGATACCATCGACCATGGTATCCTTCTGCGAAGACTGCGGGAGGTGGGAGTGGGAGGCACCGTGTTACGGTGGTTCTCCTCCTACCTCTCGGACAGGTCGCAGTCGGTGTTAGTGGGAGGGCAGAGATCGTCCCCAAGGCCCCTGAAATATGGGGTGCCGCAGGGTTCGGTCTTATCCCCCCTACTATTTAACATTTACATGAAACCGCTGGGAGAGATCATCCGTAGGCACGGGATTAGATACCATCAATACGCGGACGATACTCAATTGTATCTGTCCGCCCCGTGCCAAATCAATGAAGTGGTTGACGTAATGGACCGGGGGCTTGAAGCCGTCATGGACTGGATGAGGATTAACAAGCTTGTGCTCAACCCAGAAAAGACCGAGTGGCTGTTGTGTTTTCCTCCCAAAAATTTGGCCACTAATCCAACACTCAGGCTGGGGGGTCAAATTTTACACCCCTCAGAGAGGGTTCGCAACTTGGGAGTCCTCCTGGATCCACAGCTGTCATTCGACCATCATATAGCGGCTGTGACCAGGGGGGCATTCGCCCAGGTACGCCTGGTGCGCCAGTTGCGACCCTACCTGAACCGGGAGGCCCTCACAACAGTCACTCGGGCCCTCGTGATTTCTAGGCTGGAATACTGCAACGTGCTCTACATGGGGCTGCCCTTGAGGAGCATCCGGCGACTTCAGCTAGTGCAGAACGCAGCCGCGCGAGTGATCGCGGGTGCACCCCGATTCACCCGCATTACACCTATCCTCCGCGAGCTGCGCTGGCTACCTGTCGATCTCCGGATGCGCTTCAAGGTGCTACTGATCACCCATAAAGCCCTACATGGCAGTGGATCTGGATACTTGAGAGACCGCCTTCTGCCAATTACCTCCCTACGACCTATAAGATCCCATAGGTTAGGCCTCCTCCGCATTCCATCGGCCAGCCAGTGTCGGCTGGCAACCACAAGGAGGAGGGCCTTCTCAGCAGCGGCCCCGACCCTTTGGAACGAGCTCCCCGTAGAGATTCGCACCCTCTCCACCGTCCAGGCCTTCTGCACAGCCTTGAAGAACTGGCTCGCCCGTCAGGCCTGGGGATAAGGACCATTACCCCGCCCGAATGTTGTATGCATGTTGCTTATTATTTTATTATGTGTTGTCGTCTTAGTGTTGTATTCCCCCCTCCCTGGTTTTCTGTGAGCCGCCCTGAGTCCCCTCAGGGAAAAGGGCGGCCTACAAATAAAATCAAATGAAATGAAATGAAATGAAAATGAATGGTTTAATTATTTCAATATTCTGTATAAAGCAATATTCTGTATAAATACAGAATAACATGTTTGATTGTTTCAATCTCTGCAAGTTTTTAAAATGTATTGTACTAAATTATGTTACAGAAAAAAATACAAATTAAAAATATATTATCTGCATGTTTGTTCTGTTAAAAAGTTCAATTTTTATATCAATCCATTCCATGATCAACATACTGCATATGTTTTCATCTTGAAAAAGAATAACAATTTGCTCTTTGGTAAATCAGTTTTTCTTGTAGTGGATGCCATGAAGGAGATGCAAAAGTAAGATATCCAAATTCTCAAGACCTATCCAGCTGTGATCATGAACTCTTTTTCTCCTGTCCTAAGGCCACACCAGTCAGGACTTGCTAAAATTAAACACATGTTGTGTACTAAGATTGAAAATTTTAGCCCAACTGAGAAGTACTGTCTGGAAATAACTTCTTGGTAAGTAGACAGAACTCTAAATCCTGCTTATAACTTGGCATCTGCCAGCAGCTACAGTCTGCAGCTTTGCTTCAGTACCTCCACATCTCAATAAATCCTTTGCAATTCTGGTTACTGCCTTGGCTTTTCTTGGTCATTCTTCGTTACTCTTGACTGCTTCTTGTCTCTCTTCATCAGTCTTAGCAGGGCTCATGCTTCTTGCTTCCCTCCTGCTTTGTATTCCGACTCACCAATAAATTCCATGTAGAGCAAGTTTCAAACTCAATAAGCCCCAAATATTTCATCTCTTCCTCAAAAAAAAAAAAAAAATGGTCATGCCAACCTGAAGGTTGACAATGGAATATTTTAAAGGCCAAAATTCTTTTTCCATGGAAGGCAAAAGTTTTCCTCCAGAGAATTTATTTCAATGATAAAATAACCTGAGAAAGAATATTCATTTCTCAGGTTCCATAAAGCAGTTGTGGAATCCAGGCTCAGATCGATGGGCACTGTGGAATCTTAACATAACATACTATACTGCGCTTGGTGCCAATAAAACATGTTAGTTTCATCAATAGAAGGGTTTAGTTTCGAATACTTGGTCAATTGGCCACTTGGTCATCTTAAATTTCCTCCTCTACAATTATGATAAAAAAAACAAAAGTAAAATACATATGGAAAATGTGAAGAGTGTTTTATGAAACATAACTTTTCTTCTATAACCCAGCAGTCCCACATTTGGGGGAGAGGTTACACTTGGAGTTTTGAGACCATGCCACGGGCACTCTCCCCACATAGGCACCAACCAAAAAGCCTTCATAGGGATTAAAGGAGTGACTAAATTATTTGATGTGACAAGACAATTCAATAATTTTAAACAACAATAACATGTGGCATCACTGAATTTTGTCCCGAACAACCATTGTGTCTGCTGTGTTAAACGAAAGGAGAAAGGAATCCGTTTGATTTTCCTCATACGGCATCTCAACAACAAACTTGAGAAACTACACCCATCTCCATACGGACAGGATTTCCAGCAGAGTGATAGATGAATTTTAAGCAATGGGTCAAGTTCAATCCTAATTCTTTTCAGATAGTGCATGAGAGAACAATATTGGAAAAACAGGAACATTTCTGCCAGTTAGTTTACATGCTGCTGAAATAAATAAACCTGATCTGACTCAGGAAAAATATTATGGCTCCTACTATTGTTATATTAAACATTTCTTCCTCGTTTTCAAGTATTTTCCTCAAATTTATTAGGTAAAACTTCTTTCATTCCCTCCACATCAGTAAAGCAGCAGGATATAAAAGTGAATTTCTCACTAGTTTTGAGGCATGTGTGTAAGTACCCTGTTTTCCATTGCTGAATCTTCTCTGCTGTTATAGTATCTGTAGCCTCCCCGTCTTCTCAAATAAATTCCAATGGAAGACATCACATAGACATTCCTCTCATGATAAATCAGTAAATTTAAGTACGTTTAAGTAGCTGGGGAGGTTCCAAAATGAAGGAAAACTTAACTTTTCACCTTCCAATAAAGCCTAAATAAATTCTATGGCTTCCCAAGTATGAAGTAGAAAAGCCAAACAATTTTCACAGAGAAGTAAATTTCCAAGAAATTTAACATAGTTTTTTGCACAATATCTACTCACATAGCTCTTAAAGTCAAATGTTGCCCTGTGGCAGCTACCACTACTGAAGTACTCCCTGTTTAGTTACGTATTTCTAAGACAGTAATTTCCTTGGTCACTTCCAGATCGCAACATTTCCATTAGAGGTGATATTCACTGGTTCAGACCAGTTCTGGAAAACTGGTAGTGGAACTTTTGAGTAGTTCGGAGAACTGGCAAATACCACCTCTGGTTGGCCCCACACTCCCAATTCTGCCATTCCCTGTCCTATATTCCCTTGTTTTTTAGCTCAACTGATTTGTGTGGCAGAGCAGATTGCTGTGCCTCAGCTGAGCTAAACAACAGCTCAGCTCATGAGTGCTGACGAGGGTGGCCTTTGAGTGCTGCACGCATGCGCAAAGCGCATGTGCTTGCATGAAGCACGCTCTCATAGAACCGATAGGAAAAGATATGGAATCCCAGCACTGATTTACATCTCCCGAGTCTTAATGATCCATTCTTAAATCTGTTCTGAATATTTATAGGGGTTTTTTTTACTTTTTTTTTGGATCTAAAGTATGCTGTTACTCAAATTCTTTAAACACCGTCCAGTCAGCATATTAGTATGGAATTTGCAAAGGTCAGTCAGTTAGTGTTTCCAATTCCCCCCCTCCCCAAGTTTTCTAATAGCTAGGTATTCTGTGTGGGTGTCTACAAGTATGATCCCATGATGTATCAGTTTGTGAATTCAGAATAATCTAGCCATCTTTCCTTTTAAACCGAAAATAAAAATTACATTCTCTCCCATCATCCTTGCCCTGCCTCTCTCTCTCTCTCAATACATTTGTGTAAATTTTGCTTGCAGTTTCTCAAAAATATTTTTATTAAAATAAATAATGGGGATAGGAAAAGATGATTGTACACAAACACACAAATAAATTCATTGAAAATCTTAAAGGATGTTTGGTCTCCATGACACCAGACCTCTACTGCATTCTCAAACTGTGCAAGTTGTTGAAAGCAGCATGTCTGAAAATTAGCATTTGAGAGCATTTACAAATGACTCTGACCAAGGCAACACATTGTATCACAAAACTAGGAGTAGGGAGGGAAGAATGATGAACAAAGGACTAAATAATGCATGTAGAAACACCAGAATATGGGAAGTGCCACAAACAATCTATTAAACCTCTATGGGGACTAGATGGAAAGAGAAGGTTGTTTGTAACTGCTATGTAAGTATGGATTGTGGAACATGGCAAACATTCTCTCCAATGGGAAAATATACTGTCTCTGTGGGTGGAGTAATATATGTCAAGGCCCAACAAAAAACAAAGGATATTGGACTGAAAAAGAGGAGGCTTTGCTGCCATAAAAATTGCCAGTAAATCCTTTTGTGGACAAAAAGGAAGCCTGAAAATATGTCTTATCTTAATATCAATCCCATGCTTTATCTGTTGGGAATATACTCACAATACAGAGAGCATGATTGTTACTCAGGCAGCTTTAAAGCTCAGACTGTGGCTCCCAGTGGTTTATATCTGAAATGTTTCATTTTGGTTGCATTAGAAATTCAGATTTTAACATTGACATTGAATCCAAAATCAAGGCTATCTTTGTCAACTCTTGTTTAAAATATGTGTTTGGTTTAGCTGTGTTTGTGAAAGCAGATTATGTTCCAATTCCATGCCTTGATTGTCCATTACTTCTTCTTTTTTGTTCAGTCTTTCAGCAAAGCAAGTTGTTTTGAATGTCATCTATATTTATTTACACTTGCTTTAGAATATTTTATCCTGTAGAGCACTTTTCAATTCAAATTGTATTAGGTAACCACAAAGTACAGTGCTAAGTATATTGCCTCATTCAGCTTTTTCCTTAAAACCATATCACACAAACTTGTTGATGTTAAAATATGTTTATCTTTTTATTTCACTTCTCTTTTATGCTTCAGTGAAATTAAAACAGCACAATTCAAACATTGCTAACATCAATCAGTAATCAAATACATATATATTTCTATTTGCATCTCTTAGCTCATCAATGTTCAGAATCAGTGTGTAAATTACAGAATTAAAAGCAAAGGTTGATGTTGTTCATGATAAAAAACTATGCAAATTCCAGCAGATATGGGAAATATTTTGCCCAAATCACGTTTAATGATTCCATCATTTCTTCATTGTTGTCTATAGCTGTAATTCATAGGAATGAGTTTATTTTGTATTTCTTATAAGCAGATATTTTGCTTCCATATCAACTGAATCTAACCACTTAATTTCAAAACTAAGATATGTAGAAACTTACCCACATGAACTTCAGTGCAACAAAGATCCTATTGAGTCATGATTAAGTATCAAGTTGGGCAAATTAATTTCTTAGATTTTTATTTGTAATAGTGCATAATAGAAATAAAAATAACCTATGTTATAAACTGATAGCTATGAGACAAAATAAAGAAATATTTCTAAGTAATATTTTCCACAAATATATGTACATATACATACACATGCATTTTATTTCACCACAAATAATCAGCACTTTCACTATTTTGCTATTTATTCATTTACTACATTTTCTCCTTTCTATAAATCCCAATTATTGTTAAATCAAACTACAAAACATATCCAGTAAAAAGTTATCTAATATAATTATAAAACCCAAAGTCCACCAATTTAAATGTCATTGCAGATGTCTCATTATCCAACATGAAGATGTTTCATGACCCAATTAGGTAACATCACCAGTGCTAGAAGAGACTGGGGTTTATGGAGAGGAGGAAGAAAAGGATAAAGCCTCTGGGATATGTGATGCTCTCTGAAGTTGGTTGTTTTCTTGTAGATGTTTCATGACCCAACTAGGTAACATCATCAGTTATAGAAGAGAGTGGGGCTTATGGAGTGGAAAAAGAAGAGGAGGAAGAGGATGATAAAAAGGAATTGGTGGACTGTGGGGTCCATAGTGCTCTCTGAGATGTTTTTCTGCAGATGTTTCATGATCTCACTAAGTAGCATTGCACTGAGATGCAGTTCACTGGTGAGAAAAGTGAGGTCCTTCACTTAGGCAGGAAAAATTAAATGTTTAGATATAGAATAGGAAGGGACACGGTGGCTCAGTGTCTAGGACACTGAGCTTGTTGATCAGAAAGGTCGGCAGTTCGGTGGTTCAAATTCCTAGCACCCCTTAGTGGAGTGAGCTCCCATTACTTGTACCAGATTCTGCCAACCTAGCAGTTCGAAAGCATGTAAAAATGCAAGTAGAAAAATAGGAAACACCTTTGGTGGGAAGGTAACAGCATTCCATGCACATTTGGAATGTAGTCATGCTAGCCACATGACCACAGAGACATTTTTGGACAGCGCTGGCTCTTTGAAATGAGATGAGCACCGCCCCCTAGAGTCAGGAATGACTAGAACATATGTGTGTGGGGAAACCTTTATCTATAAAATAGGAGGTAACTGTCTCAACTGTCTGGTCACCACAATTCAATTTGTGGCCTGAGGCCCTAGAAAGAGTACAGAGAAGACCAACAAAGATGATTAAGGGCTTGGAGGCTAAAACATATGATGAATGCCTAATGGAATCAAATATGTTTAGCTTAATGAACAGAAAGTTCAGGAGAGGAATGACAGCAGTCCTCCAATATTTCATTCCTATGTATAAGCATAATTAGCAATAATTCAATTCAATTGGACCTTCATGTTTTGATCTTTTGCGCCTGATCTGTTGCATGTGACAGTTGGTCTAGTTCAGCATTTCAGCCATTATACTACATAGTCAGCAGATATCATCTGTCCCTCTTCAGTTTGACCTAAAACGAATTTGGCTTGGTGGCATTTTACAAGAAATTGCCAACATTTTCAAGTTTCTTCATAAACAAGAAGATGGAGTGAACTTTAGAATTTTCTTTTTAAAATAATTGGGTGAGAAAGTGAAAGAGACAGATTGCCCACCAGTAGGTAGAAAAAACACTAGCCTCCTTTTTCCAGATGTCAGTATTCTTTAAAACCCACAAATCTAGTTATCTCCCTTTACCCCACACCAGTAATGAGGACCCTGGTCATTCTTCATCAGACTCTCTGACCCTCCACTTGAATTCCCATGAAACTTTGAAACATGCAGCAAATCAAACAGAGCAAAATGAACCACAGGCAGCTTCTTCCCATTCACCCTCCCCCAGTGTTATCTTTAACCAGATTAAATATTTAAATCAATACCACATCCAATTCTGTAGTCATTTTGTTATTTATGTTAATATTTAATTCAATAAAAGTCCACATTTTAGAATGCCTTTCCATTTATTTTATGTCACAGCAGCTATAATTTTTGTATGCTATTGACAAGCTTTGCCTAATGTCCTTTTAAAAAGAGAGGTGCTTTCTCTCTCCTGCTCTATCCTTCTTTCTTTGAATGATGTTTATTCAAGAACATTGTATTTCTATAGATAAAAATGTGGGCCTTTTTATTTCAGTCATTACCCTACCCAGAAAGATCCTTTATCCTTGGTATTATAATGTCGCAAATAATCTTAAGTATTTGCAGAGCAAGATAAACGGGGAATGTTAATGAAGTGATCCTCAGTCTGAACCCTAAACTGATTTTTTCTACCCAAAAATAATTATCATATTTTTCGGAGTATAAGATGCACTGTTTTCCCTCAAAGAAGGAGGGTGAAAATCTGGGTGTGTCTTATACACTGAATACAGCATTTTTAGCCTCCCAAAACCTCGCCCCTTTTGCAAAAATGGTCGTGCATAGCCTTTAAGAAGCTTCCAGAGTGTTCCTGGGGGCTGGGGAAGGGAAAAATGAGCAGAAAATGGGGCATTTTTTGCTTGTTTCTGGCCTTCCAGCCCCTAGGAGCACTCTATAAGCCTCCTAAAGGCTATGCAAGCCATTTTTTGACAAAAAATGGGCCTGTTTTCGTGAAAAATGGGCCATTTTTGGGAGGTCTGCAGAGTGCAAAAAGTTTTTTTCTTAAATTTGCCTCTTCAAAATCTTGGTTCATCTTATATTCTGAAAAGTACGGTAATTTAGAAATGAATTATATGACACCCTTCATACTATTGCCTTTCATAGTAGGCTATTATATGTAATGCTCAAAACCAAACCAAATCAAGTGAAAACCACTCCCATCCAGCCTAGGAAGTCAACAAATATATTCATGTTTATTAACCTCTTGTCATCTGCCATGCTCTTGGTTATCATATAATATTCTTAGTGGAATAGAGTAAACAAGGTTTCCAATCTAGGTTAAACCTACAATATACCATGGAATTATTCTCTGGTAATAGTAAGGACAAAAAACAACCAATTTACACTATGTTTTGATGACTGAGCCACAACTCAAAGTCCATTTTTACCTATTAGACTCTGCAAACCAGGAGGTCTAATTTAATATCTGCCATTTTCATATGCTCAGGTTACTATAAAGCAGCTTTTTTTTCACATCACCCATTTTTTCAAATGTATGTTGGACCTCAGAATTGGGCCCATGTAATTATCAAAATGTGCATTTTAGAATAAAATAGTTATATGTAATTAAGTTTAAATTCATGCAATAATTAACATGTAATTAGATATATATAAAGAAAACATTTGGTGCATATGTTCTGAAAAGTCTGGAAGCTGAGTCATGCTAACTTTTCAATTTGTATTTATTTGTATTTATTAGTTTGTCAAACATGTAAAAGATAGCAGGTATAAATATAAAGATGGACATGAATACAAGTAAATGGGGACAGTATGACAGGGATGGTAGGCATGCTGGTGCGTTTATGCATGCTCCCTTTAGGGACCTCTTAGGAATGGGGTGAGGTCCATGGTAGACAGTTTAAGGTTGAATCTGTGAGGGTTTGAGGCTGTAACAACAGAGTTGGGAAGAGCATTCCAGGCATTGACCACTCTGTTGCTGATGTCATATTTTCTGCAACCGAGTTTGGAATGGTTTACTTTGAGTTTATATCGATTGTTTGCTTGTGTATTATTGAGGTTGAAGCTGAAGATGTCATTGACAGCTAAGATGTTGTAACAGACAATTTTGTGTACTGTGCTTAGATAATACTGCAAGTGGCACAGTTCCAGATTATCTAAACACAAAATTTTGAGCCTGGAGGCATAGAGAATTATATCATGAGTAGAGGATTTGATTTTAAACCTATTTGGTTCAAAACATTTTGCTAGTTATCCAAGTAGTTTCTTCAGTTCTTCAGCTTCTTCTGAAGAAGCGACTTGGATAAGCATCAAAGCATTTCAAATCAACCAGAAAAGAAGTCCAGTTGCCATGACTCAACTACCAGACTACATCGATGACTGACAATCTTCATCAATTCTTCTGAAAGGTTTTTTTAAATAATACAGATTTATATATAAACTAACTAGTAGAAGGCTAGTAAGAAAGTAATCAATGGATTATATGTAAAATAGAATCACCCTTTCATTAGTTTATGAAGATTCATCACTCAATACGAGGCAATTGCTTTGTTTTCTTCAGAAACAATTAACAGTACATTTGGGGAACAAAATAGAATGTGTTAGCCCAAACCTCTAAGAAATTATGTAATATTTTATCATCACGTAAAAGAACTGATTCAGACAGTAAACTGATTCCAAATTAGGTTTCATTATTACTTATTCAGCATTACTCTCCTTCTTTTCCCCCCATAAAACTTTTCTGCAGGAAGCTAAATTTGAAAAGTGGTTCCATGTGGCATTTAATGTAGTGCTAGATTAGTCTACAAAGCTCACCCTTCTGGCCCAAATCCTTCTACAACATTGATCAGAAGAAAGCTTTAATTAACAAAGGTTCCAAGTTTCTCCAATTATGTACTATTTTAGTTCACAATACAAATGAAGAGAAAAAAATAATGAGATAAATAATCTTACTGCCACTGACACTGACTAATTAGGGGCAATTAGACAGCTATTAATCAGTTATGCTGTGGCTGTACTGAATAGAAAACCATAAAAGAAGCAGAAACTGTAAAAGGATGTTACTAATTAAGGCATAGTGGCCCTGAGAAATCTCAGTTGTGATTTACCAGTCCATACTTAACAAGGGACTATTCCAATCACAATTTAGATTTCTACATTTTTTTTTCAAATGACAGTGCAGTTTTGCTAAAAGATGAAATGCCTAGATGAATAGTTAAGAGCATCCAGGAGTACATCATAAGATGGCACCCAAAGATGAGCTGCTGAGATAAAGCCTGAGGTGGCAGCAGTCATGGGAGAAAGATCAACCAGTGGAAGTGACATGGCAAGACAGGACCCAGCATGGGATATACCATCAATAGTTAGCTGAGATAGTAAACATTTTACCAATGACTGGACCTGGCAGGACTAAAAGTCAGTGCTGACACAATGATCAGAGCCATGAGAGTTCAGACACTAAACACAAGATATATAGAAGCAGAGGCTACCACACCTGACAGAAGCCAAGAGTGGCTTCAGAGAAAAACCAATACATAGTGGCATGTTGAAAGTAATGGCCAAAGTAGTTCCAATAGTAGTAGTAGCACTTGGAGCTATAACTGGGAGAGTGACTTTAACAGATCCCAGGAACACAGGAACAACATCAGAACTCTCTATTCAGAATAATACAGTGCTAGAAATGGCTGTTACTGAAAGGTAGCCTCAGATCTGTAGGCCTGTGATACAGGATCCAAGATTGGGGGAGGCATGCAATAACCATTGGAGGGAGAAGGAATTATATTTATATTTATTTGACAATACTATCAGAAAATAGGTCAACATTACAAAGCCCTGATGACAAAGTTCTGCATTTTTCAGGGAAATTACACTTCTCTGGAGCCAAGACCATCTTATTTTCTAGAAGAATAGCTGAGACTTAGCATGGCTGCCCAAATGAAAACTGTTTGAGTATTCCTTCATTAGCATCCCAGTCTGAACATTTGAGGACACAAATTAAGAAAAAAGAATATGAAAAGGAACTTCTAGATTCCCTGGCTGACATTTCCTTTGATTATGGATCATTTAATAGCAAGGAAGAAAATTCACTGTGCTTCAAAATTAGTTCAAGTTAAACTATTTTTTAAACTTATCTGGAATCTTCTGGGACCTAATTAGGAGATGAAAGAAAAGAGAGTAAAAATAATCATTTTTCATATTTTAAAAGCTTTCTTTATAAAGTAGATCATGAAAAAAAGGAATTTTGGGGAAAAAAAAGCTCTGGGTAGATGAGATGACATGGGACTAATAAATTGTGTCTCAATTGCCCATCAATTCCGTTAGCAGTCTCTTATTTAAGAATATCAGATGTGGATCTAATATTTGTTAAATTTATTAAGCTTGAGAAAGAAAATAGAAATATTTCTACAGTGCATGAGTTGAATTTCCTATAGTAGATGAAAGCTGAAAAAGTTGGCTTATAATGTTATAAACTATAGAAGTTCATAAATGCTATTAAAAATAAGGGAAAAATTCATTTGGTGCTCATTTTAATAGAAACGTCTTCATTTCTAAAGTTAATATGTAAACCAGAGGACCATCACAAACAAGGGTGGTTTTCACATCCATTTCCTGGATTTGTAATGCAATTTTTTTTTTAAATAAAATCCAAAATGCATATATTAAGAAAGATATACAAAAATGTAGACACTGACGAAAATTATGACCACAGTGATATATGTTTCAAAATTTTGTATGATCTATGCATATATTAAGGAAATACATACAAACATAAAACTTTAGTCAATTTTATGTACAGAAAGCTACAAAACCTACTTTATTTTTTCTGGTGCGGAGACTGGATACTGTTTTGATTGTTGCTTGTTCTGTTCTGTTTTGTTTTTTGACTGGCCGTTGATCATGCAAAATTTCAACCACATGGGGAGTAATCTATGGGAATCCATTTCCATAAATATTCTAAAGCATGACCTATAGTTTGCATCAACTTTTTTTACTGCCATATTGGGGAGAAAGGAAGCTTCATTGTAGATTTCTAATCATTACAATGTCTCCCCTATCACTTCTACTGGCATTTTTGTCAAACCATAATCAAATTCCTGGCTTTCTTTCTAAAAATCTTAATTAAAAAATAAAGAACAGAGAGGTGTGGGCAACCATATTTTTTCTCTCTCTATGCTTTTTATATAAAGAAATCCTCTCAGTTTTTATGCATTTCATTGAATACATGGATTATTGTTGATATTTGTCATATAATGTTAAGAACAATTTAATGAAAATTACAGCTTGGTCAAAGTTTTTAAAGAGGCTATTAGGATGCATCGAAGGAGGATGCCTGCTGTCTTAGGGGAAAAGGAATCAAAATACCATAGGTCAGGAGTGCCACCCTATTATTACCCAAGTTATTGGGGACAAGGGGGTCAATCCTATTTCCATTTTATAATGCTTCCTTAGAAATTGTTTTATATGGCTCCAAAGACCATTATTTATTTACTTGTTTTATTTGATTGGGCATCGAGAGACTTCAGAGTGACCATGGGCTGTTCACAGAACACCAAAGAAGATAAAAATCAGAAGAATAATTCCATGTAATCTGAATTATATTTCACTCTGATATAAACAAGTTACTTAAAAGTATATTAAATCGTGTAACTATATACATATGTAGGACCATAGAATTTAGATTTCACATAAGAAACATAAATCCAATAACAGTGACAGGGTAACCTGTACAAATTTTGTTACTTAGAATTTCGTTTTCCCTTTTTTTACCATTATCCTCTACAGTATTAAGTAATTTTTTTTCCTTCCAAGAACGTAGCAGCCTGCATGGCAGTTATTTCAATTTTCACAATCTCTGAATCGATTAAACTCATTTTATGTTCATTGCTAATCAGCTTCTGGGCTATTTTAGTGGAACCCAACAGAAAAGGAGAAGAAGCAATTCTAAGAAATGAGCTTGAGGCACCTTTCCCTCAACTCTCAGTGCACACCTCAATGCACATGTCACATCTTTATATCCATTAAATTAAAATAGGTAACCAACCAGATCAGTGAGACTAAATAGTCCGTATATGAGCATATGGTCCATATACACATATCATAGGGGAAGGAAAGGAAAACATAAAATCTTATCCAAGACAGAATTAAAATCAATTTTCAAGAACTTAATCCAAGCAATCTTAATTCAATATTGGTTGGCTGGAACATACATGAGTATTGTCTGTGATGAAGGAGATCAAAGACTCCCTGGGGATCTAGAAGCATGCCTATCTCCCACTCTGTATAGAGCTAATAATTATGATTGCAAGCCATCTATAGTCTTCTTTAGGTGAGACAAACAGCTTGTACATTTATTAAATACATAAATAAAAATTATGAAATGGTCAAGCAGCACCATTTGTTGCACAACATAAGGAGATCATATTTCACTAGTTTTATAAAAGGGACACTCTTCAAGTACCCACAGGCTACACTTACGTTTGGGAGACTGAAAGTTGCAGCAAAGAGAGTTATAAATAAAGAGGTTCCATCATACATGTTAATGAGCCAGGGATTCTGTGTGCCTCACCCCCAAATTTCAATAAAACATGCTTGTATGTGAATGTGTTTTTGTGGTCTTTCTTTTTTTACCTTTTTTATTAGACTTGCACAAAGTTGAACAAAGTAGCAGAATCCTCTTCCTTCTAAGAATGAAGTGGCTGTGTTGCTTTTTTCACTTCCCTTCTAAAGTTCCTTCAGCCAGTTCTAATAGCAGAAAGATCCTCAACCTGTCGAAGTGTTAGAAAAAGCAGTCACATTCTGCAGTGCATGAATATATACATCTTCTATGAAAATGTCAAATTTCTGAGGTCATGTCAAACACTTCAATGAAGCAAGTTGGGTCTCCTGCATATCTCAATGAAGATACACAATTTGATGTATCACTTAAGGTGTTGGACTAGAAACTGGAAAATTATGGATTTTAATCTTCTTTAGACATGAAAGTTGTCTTTGTGCCAATCATTTTTTGTCAGCCCCATCTACCTCACAAGGTTGTTGTGGGGAAAAGAGAAGGCAGTAGAATTATGTTCATTGTCTTGAGTTGCATAAAGACAAGATATAAATCTTAATATTACTCTGAGAAAAAGTACCCTCCCTCCACATGTAAAATCTATTTTAGGATTTATACTATACATGCATGTGTTTCATTTGTAAAGTTATGGGAAATTGTGCCAGCATTGTTTTGGCTATTCTGGACAGAGGTGCTACCAGAGATAGAAGAAATTGAGGGACCATAAGCAGCACTGGGACTGTAGGTGGTGAGTCCTACTCTATAGAAGAATAATAGATTAACAGAATTGGAATGGACTTTGAAGATCTTCTAGTCCAGTGATGAATAACCTTTTGGTCCTCACATGGCCACACCCACAATGCAATGCGCACTTCCCCCCTGTGCATGCATGCATGAATTCCCTGTGCTTCCCCTCCTTCCATGGATGCATGTGACCCCCTCCACACCTCATGTTGGGTCTAGCAGGCCTGCTTGAAGCCTCCTGGGACCAAAAATGGGCCATGAGGGGGGCTCACCCCTATGCCCTGTTTTTGGGCCTAGCAAGCCGCCCAGAAGGTTCCTGAAAACAAAAACAGGCTGCGGAGGGAGGCTCTCACTCCCCAAACTTCCCCCACCCACTGCAAATGCCTGCACAACCCCTTCCACTCATGTGTGCATGACCCCCACCCTCCACGCATGTGTGTGTGTCTCCTGCATGCATAGCAGAGACCCAAAAATCAGCTGGCCGGTGGGAGGCACACCAAATGTGCAGTGGGGCTGAGCTGGGTGACTACTCACATGCCTGCAGAGAGGGCTCCACGTCCCACCTGTGGCTCATGTGCCATAGATTGACCATCATGGTTCTAGTCCAACCTATACCATTTCAGAAAATTGGCTGTCAAATCTCTTCTTAAAAGCCTACAGTGCTAGAGCTCCTTCAGCTTCTGAAGGCAAGCCACTCCACTGATGAACTGTTCTCACTGTTAGGAAATCTTTCCTTCGTTTTAGGTTGCTTCTCTCTTTGATTAGTTTCTATCCACTGCTTCTTGTCTTGCTTCTGGTGCTTTGGAAAATAGGTTTAACCCCTCTTCATTGTGGTAGCCCCTCAAATATTGGAAACATCCAAAAAGCTACTTTGTTACTCAAAAACACTGAAATCAATATAAGGAAATGGGGAAAAAATCACAAGAGGCGTCTGTATTGGAAAAAATCTTCCATTTACTTCTTGCAAAATTTTATTTGCCCTTCTCTGTCATTGATTGGGTGGATCTCAGAAGTATATCTGCATAGCAAGCCTAGTAATGACTTGGCTTTGGCTCTGGCAAATAAGCTGTTCATTAGGTCTGGTTTCTGCAAGCATATTTGCATTCTCTTATAACAAACAAGGAATCTTGCAGCAAAAGTCTTGTGCGCAATGAAACTCATTCCAACTGTCTGCTATCATTTAATCCACTTATCAGAATCAGATTTTTGTTCTTAAATAAAATCTCCAGCTTCAGGGAAGTGGAAGGTGTGCTATGATGATAAGACTATTTTCAGTCTACCAGGAAAGTACCAGGGCTGGCTGGAAATATAAAGCAATTTTAATCTTTAGCTGTTATGTGTCTGAACTGAGGTCTTTCTTTCTATTCCCTCCTCCCACTTCTATTCAATGTATAACCCTCATCCACCTATGCCAAAAGATTGCAGGGATTGAATTTCTTTTGTTGTAAACCTAAAGCCTGAGGAATATTGTTAGAGCTTTACACTGAGCTACTAGAGGAAAAAAGATTAGTTAGGAGCAACCAAGAATTCTTCTCCTGCCTTCTTTTGTTTCAATGATAGCACCAACCCTCTGAATGTTCTATGAGGAACAAATGTCTTCCAAAGACAATGGTAATGTAGATCCTTCTAGCTAAAGACATATTTCATTTACTTTCAATTTCTTTTGGACTCTGTGATTGACAACTGAAGAGTGGCTCCCGCTTCCTTCCCCTTTATCCCATTTGATAAGAGCGAGGCCATGAAAGGACAGATAATCTCTTGAGATCACACCTGAGCCTCAGTGCCTCTCTTGGCAGCTTCAGTTTTCTGCCTCGGGCTCTAGATTGCCCCAGGCTACAAGCTGGATGGATCAACATCCCTCAATAAAGGACACAGAGCCATAAATCACATCAGCCTCAGAAAACATTTTAATTAAAAAAAATGACATAACTGCAGCTTTAGTGCACATAAAAGGAAACAGCTGTGGTTCTCCCCTCTGTCTCTCCCTTTCCCCCATCTCAGATCTTTTTCTTCAAAACCCATTTCAGCTGAAAGCTTTTATCTGTTGTCCCCAGACACCTCCAGCAGGTTTCATCTAAAGCCTGCCTCATCACAGGTCAGGGATATGGGTGTATCTGGGCCATGCTAGCAGATTTGGAAAGTGTGTAATTTAAGAAATAAACAACACCGACACCCCAAAAAGTATTTCTGACACTACACGGTGGCAGCAAAAAATGCTTTCATCCTCAGTAGGATGTGCATTTGTGAACAATTGTGTTATTACAATTGTAATGATAAGGCTGTTGCCTTGGATGCTCATAATTCCTGGCAATGCAGAGTGCTCACTTCACAGGAGTCTGACACATTGAGATATATGACTTCAACATCTCCTGGCCTGAAGCAGATGGTCAGTTTTGATAAAAGCAGCCCATAGCAGTCCTGTAGATATTTCTTTACTTTTCCAAAAATAAAGGGAATGATAGCAATAGTACCAGCACCTACATATTGCTTCACAGTGCTTTACAGCCCTCTCTAAGCGGTTTACAGAATCAGCCTATTGCCCCCAACGATCTGGGTTCTCATTTTACCAACCTCAGAAGGATGGAAGGCTGAGTCAGCCTGGACTCCTGGAGTGAGGAGTGAGTTAGCCTGCAGTATTGCATTCTAACCATTGTGCCACCACCAAATTACAATCTTTGGAAAATATAATTGCATTATATATAAAGATTTCTGTAAACATGGAGTGAGTTTTTGTTATAACTAACAGGGAAAAATATATAAGCATTACAGTAAGTCTAGGAATGGCATGATCTTTCTTTTTCTTTCTAGTTTATTATCTAACAAGGAACTATTCTGTCTCTTCAACCAAAAAATTATTTAAAGTTCCCTTTCTTCATCATTGGGACTTTTGCATCCCACCCTCATTGCTCCTGCAACCCAGTAATCATTTCCCAATGTACTTCAGCAGTCAAGGCAATTTTCTTTCGGTTTAGCTATATCACAGCTTAAATATTAATACTCCTGTTCGGCAATTTGTGATGCTGAAGTTCCAGAGATTTGGTTTCTGGACTGTTTCCCATTCCTAGGAACTCTCATCTCTTTTTGCCTCCTACTACCTGGATCTGAACTGGAAACTTGGTAGTAGATTTCATAGGTAACTAACAAAGAACCCAATCTTAATCATTTAATCACTGTACAGTCCCTGGTTTGGTTTGGTTTGGTTTTGCTCTGTAACTTAATTTTCCTTGCTTGTATAAGTTGCATTCATTGCCTTATCCTGTTTCCCAGCCTTAGGGCTTAAATGAGCCATCACTGTCTCTTTCCTCTTACACATATGGCTGAAGTAAAAGTACTTGAAAGCTACGCTATAGTGCTATGTCACCTTCTCAGTTTTCTATGGGAGTGTATTATAGTAAGGATAACATCTTTAGTAGATGTTTTCCTCTCTTCCTTGCATGTGTGTTTGTGCGTGTGTGTTGGGCAAAAATATATAGCATGTACTGAAAAAGGTGGAGGGTTTTTGATTATTACTATTACTACTACTACTACTACTACTACTACTACTACTACTACTACTACTTCTGTGTGGAGAGGAGAGAGGGTTTCCACAATCATTTAAGTGATACAATAAGTGAGAATTAAAAGTAAATAATGATAAATTCAAACTTCTATATATAAGCATGACTACATCCACAACAATTGCATGCACATTTCCTAGAAAGTAAGCTTTAGGAACCTTTTTAAATTGTGAAGTAAAATAAAAATGTTTCAGTGAAATAAAAGATTACAGAAACTGGGTTCGTTAGCTGAGTATGTTAGCTGAGATCGTTAAATAAGTACCGGTATGTATATAGGTATAGGTTTTGATGAAGTCAAATCAAACTTAAGTATTACCTTTCATGGAATTTATGAAGGTCCACATTGTTTCCTCCATTTGTATTCCTTGACCTTGAGAAACTGGGGTGGAGGAGATAGCAATAGCAATAGCAGTAGACTTATATACCGCTTCATAGGCCTTTCAGGCCTCTCTAAGCGGTTTACAGAGAGTCAGCATATCGCCCCCAACAATCTGGGTCCTCATTTTACCCACCTCGGAAGGATGGAAGGCTGAGTCAACCCTGAGCCGGTGAGATTTGAACCGCTCACCTGCTGATCTAGCAGTAGCCTGCAGTGCTGCATTTAACCACTGCGCCACCTTGGCTCAGTCAAGCATACATGGATACAGTTACTTTTTTAAAAAAAATCCAGGCTTATATAGGAGGGAGCCCTGGTGCTTCCTTTGTCCATGGATTCTATCTCTCTACTCTTTGGCTGTTGAGAACACTAATTAATTAACAAACTATATTTGGAATTAAGGACAATTCTACGTGTTTCAGAGCCCTAATTATATGTGATTCAATCCTATAGAGCAGTTGTTCTCAACCTTCCCAATCCCACGACCCTTTAATACAGTTCCTCATATTGTGGTGACCCCCAATCATAAAATTGGTATCTCTGTTCCTAAGACCATCGAAAATATGTGTTTTCCTATGGTCTTAGGCGATGTCTGTAAAAGGGTCATTCGACCCCCAAAGGATTCCCAACCCACAGGTTGAGAACCACTGTTATAGAGAGAGTTGACATTCAAGTGGACATGTGTAGTCATTTCCCACAAATCTCCCACATAGCATAAGCAAGTGATTGAGCAAACAGGATGTGTGGAACTATGTGATATCAATCTGTATCTGATTTCATGAGTTCATGCTGTCAGACAAATTAAGATGAATACATGTTCATGAATACATCCACAGGTTGGGCCTCCTCCGGGTGCCGTCAACTGGACAATGCTGGCTGGCGGCCCCCCGGGGGAGGGCCTTCTCTTTTGCTGCACCGGCCCTGTGGAATGATCTACCTGTAGAGATCCGGACCCATACCACTCTTAGATGGAAGGATGATATGAACTTTTAATTGTATTTTTTTATTCTCAAATTTTAAATGTTTCTTTTGTCTTGTTGTGAGCCGCCCAGAGTCCCAATGGGAGTGGGCAGCATACAAATTTTATTAAACTCGGAATTCGAAACTCAAACTCGAAACATGTTTATTCAGTGAGTTCATTGCAGTAATCTGACTGATTCTGGGATTTGAATAGAAAAATCCTCAATAGATATCAGATATAGGAAGATTATGCCTATACATACATACATACATACATACATACATACATACATACACACACATATACATATACATATACATATACATATACATATACATATACATACATATACACATACATACACACACATACACACACATACACACACATACACACTGTATGTATGTATGTATGTATGTATGTATGTATGTGTGTGTGTGTTTGTGTATGTATGTGTATGTATATGTATGTATATGTATATGTATGTATGTATGTACATACATATACATATGTATATGTATACATATATGTATACATACATGCACACACACACACACACACACACACACACACACACACACACACACATATATATATATATATATATATATATATATATATATATATATATATATATATATATATATATATATATATATATACACACACACACACACACACACACATACACATCTCAAAACAAAAATGAGGCATCCACTTTGCTTCATCATCACCATGCTATATATTTGCAAATTCACATTTTTACTGATTGTTTAAACAACCAAAACACAAATGATTAATCACATTACACTTATTTTGGACCAAGCCTGAGTCCTGTGAACTCTAATTTTATCCGCAATGGAAATTTATCATGTGGCGGGTTAATCTAAATTCTCTAGCCTTTTCTATAATTTCCAGATCCTTGGATTGATTTCACGTAAAATAGCATGAATTATTCATGGCAAATGATGGCAGTTTATAATGAGTAAAGGTATATTGGCCATTTTTAATACAGTAAAACAACATTTATCCTAAACTGAGTTGAGTTTGTACTGTTTGAATGATAACTAATTACACTGCAAGAAAAGGAAGATCTATATCTTTCTAGACACACTTTCTATGTCTCTCACACATACACAATTAAACATGTTAAAGTATCAACATCTCACATGTGTCAGAGCTTGTCCTTCTTCAAGGTGACCTACTTTTTCAAAGTATATAGAATGAAACGAACAGAACTGTATCACGAAAGTTGATGAAATTCAAAACAGTTCAGTGTACTTTTCATTGGAGTTCAAGAATAGCAATAGCAATAGCAGTAGACTTATATACCGCTTCATAGGCCTTTCAGGCCTCTCTAAGCGGTTTACAGAGAGTCAGCATATTGCCCCCAACAATCTGGGTCCTCATTTTACCCACCTTGGAAGGATGGAAGGCTGAGTCAACCCTGAGCCGGTGAGATTTGAACCGCTGACCTGCTGATCTAGCAGTAGCCTGCAGTGCTGCATTTAACCACTGCGCCACCTTGGCTCTATGGACAAGAACACAATAACAGAATATGAGCTTAAATAAGAACATAATATATTTAGCAATTGCCAGGGGTCTGATGAAAATCACTCCTTCCTGCGTAAAGTTAGCCCATCCTACATACTGTAAGTTATTAGTATACTGTATGAATACTTCAATGAATGCTCAAAATGGAATCCACCGAGACTGAGGAAATATGTTTCTCTCTTATATTTGCCTCCAAGGTTCAAAACTGAACTTAATTAAAGAATGCTTGTTGCCTCTGAACGTGCAAATAACTTCAGTGCATTGATTTGTTGCACATGCTAAAATTACATAACTATTCAAGAATTAGTCAGAAATAATTTTAGAAAAAGCCCAAACATTTCATTAAGAAGCCTTTAGAGATAGTCATGTTTCAATACTCTCTACCATTCTGGGGCAATAAACAACAGAGTTAAGAACATGCCAAGGCCCAAAGGCATGCTGTTTGACATATCCCAGATTAAATCACAATAGCCGAAGGCTAGAAGCTGCCAAAAACAGTTGGCTATTTCAAATCAGAGTGTTAAATGTAAGATGCAACTAGATGTATCTGATCAGAATAGTCAACTCCCAATGGAAGTTCACAGACATTGTTCAGACACACTTGCTTGTCTTAAGGACCAACTTTAAAGAGCGTTGTTGTAGCAGCAACAAAATGCTGCAGTGCCATGGGCATTGTTTCTATTTCAAGCAGCTTATGAGAGTGAATGGTTTCTTTGGACTTTGATAAATTGAGAATGGCTACAAAGAGAAGTCAGGTGACAAGCTGGAGATAAAATATTCTCTGCTTTCCTTAGATTTTACATTGGTTCCTGAAGGCACTTTCCAGGGAGTCTAGGTATTTGTCTGGTTCTTTCAAAATGCTTGCTGTAGAATAAGAACATTTCCTGGCTAGAAAAATGTAGGGAATTCTATTTCAGAGATTTAGAGATATTAAGCACAAAAGCATCTGTAGAACTATTAATAGGTAGAAAATCAAGACAATCAAATGCTGAGTCATTTATTCATTCCCTTCCCAGGTTTTTAAGAAAAGACAGAATTGTCTCCAAATCAGGAGACAAGAAGATGGAGCTAAAACTTGTGTCAGCATTTCTGTGCAGGCATTATAGTTGCAGGAAAAGCACTGGAAGATACCTGATGAGAATGTACAGGATGCAAGCCACCATAGCCTGTGTACATAGGTTTGTCTTCTGCATTATCAAGAATTAATGTGGAAAATTACATGTCTCTTTGAAAATAGCCAAGGAACAAAATTAATCTTGCTCAGCCTTTTTTTTTACCCAGCATATATTTATTCCATTGCCAGTCCAAATCCATTTGCACATTTCTCTTAACTGCATTTTTATATGTGCTTTACCAGAAAGGAAGAATACTGGATTTAAAATAAATCCATAAAAAATAAGACAAGAAAAAGATAGAAAAAGATAGACAAAAGTCTTGTGCTATGCCCAACTTCATCACTTTTCAATTTAGGATTGTCAACTGCAACAAAAAATAATAATAATCCCAGTGATTCCACTCATGTGTGCAGGCGACAAGTTTGAATATGTGTGTGTATATCTATGTGTATCTATATGTACATCTATGCCTGCCAGAAGCCACACTTCAAAGAGTGGGAAGGAGGAGAGGAAAGGATGGGGAAGGGCCAGGTAAAAAAAATCTATTAGATGAATTATTAACTACTAATTAAAATTAATTGCCTGTAAAATAAGGTACCCCATTTACAAAATTAATTGCTCTCCCATATGCCTGTAGCAACCATTCTGTCTCAGAAATGCAAATTGCTGTCATACGCAAAATAATACTACATACAAATACACATTTATTTTCCACTCTCAAGGAGAAATGGAGGAGGAGTTTTTAATTGTGTTTCACACAAGCAAATCAACATTTAAATAAGTTGTAATTTTAAAATGGCAGTTGTATATTTGTCACTCCTGGCCAGCACATTTCCATTTCCATTTATTGAATTTATAGGCCGCCCAATCCCGGAGGACTCCGGGCGGCTTACAGAAATAAGAAATATTAAAAAGGATTAAAACAAATAAGACACAACAAATTAAAAGAAACACAACATGCACCCAGTCTAAGAGGGGCTGGACCTCAATCAAGAGGTCAACAGCCCCAGGCCTGCCGGAAAAGCCAGGTTTTGATAGCTTTATGGAAGGCCATGAGAGTGGGTAGGGTCCGGATCTCTGGGGGTAGCTCATTTCATAGGGCCGGAGCGGCAACAGAGAAGGCCCTACTCCAAGGCATCGCCAGCCGGCATTGTCCAGCTGATGGCACAAGGAGAAAGCCCATCCTGTGCGATCTTATCGGTCTTAGGGAGATATGCAGCAGAAGACGGTCTCGTAGATATCTGGGTCCTAGGCAATGTAGGGCTTTAAAGGTGATAACCAGCACCTTGAATTGTGCTCGGAGACTAATGGGAAGCCAGTGCAGGTCGCGGAGGATAGGTGTAGTGTGAGTGTACCTTGATACACCCAGTATCGCTCGCGCGACTGCATTCTGGACTAATTGTAGTCTCCGAACACTTTTCAGGGGCAGGCCCAAGTAGAGCGCATTACAGTAATCCAATCTTGAGGTGACGAGGCATGAGTGACTGTTTGAAGTGCCCTCCCCGGTCCAAATAGGGCCGCAACTGGTGCACCAGGCGAACCTGGGCAAAGGCCCCCTTGGTCACAGCTGACAGGTGATGTTCCAAAGTCAGCTGCAGATCCAGGAGGACCCCCAAGTTGCAGACCCTCTCTGAGGGGAGCAAATTTTCTCCTCCCAGGTTTGAGGCCACGGACTAGCTAGGCTGTCCTTAGGGGGCAACATCCACAGCCATTCGGTCTTGTCAGGATTGAGTGTGAGTTTGTTCATTCTCATCCAGACCCTAACAGCTTCCAGGCACTGGCACATCACTTCCACCGCTACACTAAGTTGGCACGGGGCAGACAGATACAACTGTGTGTTGTCCGCGTACTAGTGGTATTTAATCCCGTGCTGGCGAATGATCTCACCCAGTGGCTTCATGTACATATTAAATAGGAGGGGGGACAAGACCGACCCCTGCAGCACCCCATAATTGAGGAGCCTAGGAGTCGACCTCTGCCCTCCAACCAAAACTGACTGCTACCTGTCGGAGAGGTAAGAGGAGAACCACTGTAGAACGGTGCCTCCCACTTCCACCTCTTCCAGCCATCGCAGAAGGATACCATGGTCGATGGTATCAAAGGCCGCTAAGAGGTCAAGGAGCACAAGGATAGAGGAATGCCCTCTATCCCTGGCCCACCAGAGATCATTGGTCAGTGCGACCAAAGCGGTTTCGGTGCAGTAACCAGGCCTGAAACCAGACTGAAAAGGGTCTAGATAATCTGCTTCATCCAAGGTCCATCGGAGTTGGAGGGCCACCACCTTCTCAGCAACCTTCCTAAAAAAGGGAGGTTGGAGACTGGACGATAGTTTTTAAGAATAGCTGGGTCCAGAGAAGGCTTCTTGAGGAGGGGTCTCACCACCACCTCCTTCAGAGGTTGTGGAAAAGATCCCTCCCGCAAGGAGGCATTCGTAATTCTCTGGAGCCAGCCTTGTGTTACCTCCCTGCTGGTCGAAACCAGCCAGGAGGGGCACAGATCCAGTAAACAGGTGGAGGCACTCATCGCTCCCATGGCCTTGTCCACTTCATCAGGAGTGACAAGCTGGAACTCATTCCAAAAAGTCTGAACAAGACCCTCCCTCGGCATCTCCACTGGTTCTGTCCAAATGGAGTCCAGGTCTGTCCGAATCTGAGTGATTTTGTCCGACAGAAACTGAGCAAACTCCTCAGCTCGTCCCTGTAAGGCATCCCCCGTTCCCCCCCCTTTCACTCCTAAATGTGATTATCAGAAACTAATAGTTATATTTACTAAAGCTTGATTTAACTTTACTAACCAGAAAGCAGCTGAGAACAATATTATCTATATCATAATTCTTTATAGCTCCCAAGGTAAAGGGAATAAAGCAGTTTTCCTCAACAAACTACTTACTATCCTTATATATCGGAACATATTAAAAGCCCATTTGAGTAGCTTTATAGCAGAAAAAGGTTAGTCTGGACTCTACTGAAATGAAAGCCAAATATTTAGGAAAGAATTTTTCTGAGTAGATGCCATTCCCAGTTACTATGGCTTTTGAAATAGAATCAACAGCTATTGAATCTGTTGGACCATGGCTAAGTGGGTAATTGAATGGAAAGGAGAGGTTAAGCAAAATTTTAGTACCTCGTTTCACACATTTTGTATTTTGTTATACTAAAGAAAGATCTAATAGTAACTATACAGCTTAGATCCACAGCAATCTTTGGCATTTCACTGACTGGTAACTGAAAGCCCCACACTTCAGGATCACTTAAATTGTTTAATTTAAGCAGAAATCTCTGCCTCCATATACTGGGGATATTTTACTTCATTTCTTGGCGACTATAGTGAGAAATCCAAGAAATAACTATATATGTTGCATTTGTGCTGTAAATAAAGGGAGACTAGTATAGATCTATTTCAAGCTATTTAATTCTCATCAGCTAGCCATACCCTTACTGGGATTCGAACCTGGGCTGTATTACATATTAGGCAGTTGTATTAGTCACTAGGCCACAGGTTCTACTCCTTTTTCAGCAAAGCCAGGGAAATAGGTATGTATTGTGTCACAACCTCTGGTATGCCCAAATATGGGAGGAAGTATATTGCTTTCTTTCTCTGTCTATTGGCTCATCACTATTGACCATAGTGATCAAACCATAGTTTGCACAACAAAGGCAACAGTAACAAAGGCAACAGTAAAAATAATGGCTTTCTGTCTGGATGGTCTCTTGTGATGAACCGATAGACAGAGAAAGGAAGCAGTATGCTTCCTCCCATATTTGGGCATACCAGGGGTTGTCACACCCCCCCCCCCACATATATATATATAGACAAATTTGAGTGCATTGAATGAAAAGCATTGATTCCTGTGATTATTCCATTTATTCTAATTATTTCACATCTTTCAACTATACTTTGAAAATCTTCCCTCCCATCAATGGGGCCGATGGAAATGGCTTCTATTGTCTTCGCTTCCCCCATCTCCCCAAAGTCCCTTGACCTTAAAGAAGCTTGTAGGGAAAAAAAAAACAGAAATATCGTATAGATACAGAGAACCCAGGCCTATTCTCTGAGGGTTGCTTCATAGCTAGTCCTCTGCTGATTGCTGTTTAATCAACTATTTAAAATCCTGCTCTGAGACTTTCATCAATTCCCAAATCCCTGAGACTGAAAGGAAAATAAATTAAAGCAGAAAAAGAAATCTCTGTAGAATCAAAGCTATGTGAATATGACCTAGTTTCAAAGCTGGAGTCCCACTCTGATCAGCAAGGGTTATGATGCTCCCATGTCCCAAACTCAGCCAACAGAAGGAGGCCTGAAATAGGATGGGGAAGTGGTTCCTCCTTTATTCCCCATTTTAGGAAGTTCTTTTGCGTTTGGCATCCTCTCATATCATAGACAGAAAAAAAGCCAGGGCTTCAAAGGGATTAGGAAAGATTTCTTTTTCTTTTTTCAGAGTGAGATGAAAGAGATGCAGGGGGTTACATAAATCAAACTGAAGTACAAGGATCACTAGCAAATGAACCACCTTCTTCTTTTTTTGATGACCTTGTTTGTTTTATTCGTGCTGGAAAGTGATTCATTTCTGATGCAGAAGTTTAAAGGTACATGAAGCCTGTCTAATAGCAGGAATGTGATAACTTCTAGAGGTAGGATTATTTTAGAAGTAATTATTATTTTGGAAATGAGATCACTGGAGCATTATGGCTGCTGAAATTATATATTTACAAATTATAGAAAAAGAACATAGCAAACTCAGCAGTCCTATCCCCTGCATACAATCAGTTTTCTGAATAAGGTATATGGTAAATCGTTTGGGCTAATCTTCAGGGACAGTGTGTTGAGTGTGGTTTGTTGTGATCATCTCCTAGTTCTTTTCAATTGTTCTACATTATTTCCTGACAGTTAGAACAATTAATCAGTGGAATGACTTGCCTCCAGACGTTGTGGGTGCTCTAAGAAAGATTTTTAAGAAGAGATTGATCTGAAATGGTATATAATTTGTCTGAAATGGCATATAAGGTATAATGATATTAGGTTCCTTCCCACTCCGTTATTCTGTTATGCTCAGTTAAGCAGTCAGATCACACTTTAGAACAGGTCAATGTCTATATCTTGTATCTTATGAGATACCTGATAACAGCAGATCACAGATTTGTTCTTGATGCAGAACTAAAACTGAAACCTGCATAATCTCCCAAATTCTCATTCAAACACCGATTTAATATAATTTTTAAATACTTTTTTCAAAATGTTTAATACATGAATTTACTCAGTTTGAATATATTTCTGATATTTGACTTTGCAATATTTGATAGTTGCAAATACTATTTAATATTAGGGCATGATCATTGTCATGACATTAGTATCAGTAATGAAAAGAAGACTACAATGTATTTAGTCAATTTAAAGTACATGCCTATCCAAATGTCAGCCGTACAACATACATTAACCCAAGAAAACAAATCCACCAGAAGACTAAACTATCTTTAATGAGAATGGCTATACTATAGTAAAAGAAACTTGCAAGTTTGCCTATGCTTTACCTGCTATATCCCTGTGTATTAGAAGCATATCTGGCTAAGACCTTTTATATACTTTCTGTATTAGTTGGGTTTAAGCCATGTCTTCACTTAATCGCTTTGATAATGGATCTCATCTGTCAAGGTCATCTTTCTTTTTTCATCAACTCATGGACTGCAACTTTGGGCAGCTAACATTTGATCAAAATTAAGAAGAACTACATTCAACTTAACAATAAATAAACAACTTGGAAGAAAATACACAGAAAATATAGGAAAAAACCATAAACTGAAGCTAACACACTATATTTCAGCATTCTACCTGATACAGATGATTCATCCAGCACATAGCTCTATGAGCTTAGAGGTGCCAAGTTTTCCATGTCTTATGAAAGATTTGGGGCCTTCTGAATCTTGAAATATATGCTATCCCAAAGGGTTGGTATCATGACAGACAACATCTGGGTCTTGCCAGATGTTGCCATTTTATAGAAAGAACCTAGAGCATGCTGACTCTGTCTGATCTCATGGCACAGTCAGAAAACAACCTGACACAGCTTGTGTCTTGTGGGACATTATAATTAGTTCTGTAATTTGCACTGAAAAGTCTACTGAAAATACAGGTGAAAAAAGTGAAATCAACCAATCCTTGTTTTTGCACATAAGTGCTGCAGTCTACAATATCTTCTGACATCACATAATCATGTAGTAGTATTTGATTATTCATAAATATACTTCAAAAACATTTGCATAGCTAGAACATCTCATAAATAACATGGACCTGTATTTGAAGATTTGACTTACATAGTGGACAGATTTTCCTTCATGCTTATGAGCATCAGAATCTACCAGAAGGGAGGCGGTGATTGGATTCTGTTGCATCTGAGTAGCTATTAAAACCTAAATCTAAATAGTATTTCATCATGGATCCAGTGTAATTAAATACTGAAATAGATATTGGACTATTCACATAAGAATTAATAATTGAAAAAAATTAGCCAATTTTTGAAGGTTCATTCCAAATAAAATTATTTATTGATTGGTCAAAGATTCCACAGCTGTAATAGTGTAATGAAAATATTTTATGCTTGCAGGTAGGTTAACATTGTTTTCAAAACATGATTACAATGGCTTTGGGTTGAATATTGGAAATATACTGAATATGAATGTTACACATTACAATTCTGATAAAACCAGAACCTGAAGGTGAATTTATTATGAATTCCTCCTTTGGAGAAATTAACTGCTTTATAGATATTATATACCTTGCCTTGTTAAGTTCTGCAATACTTTCTTCCTGCTCTGGGCAGCCTCACTGCTAAACCAAATCCGTAATAGTTTTCTAATATTTTTATACAAGAAGTATATTTAGAATTCCAAGAGTACAATCTAGCATCATTCTCAAAATGGTTGCAAAGTGATTAAGGTCACTTAGAAAATATTAGCTTCCACTGATGTTGCCCCCTAGCATTTCCTGATTCTCTTGAATTGGCCATATGAAGTCAGCCTTCTTCTGTGAGTTGGAGGTGGGGTGTAGGTTGCCAAGATCTTGTTTAGCTTGCAACTATAAGCTTGCAATCTCACAAGCATACTTAGAAGTAAGGGCAGTAGAAACTAGTGCTTTGTCAATTATAATGGATGATGGAGTGAGTATGTATGTATGTATGTATGTATGTATGTATGTATGTATGTATGTATGTATGTATTTACAGCTGGGTGGATGGACAGACAACAATAAAAATGAATGAAATAAAAAAGCCTATAGGCACAATAGTTCTTCTGAGCACCGTGTTTGAAAATCCAGTTTATATAGAACACATAACCAAATGCCCTTTGTTCCATTACTCCATTACAATAGCACTGGGCAGATTTCATCACTACTGCCAGTTGTGCTATGGTCTAAGGAAGCTTATTTTCCACTTTCATTTGGTCATAAATACCACTGAGGAGTGGAAAATGCATCATTTTATATTTGGACTATGTTACAGTACTCTGTTGGTAACAATTCATTTGACAGAAGTAGAAGGTAAAGGGTGATGAAATACTGTCCCAATAAAATACCCAATGTGAATGTGACCAGCATTCATCTTAACATAATACATGAAGAAAAAACAGTTATATTTTTTGGGATATGGAATGACAATATTATGTGCTTTAATTCATTTTGGTTTTGTAAAACTTTATTTTGGAAAAACAAAAATTACAGAATTAATAATAAATATTTAATTTCCAATGATTTTTTTCCCTTAATTCTTTGGAATCATTGTTGACTCCTGATAGCTGCCTGGACAAATCCTGGCAGTTTTCTTAGCAAGATATTTTTGGTAGTGGTTTGCCAGTGACAGCTTTCTAGCACTGACAGAGAATGAATGGCCAAAGTCACTCAGCTGGCTTTGTGCCCAAAGTGGGATCAGAACACACAGTTTCTAGCCAGCGGGGTAAATTATTGCCTTTTACTCATAAACAACTATCACTATTGCACAGCAATGTTCTATTATAAAACATAAAAAGGAAAATATATTAAGGAAATGTATAAGGAAAAATCAGCTTTCCTCATTCCTGCCTAAAGTTGTGCCTAGAAGAGAAAAAAGAGCAGAGTAAAAATGTAAACATTTGTCATAAAACCTGAAAATGGATGCTATTTTATTCTAATTTTCTAGTCCCAAAGTCCATAAATGTCAAGTATTCTCTGCTCTCTGCTCTGCCAAATATATCTGAAAGTAATTTTTCAAATAAAGATCATATCTCATATTTCTGAGGTTAGTTCAGGCAATTCATCTTTTCTTTTCCAGTTTTCAGCTATGACACCTTTAGCAATTGTGAATATATTATTAAAAAAAGATTATCTTCTTTCTATTTATTTCACAGGTTGTGGTATCATTGGTTGAAGTTTTATCTGTATTCTTTATAGTATTCTGAATACTGTATTCAGTAGTATTCTGTCACTTTGCAACTCACCCACCTGGAATGATAGACAGTAAACGTACATTTTATTGTGAGGAGATGGGCATAGCTACAAAGCAGTCATTTGAGTTGTAAAAATGTCATTGTGGGATGAATTTTCAATAAAAGGTGGTGGCTTAAACAGTTGTAGTTTATTACTCTGGAATTATAAAAAAAACCCTGCAAATCAGACAGTAAACTGGTATAAAACAGCACATAAAGAGAGTCCGTATTTGATTCCTGTCATCTCTAGATACAATAGGCAAAATTTCTACCCAGAGATATTCATCTACTAAGTGTTGACAGTATTAGACTGATGGATCGATAACCTGATAAGAATGAATCAGGAGAATTTTCACAGTGACGGCAAATTATCTCGGTGGTTTTAATAGGTAATGTTGCCTTTTAGATGTGCCTGCATCTATTGACGTATTGGGGTATTGACATTATTTGTTCAAAAGATGACTGGTGCTCCTGGTTTTATGAGAACTCTGAGATTTTCATAATATTTTCCTCCTATGTTAACCAAGGAATATGGATTAAATAAAGGAACTGCCATATATACTTCTATGTACACATATATAAAAAGGCAAGCAAAAGGCAAGCATTGTTTTTAGAAGACCTATTCACTTTTAAATCAATAATTCAAGGCAGACAGGAAAGCAAGCAAACTATTCCACCCATACATAATTATTCTTTCCCTAATATTTAATATCCTGTGTATTTTTTGGTCTTTTCTTTCTTTATATCTCCAAACTTAACTTGTATATTCTCTTGCAGTCTATGATGATCACTAGCCCTTACCTGCGCTTGAAACTATTAAACATGCAATACTTTGGATACAGACTGGGGAAGAATGAATTCAAGTTGATATTAATTCAAATGATATTAATTCATTTTTTATTCTTAGAGGCCATAGTTGCTAAATAAAATAGCTGAGATCTAGTCTCTGACTTTTGGGAAGCTTAGAGTAAAGTTGGTTTCAAAAATATGGCAAGGAATGCTGAGAAGCATGAAATTTTAAAACAAACTGTGGTAGATTTATATAACTTGAAGTTGATCCAAGAGATATCAATTTAAGAAATGAAATAGCTACTTTTGATCTGGTACACTGATTATTTAAAATAGTTTCACTCTTTGAGTAAAGACAAAAACAATTGTTGATCATTGTCAGGGGAGGATAAACACCACAATGAACTTCACATTGAGGATAGGACTGGTGAACACCTTCCTTTGAGTCATATAATACTTATTCACAGCATCAGGCCTGATTTAGACTGAATTTCTCAATGATTAAAGGAATACACAATAAAATTGCCAATGGTACCAATGTTTATTGACCTAATGTAGCAAGTATAAAAATCACTCAATTTCGGCTCATATTCAATGGTCTTGTATCCAGATAAATGGCTAGATAAATACATTACAATTAAAAAGTGATAATTGTAATCCAGCTCATCTTTAAGGCATTATCACAAGAAGAGGAATATGTCCTTGGTTCAACACCAAGAATATGTCCTTGGTTAATCATGCAAATAAGATACCATATATTGTCTGCTGGTGGTTGTAAGATACTTCCTGAGTTTATCAGTTTATTCAGTCTTCCCATCAGTTTATCTTTCTTTCCCCACTCTCCACATATCTAATATATCAGAAAAATGTTTGAGCAGGTTGGAAATTAATGAAGAATATGTGGTAAACCTTTGCAGCCACTATGATTAAAGATTAGATGACAAAATAAGGTGAGGGTTGCCAAAACTGTAACAAATATGTGGCTAAGTTTTGCCAGTACACAAGTTTGAGCAGAAGGCTAATATATTCAGACAATTAGGCCACCCCAGAATTGCCACTAAGATAATTTAATGTGGTTCCTTGTGCCAGACTACCCTTTACATTTATCATCAATTTATTTATTTTCTTAAGTGATGAAATTTTAAGACTCCACTTTCTGGAAAGAAGCTTCCAGGTTGCCTTGGGTTCATGTAAACAAGCAAATAGCTGTACCAAAGACAAGTGCAAGTATTGCAAGTGAGAGCTAGAAGAAAGGAATATAAGTAATCGTAGGGATTGGTGGTTCAAAGGTTGGTGGTTATTCAAATACCTAAGTGCATCTACTTACAATATTGAGAAAACAAACATGCTACTGATTTTCTCAAAATTATCAATAGGTGCAACTTTTCTCCTATTCTTTGCTACTTCATTGTAAAAACTGTCCTTTATGAATATGTGGAAGTGAACCTCTCCCTCCAACTATGAAAATTAGCCATAATAAAACTGTGGTATTACATCTCATACTTCTATTTCAGGATCAGTACGGTAGAGAGAATGTGGAACTGATTTATTTCATATATTTGCTATGATAAAGATTGATGTCAGCCCTTCAAGGCAGTCCAGATCAGGAAACCAAAACATGAATACTAATACTCCTTTTATTATAATATTACAGTTACAGAATCTTGCAAAGTCTGAAAGCACTTCTCCACTCCCTGCCTTTCTCTGCAAGAGAACTAGAGAAGGTCAAGTTTGAGACACTTACTTAAATTACATCCCTGCTTTGGATTCAGATTTCATTTATCAGACCATTGTCTAGGCTGTGCTTCTTTCTCCTGTCTTTCAAGGTTAGCCTCACAGCCCATTATAGTGGCAGAGTAACGTTCTATAGGTATAGCTCTACATTAACTCTTGTGGGCATTTAATAGATGGAAAATCACACTTTCCTGGAATATGAGAAACAAAAGGAGATTGAGATGAATTTAGGAGAAAACATAAATTCTCAAAGTTTGTGAATGGGAGAGCTATGAAGTTGGATAAATTAATTGAATCTCATATTCTCCCTTACTGCCCTGTGGAAAGTTCAGGAAATGAATGGAATGATAAATTATGTATCTGAAGAATACAAAAATTCAAAAGGTCTCTAATTCTCAACTACATTCTTATTATTATATAAAGAAATTGTGTTGAGAACTGATTTTTTAAAAAGACATGATAGAAAAATAAAATTACTCTTCTCTAATTACTAGCTTAGTTATTTGCTAACAGAAGAGCTTTATGTTTGTCCAGTGCTCTGATGTAGTGAGCCTTGTTAGAGAATATTCAATTTTGACTTGGTTTTGTTTTTTGCATATTGATACTTAATGCATATTCATACGAAATATTCATTAAAACACTTCTATTTTAAGGTTTTAAAAAAATAAAGAAAGAGGATTCTGAAGATTGCAAAAATGCAACTATGACCCTTATAATTTGTCTGGTGTAGGCTGCCCATTCTGGTAAAAATGTTTAAAGCATTGAGTGAATTGGATTACAATCCCCAGTGAAATGTAAAATTTGTTGCAAACAAGTCTCTCAACTTAGTTTACTGTCAAGGATGTTGTGAACATAAGTGAGAAAGTTCTTGATATGCTGTTCATCTTCTGAGCTGCTTGGGGAAAGACAGAGAAATGTAATAAATAATACTAAACAGCTTGATTGTAGCTGTTCTTGTAAATAAGGATTGTAGTACAATGTAGTAAGTACTGTAATTGCTATATTTAAATTATGTATTATTTTACCTAGGTGATACACCACATAGAAATTGTATGAGTGCTTCGCTATGCTGCCAGGGTAAAACTCACCATGATATTTCAAAATAATGCTGTTAGGAAACATTCCCCATGGTTTTTCTTGTGTTCTTAATTGAAAACATTCCAGTTAGTTTTATTTTACTAGGCTGCAATAAATAATTCTACATCATTATAGTGCATTTAAAATCTTTAAAGTTCTCCAACTAAGTCATGCATCTCTTTATCAAGCAAAGGATATATTGTTCCTTTTATTCTGCCCAATTATTTTTATTTTAATAATTGAATGAAACTCTCCATCTTCAGAAATGTGTAGGCTTTCTTTCGATTGAGTAGATAATGAGAGCTGCTTGTAACAGGCCATGTGCATCAAGATGAGGTGGTGGCAAACCACAAAGATAAGGGTAGGTTCTTTTTGGATATTTGGCTGAATTAATTTAGCAGCCTCCAATCTGAATTTCCCTGGCAAGGTTTGTTTTTATCGTTTAAAAAGATAATGGAAGACAGAGGGAAAGCCATTAACTGCTATAGTTCTCAGTGTGTGTTATGCATAATGTATATAAGATGGCATGATGTTTATAAAAACTGCAGCTTAGCTGGAAAGAATTTCAGCACTTGATTCATTTTTTGGTTGTTTAAAAAGGATTGTGGTGTATGGCCACTTTGTTTCATCATTTTCTTGATGGTTATTCTTGAAAAAGCTTCTCTTTTATGTTAGGATGATCCCATCTCTTTGAGCAGGCTGCTCAAGTAAACATTGAACCAATACTTAGAGAGCAGATGATATTTTTCTTTACTTTTTTTTAACTATTAAAGGACTAAAGAACAGATTGGACAACCCTTTGTCTGAAATGGTATAGAATTTCCTGCCTGAGCAAGGTAGGACTAGAAGACCTCCAAAATCCTTTCTAACTCTGGTATAAATGAAAGTACTGGGGAAATAGATTTTATCTTGGTTCAGCTTTTCTTGGTGAAGTATTCCAGACAAACCTAAAAACTGGTGATTTACCCAGGGATCTTAACCTATTTAAAAGAAGGAACAACCCAAACCAAAGAGAAAAAACACCCAAGTCCTTCCCAAATGACACTTTAGCTCCATTAATTTCACCTTATCTTCTTGCACAATTTATATTACAATTTATATTATATTATATGACCTTTGCAATTCTTGTCCCCTATTCTAAAACACTTCATGTGTTTCTCAAACACGTGGAAAAAAATGTTACCCTTGATTTTCCCTCTCCAGGTTCTCTCTGTTTTGATTGTTCTCTCTGTTTTGATTGGTCTATCTCATCTTCTTTCTCTTTAGCCTGACAAACTGGTAGATTATATCTAGCTTCATTGATCTGCTATAGTCCATTTAACTGAGTGCTGGGCTTCTATGAATTTTCTGGTTCTCTTATTTTTTGATGATCCATGGTGGCACAGTGGTTAGAGTGCAGTATGGCAGGCTACTTCTGTGGACTGCTGGCTGCCTGCAATTTGTCAGTTCAAAGCTCACCAGGCTCAAGGTTGACTCATCCTTCCATCCTTCTGAGGTGAGTAAAATTAAGACCCAAATTGTTGGGGGCAATAGGCTGACTATAACCCACTTAGAGAGGGCTGTAAAGCACTATGAAGTGGTACATAAGTCTAAGTGCTATTGCTATTGCTATGATCTATTGTTTTCACATTCATATTTACTTTTTGATGATATATTAATTTTACATTATCTCAGTAACGTGACCTGCATTAAGACTATGGTTGGTTGTTAAGTATTTGTGATCCTGATTTTTATTGCAGTTATGCATTCTTTAATTCTTTGATACCTCTGGGTCCCTGTTTGTCATATCTATGGTGCTAGTTGCAATCCTGGCAGTTAATGTTTTATAAATTGATGAGGTGTGCCATTTTTTGATTTGCAAATCAAAAAATTGGAGAGGAGTATAGCTTTTAAATGGAAGGAAGAAACATCAATAATTTGCATTGTGCAGATGATGTCTCTGATAGCTGGAAATAAGAAAAGCTCTGCATGTTTTAACAATGAAAGTCAAGGATACTGGGGGGAAAATGGAGCTATGATTAAATATAAAAAAAATCAAGCTAGCGACAAGAAGTACAGCCACGAGCTTTAGAACTGACAATGAAATTCTCATTAAACCTTTGCCATGTGAAAGACTGCACAGCTGGATACACCTTGTGTTTTAAAATTGGCATAAGCTTTGTTAACAGTTGTATTTCTGGGCCTTGGCCATTAACACTTTTCTTACTCTAGAAAGTCTAAGATAAGTCAGAAGATTCAGTCTGACTGATGCTATTTTATTGTAATTATATTGTACTGGAAAAGAGTGTGCCAATGAGGTTTTAAGTCACTTCTTCTCCCAGCTTGTAGCAATAATACAGAGCGGTGTTGCTAAACACAGAGATCCTCCTCTTACTCATAGAATGGTGGACTGCTCATACCAGAAATGACCTTGATTAAATCATCCCATATTGCTGGCAGCTTCATCTTCTTTTTCCATCTGCTTTCTCTGTATCTAAAATCTCCTTGCCAGTCAGCTGAGATAATGAAAGTAGCAGCATCTGCTCAGCACGAATCCAGAGTTTTAACTTCACAGGCTGGGTAACAGACCTTAGTCCTGTGCCATTTAATTCATTTTCATTAGCTCTGGTATACAGACCTTTTTCTGCATCACTGAACTAGGAAAGGATAAAATGGACTGTCAAAAGAACCACAAACACAAAGAGGTTTTATGATAGGCATTGTGTGTGTGTGTGTGTGTGTGTGTGTGTGTGTGTGTGTGTGTGTCAGACAGAAATATTACAAAGACTTATTTTGATAATCCCTTGAACATAATTTAAAAGGATGGGGGTTGAAAGCCTCTTAACTCAACAAGTGTTATGGATGATTTTAATTTTATTGCATTAGCATTTCCCTTTTTAACATACAGCCCCTTTAGACATTTTGTAACATGCAAGTCAGTCCCATAGGACAAAGCTATTAATTATTCCAAATTGATCAATATACTGTCCAATTTATCAGATGATAAACAATGGTTGCTTTCTTTAAGGCTATGAATATTAATTGATTTGACAGAATAAACTTCAGTAAAAGAGCAAGCAGGGGCATCAGGGCATCAGTGTATTAATTAGCCATGCAGAAGGAGCATTTAATTGCTCCTGAAGTATAATCAATATGTTACCATTTGAGTCTTAAACCGCTTATAAAAACAGACTTTGAAATCATATAAATTGGTGCAATGTTGATGTTTTAAATGTTTCATGTATTCTTTGTTTTTAGACTAATGGTTGATTTCTAAATTCAATACTAATAAGGGCAATAACAATAGTGATAGCATTTAGATTTATATGCCACCCCAGAGTGCTTTACACCACTCTCAGAGCAGTTTACAATGTCAGCATATTGCCTCCAATAATCTGGGTCTTCAGTTTACCAATCTTGGAAGAATGGAAGGCTGAGTCTGCCTCAAATTCTCTCAGGATCAAATTCCTGGCTGTGAGCAGAGTTACCCTGCAGTACTGCATTATACCCTTTGTGCAACAAAGGCTCCTAAATTAACAGATGACAATGCATTTTATTAGCTGAAATGGGACTGTACACAATGTGTTGTTCACCTTGGACAAGACCTTGATTTCTTCTCTGTACATAGAAATGTAATCATGAACATTTTCTTATGCTAGTTAAGCAAACTTGCTATGAAACAATGAAGATGATTGTGGCAAGTGAGGATTATCAAATAGTCTCACAATTCTCAGTTTTGCATGTGTAAAGACAAATAGTTCCTTAAGTCAAGCTTAGTTCCTGATTACAAGAACTCATCTACATGGTTCTCATGAGTGAAAACAAAAGTAATCTGTCATTGCTTTCTTCCAAACATCTCAAATTAGTCCACAACCCTGAGATTTTGTCTGTCTCCCATGCAAATATAAACTTAGCCAAGATTCACAAAGTTTATAATCCATTTTGCCCAGCAGAAACTTCAAGGACATTGAAGGAGATGTATGAGGAACAGTACAAATAGACCTTGGGAAGCAGTTTTTTAATGGTATTCTGTGATTACAATCCTTTCGATGGAAGAATAAACTCACCACAAATAACAAGGAGACGCTTCTTTGTTATAAACATTGCTTTTAAAAATTGAATATACAAATCATCATTTACAAATAATTCTTAAAGACCCACAGAAATAAAAATAACAAAACCAAAGCATTCTGTTGATTTCATGGAGGTTGTGGGTTTTTCTGAAATGTAGCCTTCAGTTATGTCATCTCTTGTGTGTAATTCAACTGGAAATAAATCTTAAGAAATGCCTTGCTGAATTTCCTCTGGATTTTATGTGCAGACCACGATTGCCATGGATTCTCATCGATGGATTTCCATGTTTATTCAACCTTCCCTAACCAGAGAGAAAGAAAAAAAAAGTATTATAACATGATGGAGGAGGAGGAGGAGGAGGAGGAGACAGGCATATCTTTCATTGTTCTATCAATGAACTTGTTAAAAACAACAATAATAAAAACCTTCCAGAGTTTTGTTGTTCCTTTAGCAATTTGTTTTCTTTTTATGATCTTGTAATCCCTTTTTTATCTGGTTGACTGAATGGAGCTGAGTGTTTATTGGCTGGATGCTGTTCTGATCCCTATATGGAGTTCACAGCAGATATTTTCTCTGCACTCTGGTAGAGAAACATCTGTCATTGCCTAGGATTGAACTCTCAACCTTTGGAATGGGAGACAAGCGTCTTCAACTCTTGGCCACCATGCACTCGCTGTTCTATTAGTAATTTTGCAGAATGGCTGTAGTGAACAGTGATTAGTGATTGGAGAGATGGGAACATTTCTCTCACAATACACAATGCTAGAGCGAAATTCTTAGCCTCTAATGATAGTGTAAAATGCAGTGACATATTTTTATGTTATCTTAAAATATCATAAAAATTTTATACTCCAAAGTCCTTTTTTCAGGTTAATACCTTGGGATTGAGAGTAGAAACATAAAATTCTGTGGTAAAAAAGAATGCCAATTGCCATACCAGGAATCCAACCGAAACTGCCCACAGAGGAAACAGAAACTGGTTACTGCTCCTTGAAAGGCTGTGTAGTGGGCTATATAGTTATCAGGAAGATGATAAATGACATTTCATTTCTATTCGTACAGTACAGGGCAGAATCCTGTTGATTCTATATAGAGCAAACTATTAATCTCAGAAATTAATTGATTATTTCTAAGTATCCCATGAAAGCAAAATATGATATTTCAGCAGTGATTTTGTGAATAAGTGATTGCTATATTGAATATTGCTTAGGGGGTGCAGTGGCTAAGATGTTAAACTTATGAATCAGAAAGGTCAGCACTTTGATGGGTTGAATCCCTAGCGCTGCATGATGGAGTTCAAAAGTATGTAAAAAATACAAGTAGAAAAATTAGGAACCACTTTTGGTGGGAAGTTAACAGTGTTCCGTGCACCTTTGACATTTAGTCATGCCAGCCACATGACCGCGGAGATATCTTCGGACAGCGCTGGCTCTTTGGCTTTGAAGCAGAGATGAGCACTGGCCCCCAGAGCCGGGAATGACTAGCACATATGTGCAAGGGGAACCTTTACCTTTTACCTTACATTGAATGTTTACTTTGCTACATGCATATTGGAAGAATATTGCATAGGAGAAAAGGCAAAAAATCTGGTTTGATATGAATCAGTTCAGCTCTTGTTTCCATCTTCTGAATTTCTGATCACTATTTTCAACCACTATTTGCCTGTATGCACCAACACATATATACTGTAGACATAGATGCACAAATGATCACATATTTTATCACCCAATTTTAAGATGATCTTTGTTCTTACTCCCAGTGCATTACTATTGCTACTTGCAATTTGTTTTGTAGCTTCTTTACTTTGAAATATTGGGATATGTATTTTGTTGCCCCTGATGTGCCTACAGTATATATTTACATATTAATAAGAACCCTCTGTGCTTAACTCTCTTGTACTGTCTTCTCAATTGCTTAGATAACAAATATTAAAAAGCCTAAGGAGTTTATATTTAGTTTTTTTTATAAACCAACCTTTATCACATAATACTGTTGATGAAATTATAGCTGAGGATATTTCAGTGCTAAATGTTGGCAACTTTGATAGTAATAAGTTTTTACAAAGAAAAAATAATTTGTTTCTGCATTGCATATGAAAATTGTATTTTTATAGAACTGTCATGCTACTTGCAAGGGATCATAATATTTATATGACTTATATGGTGGGGAAAATGTCCACTTAATTAAACAACCAAAAGTATTAATGCAAGAAATTATCTTTTACATTTATATTTTTTAAATAATTTTATTAATAATTTTACTTGAATAATAAGAAAAATAAGGAATATATAAAAGAAAATAAGAAAAGAAAAAGAGAAACTGCACAAATCAACACAGCTAAAAGAAAAAAAATACTTACAGAACCTTCATTATAACGGGACAATAATCCTGTTGTCTCCTTATTCAAGACTTTTTCAATTGTCTGGTCTAAAAACTATCATTTTATGTCTTTCATTTTCAGCAAAAAGTTCATTAAAGGTATTTGTAATTTTATCTTGTAGATATTTCAATATATCTCCATTTAATATGTATAACAATTTTTCTGGCCAATGAAATAATTTCTTCTTTTGTGAATGTATAAACATGGGTGCCAAACTCAATTGTATCACATGAAGTATCATGACGTATCATGATTTTTTTTCCTTTGCAGAACTGGGATGGGTGTGGCCTGTGTGTGATGCATCCAGCCTATGGGCAGCCATTTTGACACACCTGACCATAAGCAAATATATTAGTTTGTAGTGGTACAATCCTTTTCTCTCTATATCATGGTTTATATTTTTCACTCCCTTTAGTAATAATCATTTTTTTCTTAATTTCACATTTGTAATTTATAAATGAGGAATAAAATAAGAGGCTTATTATTCATAATAGCCCCCAAAATGACAGACACAGTCATACTGGGACTTTCCTGGCTAGACATCTGGTACTCGCAGACTTAGGATATCAAGGGACCCCCAATCACTCCCATACCAGAAGCAGAAACACCACCCATGCTGAAAAAACCCCAAAAGAGCCCACAAGAACAACTGACAACCATATCCGACAAAACCCCAGAGGCCAAACTGATTCCGATGGAATAGCAGGCCCTCGCAGAAGTATTCAGCGAAGCCGAGTGTGATGTTCTGCCTCCCCACCTGGAAACAGACTGTGCCATCAAAATCATTCCTGGGCAAAACTACCCAAGCCCAAATTGTATGCCATGACACCCCGGGAAATGCAAGAGACTGTGCCATCAAAATCATTCCCGGGCAAAAGATGTGCTTTTTTCTGTGTCCATAACAATTTAATTCCTTTCATCACTCGGTACTTCATGAAAACATTATCTTCTTTATGTTTTCCTTCTTTTTCTATTTACCTCTTTGTTTAACGTAGTCAGCCAATCAGCTCCCTTAAATGTCAAAAAAGTCAAGGTGGCGCAGTGGTTAAATGCAGCACTGCAGGCTACTGCTAGATCAGCAGGTCAGCGGTTCAAACCTCACCGGCTCAGCCTTCCATCCTTCCGAGGTGGGTAAAATGGGGACCCAGATTGTTGGGGGCAATATGCTGACTCTCTGTAAACCGCTTAGAGAGGCCTGAAAGGCCTATGAAGCGGTATATAAGTCTACTGCTATTGCTATAAATACATAGACAAACCTAGCAAGGGGGTTCATTGAGCCAGCTAAGCCAAGGGTTGCGTCACCAATCCTCTTCAAAGAAAAAAGACGGAACTATGAGGTTGTGTGCGGACTTTCAAGGTATAAATGATGTGTGCATACACAACCTATACCCACTCCCCTCATGAAGGACATGCTATTTTATCTGGCCAAGGGAAAAGTCTTCACCAAACTAGACCGCGGAGAAGCATACAATTGAGTATGTATCAGAGGGGGAGATGAGTGGAAAACAGCGTTCAACTGCCCCTAGGGAGCTTTCAATTCAAAGTGATGCCTTTCAGACTGCAGGGGCCCCTAGCAGTATTCATGCAGTTGTCTCGAGGCTCGTAAATTAATTAGGCCAGCTCTTGGGAACTTCACAGAATATTCCAAATGTATCTGTTCCCTTAGGTCATTCTTTAACTTTCTTAGTTCAAAAATCCTGGCTCCTATACTTTTTGCATTTAATTCTTTTAAAAACTTTGTAACTGGTTCCTTCCTTTTTACTTTAATGTTTCCCAATTCGAAGGTACACTCACCCAGATGACTCTAGGTGCTCTCCTAGCTTGAAGATCTCTTCACACTTTTAATATCCTCCATTTGCATTAAAAAATGGATCAGGCAGATCCAATGTCCTTCACCCAGACTTTGTGTGAGACTGTGAGTGTGATGTCTTCTACCAGGGCTGCTGATGCTGTACTTGCAGGCACCTGCAAAATCCCACAAAGTTCATGTGGCCACCTCATGGTTTCTCCTTGTTTGGAGAAGATCATTACCTTGGGCCTATTAATTGCCTGTTGATCCTTACCTTTGCATCCTCCCCATTCTTTTGCTGAGACATGTTAGTCTGCTATGTTTCTACCCAGAAGTCTATACTGGCATGCATATCTACGCTGATCATTGGGATCATCGTCAAAGGAATCCAGAAGAACTCCAAAGTCCACAAAGTTACAGGAGCCATGGTAGTGCACAGGAGCCATTGTGGCACAGTGTTTAGAATTCAATATTGAAAGCTAACTCTGCCCATAGCCAGGAGTTTTATTCTAACCAGCTCAGGGTTGTCTCAGCCTTCCATCTTTCTGAAGGTTAGTAAAATGATGATCAGAATATTGGGGACAATATGCTGATATTGTAAACTGCCAAGAGAGTGCTGTAAAGCTATTTACAATAGCAGAGTTGGAAGAGTCTTGGAGGTCTTCTAGTCCAACCCCCTGCCTAGGCAGGAAACCCTATACCATTTCAGACAAATGAATATCCAACATCTTCTTAAAGACTTCCAGTGTTGGGGCATTCACAACTTCTGGTGGCGAGCTGTTCCACTGATTAAAGCATTATGGAGCAGTACATAAGTCTAAGTGCTATTGCTATTGGTATATATGCTTGGGAAATAATGCATAGGACTTACAAAAGCAGTATACATTTGTGTACATGACCATTACAGCAGGCATGTAAAATCTGATAACAACATGGAGTCAGCTTACTATGGTCTGATTTAGTACCTCTTTATTTTGCTCTAAGGCTGCCGTTTCTACTGCTACTAGCATCTTCTAACAATATGCTTTGTTGTTCATATTGTATATATTTACTCCACAAAAAAAAATGTTTGTCATTTGTCACTTTTCTCTCCAGGGTCATAACGCAGTTTTAATTTGCCTGCTCTGTCAGAATCATTTTAGAATCATATTTAATGACAATATCATTGTTTCACCCTTAGTCAATATTTTCTTATTCCTGCTCAATACAATTTTTTTCTTTTGGTTATATGATTTTTCTTAAATCACCATATCCAAATATTTTGCTGTCTAAAACAATTATACCTTAAGCCACTGAATCCTGAGTATTCTCCTATTTCCTTTTCTACACTAATGTCATCAGAAATCAAAGATATGCCTAATGTACTAAATACCAAATGTGGTTTTGTTGACTGTGAACCTCTCAAGTACATTTTAATAAACTAGTGCTGTGTCTCAAAATATTAATAACATTTGTACTGCTCAGGGATGTGCAGTCAGGGGAGGGAGGGGAGGCAGGGCCTCACCACTGTCACCATGAAAAAGAAAAAGAAATGTAAAAGGAAAAAGGCTGAGGTAGTTGCTGTCAGAGTCACAGTGGATGATTCTGCTTAGTGCTTAACTGCAGAATGAGGTGAGAGAACCACGTGCCTACTTTCCTCTATCTTTATGATCACTTGAGCAGAGTTAAGCAAGGCTTAAAAGGCAAAAATTCCTTATGCAAAGGAGGCACGTGGTTCTCTCGCCTCCTCCTGCCCTGGCAGCAGCAGCTTTTGCCTTTTTCTTTTTACATTTTTTACATTTTCATCATGGCAGACAAGAGGAGAGTTGAAATCCTCTGTGACACACCTGGAAAATGTATGTGGCTCCTGGGTCGGAGGGAGGGGGGAGGGATTCAAAATTATTGTAATTTGTAAGTAATTTTTTATTGTGAGTAATTTGTGTGTGTGTGTGCTCATGTATTTGTTTCTTCACTTCACTCAAACAAACTCTCTCTCAATTTGAGAGAGAGTTTGTTTGAGAAGAGAGGGAAGGGAGAGAGGCAGGGAGGGCAGCCTTGTTTGAGAAGAGAGGGGCAGGACATAGATGCAAGACGCCTCTGTCATGGACAGTGGGGCGATGCTGCTTCTCGCCACCGCCACGCTCTGCTGCCTTGCACCCCACCTCCTGCCACTGTGTCCGACAGAGGTGTCTCATGTCTATGCTGGACATAAACGCGAGATGCCTGTCGGGGACAGCAGTGGGGATGCTGCTTCTTGCCACCGCCACGCTCTTGCCTCACCAACCGTAAACCTCACTGCATGTCACTGGTACTGCTAATGTGGAATGTCCCATATCAGAATGATGAGTTCATTAAATGGCTATGAGAAGGGTTTCTTCCAAGTAAGGAAAATTCATAATACAAAATCAAACAAAATTGTGTGGCTAAATTTGTCTTTCTAGTACATGAAGGCACATACGACATTTTTGCAAATACTGAAACTTGGTGGGAACTTCTCCAGACTCATCTTTTAAATAAGCATGCCCACTTTCTTCCTTATGCAGTGACTGCTTCTTACTGCGCATGCCCAAGATGGTGTCCTGTTGTGTTTGAGCAGAGCTTCGGGGATATGATTGTCCTTCTCGGGGGCTTGCAGGGGTACCCTATTCCATCGTTGGTTCCAGGTCTAGCTATGAGAACTTCCTGGGACCTCAGGGATACCCTTGAGCTGCGATTTACTGCTTTGTAGCCAGAACATTGTGAGTGAAAGGGGGCGGCTGGCGGTGAGAGAATGAAGATCGTCAGCGGCTGCCAATGTGGGTGCAGTCAGTGGTGGCCGTGGGGCACCTGGATTGGGATCTCTGTAGCTGGCATGGATGGGAACGCCCAGCCTGGGATCTCTGAAGCCAGTGTGGGTGTGCTGAGCAACAGTGGCGGCGGGTTGCCCGGCTTGGGATCTCTGCAGCCGGCATGGATGGGCTCAGCGCCAGATTCCTGCTACCCCCCCTTGAACACAGCTGGCGTGGGTGTGGTCATCAGAACGCCCAGCCTGGGTCTCTGAAGCAGGCATGGGTGTGCCCAGCGGCAGCAGTGGTGGGTCATCCGGCTTGGGATCTCTGCAGCCGGCGTGGGTGTGCCCAGCAGCAGCTTCCTGCTACCCCCCCCTGAACACTGTTGGCTCCCCCCCCCCGTGGACATGTCATCTCCTTGTTCCATCTCCCCGTGATGTCATCCCATTTGGTTGATGCCACATTCTCCTCTATGCTATACTGTGACAGAACTTTATTCCCTTTGGGAACTCCCCCTTTTCCGAGGATGGCCTTCTAACTATCAAGACGCTTCCTTAATGATGGATTTTGGGATCCCGAGAGGTGGCATGCCAAGAAGAGACTACTTAGGGGTTTCTTACAGGGGTTTTTCAATCAAATTTTAAGGAGAGGGCGGGGAGGTTGATATGGAATGCTCAGACAGGCTTGGGGGGGAGTCCGCCAGGGCACAGGCCAGAGCTAACTAATGGGTGTGGGTTGGGAGTGCTAGGGAGGGTTGGGATTCCGGGAGAGTCATTAAGCCATTCCATTGGGGGGTCTACCATCTCTACTGTTTGTGGGAGAGGCAGTTATGGTGTGGGCTGAGGGCCAAATTATGTTTGGGGGACACAGGTCCACTGTTTAAGAGCGATTGCGCATTCCGACCCTCATCACTCTTCTCACACCCCTGGGTGCTCAGGATTACAGGACCCTGGTCTCTGGCTGGTGTCGCTTAACGCCAGGTCCGTGGTACATAAGGCTCCCCTCATTTATGACCTCATACAAGATGGTAGAGCGGACCTGGCGTGCATTATGGAGACCTGCTTGGGCCAAGAGGGGGGTGTTCCCCTTAGTGAATTATGTCCACCAGGCTTCCGGGCATTTCACCAGCCAGGGAAGGGGTGGGGGGTGGCGGTGGTTATTAGGGAAAGTATCAGACCTCAGGAGGTCACTGTGCCTCAGATAGGCAGGTGTGAGTCCCTTTTTGTGAAATGGGGCCTTGGAGTTCAGGTGGGCCTTTTTGTTACATACCTGTCTCCCTGCTACGTTTCATCGGCCCTGCTGGAGCTGCTGGATGTGTTAGCTGGATTGGTGGTTGATTTCCCCAGGCTTATGATACTGGGAGATTTCAATCTGCCTTCCATTGGCAAGACATCTGAGTCAGCTTGGGAGTTCATGGCTTCCATGATGGCTATGGACCTAACTCAGTTAATTCAAGACCCCACTCATAATGGAGGACACACGCTCGATGTGATTTTTGTCTCTGGGCAGTGGATGAATGATCTAGATTTAGGGGATATTTCTATCCAACACTTGTCATGGTCGGATCATTTCCTCATCAGGCTTGACTTCCATACTGCTACCCCTCACCGCAGGGAGGCGTAACCAACTAGATGGTTCCGCCCCAGGCGCCTGATGGACCCTGAAAGGTTCCTGATGGAGCTTGGGACTTTTCCTGAATCCGTTGCTCACAACTCGACCGAAGCCCTAGTGGAAGCCTGGGATAGGGCGGCCACTGGGGCTTTGGATCATGTTGTGCCTTTGCGGCCTCTGACCCGGTGTCGATCCAGGGTACCTCCCTGGCTTACCGAGGAGCTCCTGGAGATGAAACACCAGAAAAGACACCTAGAGAGTGGATGGAGGGCCAGCGTGATCGAACACTAGTAAGGATTCATATTAAATCCTACTTAGTGGTGATAAAAGCAGCAAAACAGCAATATTTTTCCGGTCTTATCACGTCCGCAGATAACTGTCCAGCCGCCCTGTTTTGGGTGACCCGCTCCTTACTTAACCAAGGAGCTGCGAAATACCCCTTGCAGGGTAGGGCTGAAGAATTTGTTCAGTATCTGCAGGATAAAATCGCTCAGATCCAGACCGGCTTGGACTCTGACTGGGTAGATTCAGGCGAGTCAACAGGGATGAATCTTGTGGAGACCATCTGGGATGAGTTTGATCCTGTGACCCGCGAGGGCATGGACAGAATTATGGGGAGACTCAGTGCTGCCACTTGTGTGCTGGACTTGTGTCCCTCTTGGTTAATCTTGGCTTCCTGGGAGGTGACTCAAGGCTGGCTCCAGGAAATTACCAACACTTCGTTGAGAGAGGGGTTCTTTCCCACCACCTTGAAGGAGGCGGTGGTGAGGCCCCTCCTTAAGAAGCCTTCCCTGGACCCAGCTTCTTTAGCCAACTATCGTCTGGTGTCCAACCTTCACTTTATAGCGAAGGTTGTTGAGAATGCAGTAGCACGTCAGCTTCCCCAGTCCCTGGATGAAGCTGTCTACCTGGATCCATTTCAGTCGGGTTTCAGGCCCGGATACAGCACGGAGACGGCATTGGTCACATTGGTCGATGATCTCTGGCGGGCCTGGGATAGGGGCTGTTCCTCTGTCCTGGTCCCATTAGACTTCTCAGCAGCTTTCGATACCATCGACCATGGTATCCTACTGCGACGACTTGAGGGGTTGAGAGTGGGGGGCACCGTTTTATGGTGGTTCTCCTCCTACCTGTTGGATCGGTCGCAGTTTGTATTGACTGGAAGTCAGGGATCGACCCCAAGGCGCATCACTTGTGGGGTGCCCCAGGGGTCGATTCTCTCACCCCTCCTTTTCAAGATATATGTGAAACCACTGGGTGAGATCATCCATGGTTTTGGGGTACGGTATCATCAATATGCTGATGATACCCAACTTTTCATCTCTACCCCAAACCACCCAAATGATGCCCTCAACATGATGTCCCGATGCCTGGAGGCTGTGCGGATCTGGATGTGGAGGAACAGGCTCAAGCTCATTCCCTCCAAGACAGAGTGGCTGTGGTTTCCGTCATCCCGATTTGTGCATCTTGTTCCATCTTTGATGATAGGGGGAGAAATTTTAGCCCCCTCAGAGAGGGCCTGCAATCTGGGTGTCCTCCTGGATACACGGCTTAGTTTAGAAGAACACCTGACGGCCGTGACCAGGGGGTCCTTTTACCAGGTTTGCCTGGTATGTCAGTTGTGCCCCTTTCTGGATTGGGATACTCTGTGCACAATCACTCATGCCCTCGTCCTTTCTCGCCTGGACTACTGTAACACTCTCTACATGGGGCTGCCCTTGAAGAGCACCTGGAAGCTTCAATTGGTCCAGAATGCGGCTGCGCGGATTGTCATGGTGGCACCCCATGTTACACCTCTTTTAGGCAGCCTGCACTGGTTGCCGGTTGTCTTCCGGGTGTGATTCAAGGTACTAATTATGACCTTTAAAGCGCTTAATGGCTTAGGCCCAGGGTACCTGCGAGACCACCTACTGCCACGGTAGCCTCCCATCGTCCAGTGCGATCCCACAGAATTGGCCTCCTCAGGGTGCCGTCGGCCAGACAGTGTTGGCTAGTGACCCCCAGGGGGAGAGCCTTCTCTGTGGGAGTGCATTCCCTCTGGAATGAGCTGCCCCCGGAGCTTCGTATAATCCCCGACCTCCGGTCCTTCCGACGCGTCCTAAAAAGTTGGCTTTTCCAGCAAGCCAGCCTGGCCTGAACAAAACAAATCAAATTATTGATTACTGTTAATTTTAATCTTAATTATTTTAAAAAATATGTCATTGTCAATTTTAATTGGGTTTGGGATATCCTATTTAATTTATTTTTAACTTTTGTATTATGTGTTTCTTTTATTGTTGTACGCTGCCCTGAGTCCTTGGGAGAAGGGCGGCATATAAATCAAATAAACCTAAACCTTTAGAGTTGGTATTGAAATCTTTATTGCTGGTACAAACACAACCTAGGAGTAAGAAGGATTGAACAGTAAACAGTAACAGAGTTGGAAGGGACCTTGGAGGTCATCTAGTCCAACTCCCTGCTCACGCAGGAGACCTGTACTAGGGACTGGATTTGAATCGACAAACTCTCCATCTTTATGATCAACAACCTCAATGTCTTAGCCACTGAGTCACCTAGAAGAGTTGTTGATTTAAGAAATGAAACAAATACATACTTGGGAAAAAAATCTGAATCAAGTTATAGGTAGTTAGATATACATAAAAGAACCAGCAGTCCTTTATCAGTCAACAGACAAGCAAATAGAGGAAAAGGATCTATGAGCAAAAGTAAAACTACACAACTGAGCAATGCTCTACTGTAAAAGGACAAAATATTGCTGCACTCCTGTTTACACTTTCTCAGACACTTGATTATATCCATGTGAAGAGTTATCCACATGGAGGTTCTTGGAAAGGTTTTTTTTTTGCTATAAATATTGGTATTCCCATTATTTCCCATGACTCCAAATATTTACTTTAATGTTAGCATTCCAGTCTCCTCTAATTTGTATTTGTCTGTGTGTATGTAATGTCAATAAAGTCTTGCAAAATTAGGGGTAATTATTTATAATATACATATAATGCATAACTTTTCCCTTTAAAAACAGGAAAGAACCAGCATTTTTGTGTCCATGTGGTTAGACATGGAAAATCATGGCATGTAACTTTACTTCATCATCACTTATGTGATTTGTGCAACTTTTGAAATTCAGAAACAAGATATATTGAACAGATGCAGCTCCGAACTGCTACCCCATTCATGAAACTGGACAAATCTATTCTTAAGAAAGAAACTGCAGCAGTTTTATACATAATGGAATGGATTGTAGCTTTACAACTTTCTGAAATGCCCTGTATAGTGGAAAACAGGTTATCCTCTTTAAGCTGCATGGCAATCCTTCTTTATCAGCTCCAGGGCTTTCTCTTCAAGGAAGGATTATATCAAATTTTATCTATTAGCTTCAGTACCATTCCATTGAATGGCATATGGAGGATAGTTTTCTGCAGTCACCTTGCATCGATCTCATTTTTCCACTCTGCATCCCTTCTAACCTTGCCATTTTCATTAGACTAACCTGCCAAACCCAGTTATTCATATTGCCAATAAACGAGCACTCTGCACTCATTATCTGGCAAGAAGTGCAAGATGGATATGTGTGCATACTGTGGGTTGGGGGAGTGCCAGTTGCTGGAGGGTTTGGGCTCTTCTGTTCTACTGTTAATCTATCTCTTTGTGAAGAAAGACCCTTTGCTTCAAGGAAACAATACCAGTTGCATGTCATCATTAGTCTGGAAATTATAAGAGAAACCTTCCATCACTATCGGCACAATTACCTTCCCATTCGCCTACTCTACCTCATTAAAAGAAAAATGTTACAATTATGGCAGAGACGGGAAGAACAGATTAATGTTCTGTTTCTAATGCATTGATGAATTGGCACTTAGTCAAAGAGATCCTTTTAAAAAAATTAATGAAAGGCCTTTTTTTCCAAATGAAAATTATAAATAAAATAGAGAGTTCAAAATTATTATCTCTCGGCAAAATTAGAACCCTTCACATACAAATCAGCAAACGGCGTATTTTGCTGTATATTCTTTCTAAAACAACCTTCATGGGATTTTTTTTAACCGTTTCCCTTACTTCCTGCCACATTAACTGTGGTTTCTTAACATCACTAGATCTTTCCAGATATTCCTGCCTTATGAATATTGATGGACTCACTTATTAGCATCAAAGATTCAATTAGACCAGGGTGTTTATTTGGGAATAAGATGATTAAATCCAAACAACTTTTACTTCGAAAGACAGCTGGCCCTTTCAAGGATCCAGAAAGATTGTGCTCTTCCAATTTTTAAGCCCCTAATTAAATAAGAGTAATGATTTCCCAATCAAGTCAATAATTGCTGGTCAGTGGGAGGGTGAATAATATATATAGGTGGGTGAGACAGAAAGATGACCAAATTTCAAAGGTAGCCCCATATATATATGGGGCTACCTTTGAATTTGACCATCTTTCTGTCTCATACACTCACAACCTTCCCCAGTTTTCAGTGAACGCAACAATTCTTTTCTACATATCAGAAAAAAGTGAAGAGGAATGGACATGCAGCATAATCTCATGTATTTGCTATATAGACTTATAATCTTTGTTTCAAGTAGAGTTCTCACTGTTGATTGATTTTCTCCTTTGAAATTTTTAGCATGGGCAGTGAAATACTAATGATGCTAACTGTTCTTTATGATATAGAGATGCACATGATTGTCATGGGAAGGAAGGAAGACCAGCTATTCAATTCTTCATTCTTTAAAAGGAGAAGGAGATTAACTTTTCTCTCTCCTCCTTTCCAGTTTTTATAGGTCCATTCAGGGTAGTAGACTACAGTAGCAGTCTTTCAAATTATTTCCCAACAGATATTTCTTACTCTTAATGGGATAATAATTTGGGTTTGGTTTACTTCTGTATTAATGTTAGTCAGAATTGAAGCTAATGATAGGCAATGAATTAATGTGATATGGTAGTTAGTCCACAGCTAACTCTGTGGGGAGCCTGTTCAAGACTGTTAAGTTCAGATGAAGATTTTCTTAACAGGAATAATAAAGAATAAAAATCTTAGACACTGATCAAACAAATTTAAATAGCTGCATTCACACACACACACCCATGTTGTCAGATGATGTTTATGATGCTTAGGCCACAATCCTAAAACTATTTGCCCTATTGGAAGAACACAGGGGTGCGTGGCTTCTACTGGTTGGGGAGCAGTACTCAAATTTTCTTTTAAAACTCTGCATAACATTCAAAATGCTCCATGAACTTCAGGCTAATTGGTTATCATGGTCATTCAACAATGCTTTTTTAAGTGTATTCATTTTCATCTACTCTTTGCACTCCAGATTATGACTAAGAGTCACTCACTGGAAAAACTCCAGAAAAATATTTAATTCACAAATTGTTTTTATAATCTTGACCTTCATAGCTTTATGTGGCCTCTTTCTTTCTCTTTGTTGCAGTGCAACATGGAAAAGAAAAAAGTAACTACAATAAGGTAAGGTTATAACTGCTTTCTAAGTATGAGCAGCAGACTCTGTCAGAATCCTTTAATGCTTTGTATAATTGCTTAGCATTAATTCTCTGGCAGAAACACTGAAGTGATCTATTCAGGCACTAAGAGATCTTAATTCCTGCAGTGCTGAAAGAAGCAAAGCTTATATGATACTACTATTAATTATGGCATGATGGCTTTAACTATGGACAGCATGGTATTCAAAGCATTCATTGGTACTTAGGAAGCTATATCTGTAAAAAAATTACATATCAGTAAGAACCTATTGGTTGTTATTTTTTCTTTTGCAAGCTAATCAATTGCCAATATTTTTTCTCATGTTATAAAAAGAATCCCATGGCTGGCATGTACATTCCTTTGGAATGTAACACCTTTGTCCGAAGGAATACCCATTTTTTTTAATCTTATGCTTAACCTTGACCTTGAGCTAGATACTCCATACACCGAGTTTATAATAAGTAGAATTAGAATTTTTATTCCATTTGTTATTCTTAAACGTTTAGGCATTGATTCTTCAATGATATTGGCATTGATCTGTTGATACGCAATAGCTGTTAGATTGGGTAATGGAAAGGCACACTCAGGCTTAGGTAACAACAGCTCTTTATTGTAACAGAACAACTATGTACAGTCCAGTGAAGGTTCAGTCTGACAGCAGCCCTTTGATAGGGAACTGTGTGGCCCTTCGGCCAATGAGATTGAATCTCTGTTTCCGCCGGAACAGAGGACCTTGGTGGAAACCACTATAACAGTTGCTAATATCTAACAATAGTAGTAGAACATTTTATGAACAAATCTGGACCCAATAGTAGATTTAGAAAGGGAAGATCAAAATGTCCTAATTAAGCCCTTGGATCAAGAATTTGCTAATAGGTCAACCCCAGTAATACCCTATTTGATCATCAGCAACAAATAAGGATAAGCCAGAATGTGTGGCATAGAGCTATTGGTACATACAGAGAATCTGTGCTGATAGCAAATTACATGCAGCACATACTTTGCAAAAATGGAAAAGAACAGTCATAAAGTTTGAAGGGCAAATAAATAATGCTTATCGCTTCTCTCAGAATCTTTATAACTCTGATTGTATAATAAGATATAAATACAGCTTTCAGAAATATATAAGAACATAAGAAAAAATGTTCCTAAATCAAAATAACTTCCCATCTACTCCATGCACTCAATGTCATGCAGTGGCCACACAGATGTTTTCAGTATCACAATATGAACAGCAGGGAACGAGGCCTCCCATCACTTCATATTTAAGGTGTTTTAAGGAGAATTGTCAGGCTTCTCTGTTGGCAGCTTAAAGTGAATATAATTAATTCTACAATGTATCTATCTCTTGGAGGTCTGATTATAATTTGAGGTATCGAGAAGAGACTGCTTTATTAAGAAGGAAATAAAACTAATAACACTATAGCATTCCAGTAACTACTTGATTTTCAACTGAAAATCCTGTACATAGGCAAATTAGCACAGAAAGTTTCAGGATATTTTTCTCTTGCTCTTTCAGTGTAAAGGAAATAAGCTTGGTCCCTTCTAGAAAAAAAGAGCAATCTGCACCTGTTGATTGTTTGGAAAATGGTTTGTAGATTTATTATCAAATTTAAAATCAGCTTTCACACATGTGATTCTGGAAAAAGTAGCTGTTGATAGTGTAGTCCTTCATGAATTTTTACATTTGCTTTTAAAGGCACAGAAATTGATAACATCTGATAGGAGCAAATTCCAAAATTTAAGTATGTGGTATTCAAGAGGAAGGGGGGAAAACCCTCCCATACTGAAAAGCCTCAGATGGTGTAGTCATTCATCATAATGAAGGTGCTGTGGCTCCTTAATTACTTTGATTGCTTTTTTTCAAAAAAATTCCCAAATTCCGTAGCACAGTATTCCTTTTCAGAAATGGATATAAATGAATTATATCTTTGGACAACATTATTCAGATGCAGTTCGTGAAGATATATTGACCACTAGGAGGCATCAATCACATTACCAATTCATCCTTATTTACCACACATGGTATCAATATGTCATAGTGTGAATGTCAAGTAAACCCTCTGAACACGAGGTCAAGGTCATGACATAATGTAACCTCTGATCTGATAGCTTCAGCCACAGGCTTCTCAAACTCACAGCCCGTAGGCTTGATGCGTCATGTTCAGGCCACGCCCATCCCAGCTCTGCAAACATAAAAATCACACTACATCACAATATGTCATTTGATGCAATCAAATTTGACACTCATGTCTTAAGGGAAAGTAGGCTAAACATATCATTCGGATAGCTTCTTGCAGAAGGATTTGTTCATTGTTTCTTATTTATATATTGAGGGCTTTGGCTAATTAAATCTAAATCTATCAAAATGTGACCTCCGCAGACTGAAGCATAGTATCTGTAACTGCAGTGGATCGGAAGTAGTCTAGCCTTAGTTCTAGATTAGATCCTTGTATCCAATTACCAGGCCATCATCAAACGGAAGATTTGTCAGGCACAAGAGTAATAGATGAACAAAGATTTGGGATATAAAAGGAGAAAGAAATGACATGAACAGAGTATGGAGAAGCTCCAGGTTTGTTCTGTTTTCTATTTTCCTTCTTAAAATGAGCATCAGTATAAAACAGTGACAGCAGGATTACCAGGATAATCTAGAAATCAATTGCAGAATGTGGTGCAGTGACTATTTGATCTCATGAATTTGGCTTTATTGACTACACCATTATCTTTCAAACAACCATGTAATGAACATAGGGAGACCTAAGATTGTAAGTTTTGGTCACTAATATTTTGCCTTGACTAAGAACATATTCAAATAGTGACCCTTTAGATCAGGGTGTTAAACTCGTTTGTCATGGCAGTGTCACGTGACATATCAGGACTTTTCTCCCCTTCGCTAAACTGGGCATGGGTATGGCCAATACATGACGCATCCAGCCCATGGCCTGGGAGTTTCACAGCCCTGCTTTAGAGCAGTGTTTCAGAACCTTGGCAAGTTTAAAATGTATGGATTTCAATTCCCAGCATGCTGGCTGGGAAATGCAGGAAATTGAAATACACACATTTGAACCACAGCCAAAGTTCAGAAACAATATTATAGAGATTTAATTGGAACCTTTGCATCAAGAAAGACAGATCCAAGTCTCTGTTTCTCTGACAGTCAAATCCCCAGTTACTTTTATTCCAAATTGAATTTACTGCTTCTCCTACACAAAAGGCACCAGAACCATCACTTAAAGTCATAATTGTACAGAATTCGATTTTGCATATGTTTTAGGGAAAGGAATAGTACAAATTGTGCAAATTGGTTATTCAGTTTGTCTACATTATATTACTAGTTCAGTTCAGAATGAAGAAAAGAAGCTAATTTTCCTTACATTGCAAAGATACAGTCCCAGCCTTGCAAATGTACAAATAGTAGCTTTGTAAGAATTTGTCACGCTGAGTTTCTTGTGTGCACAAGGCCTCCAGCTAAACCTATGACAGCAATAAATATGAGTGAAATGTTATTTGAGCTCTGACTTCAGGAGTAATTTTGTTCTCAGTTCCTGCATTCAGAACAGTGAAGAATAACAATAGCCACCATTTGCTATGGCTTGGATTTGGGAAAAGAAGCAAGCAAACAAGTCCTAATCCTTATTCACTGTTGCCAAAGGAGATCTCAGTGTTCACTATTTTTCAGGGATTGCTATTATATGAAAGTGAGTAAGATAGGCACCTGTTAGTTTAGCTGAGAAGAGTCAAATAGGGAAAAAAACTATTCAAAATCTCATTTCAGCTACAGAATTGTTGCCATTTTGTTTTCCATACACTGGTAGCTGGACATTGACAATCATATATCAAGCCTGCAGACAGGTAAATGTGAATCTGCAGAAAGACATTTAAAAACAAGGATAAAGGAGTCCTGCCTATATACTCTGCTAGTTGTTGCCAACTAGAGGGGGTGGTGCTCATATTTGATTCAAGGCCATTGAGCCAGCACTGTCTGAAGACATTTCCACAATCATGTGGTCAGCATGATGTCACAGAGCATTGTTTTCACTAAAGTTGTACCTATTTATCTACTCACATTTGCATGCTTTCACATTTGCTGGTATATTGGTATACACCATATATAAATTTAGGTTTCTATTAGTACAAAATCTTCAATTGCTCATACAGAAATTATTGCAACTGTTAATTTATACTATGTTGATTATTTATGTTGTAATTCATCTATTACTTGAATTTTAACAATAGTATTTAGAACAACAAAGAACATTCAATTACTTGAATGAATTACTTAAAAAAATAATGTAAGTATGAGACTTGTAAATAACATTTATATACTTTGTGTTTTATTCTTCATTTTTGGCCTTTCTTTTTTCTCTTTTTGCTCTTCTTTTTTTCTCTTGTGTGCATTGTTTTTCCACTTCCCTTAATAAAGGAATTATTATTAAAATGATAATGACAACAATAGTAAAGCTTACCTATGACACTTTTACAATGCATACAGGTAGACCATCAATTGAACCAACATTGCCATTGCTCAGTAATGTGGTCATTAAGTGAATCTGAATTTTAGCAGTGTTCCGATATCTCAGGGGTTGCCACAAAGAAGAGGGAGTGAAGCAAAGGTGGGATGTTTTCGGTTCGGCCTGGATTGGGTGAATGTACAGATGTAGCTACATCTGCAGACTAGCGGTCATGGTAAAAACTCTAATTTAAAATCTAGATGGGAGAACACGCTAAAACTGCTAATGACTGTAATATGGGTCCCTTGTTACTGACCAATATAGCTGGAACATTTAAGGTTGTGGAATACATGAATGCGATTCTTTGCATCATGGCAAAAAGATATTTCAAATAGATGGTATAATGGGATTATGAATATCTTTACTATTTTGGACTTCCTGCATATTTATAGGCGTAGCTAGATGGAATGAATAGCATTTGATTCATGCTTTAAGATATACTGCCTTCTATTATCTAAGTCAGGTGTGTCAAATTCTCAGCATCACGGCAGCGTCATGTGATGTATCAGGACTTCCCCCCCTTCACTAAACTGGGAATGGGCATGGCCAGTGTGTGATGCATCCTTCCCGTGAGCCAAGAGTTTGACAGCCCTGCTCTAGGTGGTGCACACATGCTTAGACTATTGCTACTATTCAAGTAGTACGAATCACAGGAGGAAAAAGAATATTTTTTTAAAAAATAGCTTCATAGATTAATTACATTCACATACAGACATGTGGCTTGCCACTACATTAACTTTTGGAAATCAGACAAAGTGATAAACTGATCTGGTAGTAAAAAATGTTCAAAAAATAATCCATTCAAAGCTTAAGAAGAGAGATTGTAAAAAAAAAAAAAAAAAAACCAGAATCCCGTGTGCTGGACTGAAGATTTTCCCCCATAATAAGCACATCCAGGCTGAGCCTTTGACTATGAGATTCCAAATTCCTTTTTCTGAACAATTACTTCTGCAATATTGAAGACCCCTCTTCAATGGAGAGGTTCTCTCTGGGGAAATTTCACACAGTGTTATATAGACTGTTTCAGTCTGATGTTGCCTTGAACTAAACCCTTTATTTCCATTAACTGTGACAGTGAAGAAGCAAGTTTAGAGGGCAGATTCTGTCATAATAGGACCAAATGTTTTATGCCATTGACAAGCAGAGATATATATTAGCTAGAGACAAGAAAATAACAATCATATAAGAGACCACAATTATTTTATCTTCTCTTAGAGATAATTGGCACTAGAGTCTTGCAACTATGCTTTCCTGGTCTTTTAGTCTTGATATAAGCTTGTAAAAAAATCAGTGTTTGAGTCACAGCAAATGCAGTGTTAGCTATTAGGCAAAAATTAAATGGCCTTGTAAAACTACTATTCATTCCTGCCTTATATATACAGATATTGTACATCACAAACATATTCACAGTTAGACAAAGCTGTCCTTAAGTGCATTTCATTCATTGTCTGCATTAATTTGACACAAACACACAAAGTTAAAATTTTCAAAGTATTTAAATGTCTTCTTAGATATGCATTTTATTATTTCTTTTAATATTTGTATATTGCATTGCATTAAAATTTCTTACAAATCAGTAACCTCAATTTTGAAATTAAATGTGCACTTTAATTTTGAAGTACCATGAGTTTAAATATTCATAGTCCCAAGATTATTTTACAGAATTCTCTGTAGTAGGATATGATCATGGAACTTTGACTTATGAGTTTGATGAATAATAACAGTAACATATTCCTCTCTCCATATTTTTTTAGATTGGTCCATATTCAGGATGTTGGACATGAATGGATCAGAAGATAACAACCTTACTCCAAGTTTTCTGTTTATTTCTATGCCAGACTTATATTTGACATGATGATATGTCTCCCTCCTGACAAGTTTTTGCCCAAGAACTATGGAAAGTTTTTTGGGATTGGGTGGTTTGTTTGTTTCTTGCACTTTTAAGAATGACATCTGACTACAATTGCTAAAATGGGTAATGTTATCTGTGCCAGTTTGAGGCAGGAAGAATTCCAAAACTAATGTCAGCTTTAAAATAAACAATATAAGTAGTCCTCATGTTGAAAATGTAATGAAGACCACAATTACTGCTTTAAGTCATGCTAGTTCTTAAGCAGGTGACCATCACATGACTGCACTGATTTTACAACTTTTCCTGTGGCAGTCATTAAGTGAGCACCACGATCATTAAGTGAACCCATTGTTTTCTATGGGAATTTCTTTTCTGGAAACTGGAAATCATTGCCAGTTTCTGGCAATTTTCTGGCAAAAAACATGCTGCAAATATTCATAAATATGGACTGGTGGCTGAGCATCCAAAATTTGATCATATGACCATAAGGTACGGCTGTCAGAACTTGAAATGTGGGTTGTAAGTACTTTTTGAGCTGTCCATCATAACCTGGAATGATTACTAAATGACCAGTCATAAATTGAGGACTATCTATAAAAAATCTTTCTCTTTGAGGGTGATGAGCAGTTTAGAAATGTGAAATATAAATTAATCAATCAATCTCAAACTAAATGAAAAACAACTAAAAATCTTCAAGCCATATCACTGTCACCCACTGTGATCCCCAAAATCACAGTGGGTTATCATTCAAAGTTTGCCTGTTTCTGGATTATGTTTAGAATGGAGATGGGGTTTTATATTCCCAGTTTCACTACATACAATGCTAGCTACCATGTATGCCTAATTCAATTTAATTGTGTTAAATTAAGATTCCTTTTAATAGATTAAACAATTATATTTTCTTAGCTTAATCAATTTAATCAGATATTCCTTAGAGAATGGATCAATAATCAGAACCAACTATAAAAATGTCTACCTAATTATGGTTTTTTAAAGGAATATTTTAGGAAATACGTATCTTAATTTCACATGGGGCATGACACAGGAAAGGGAAACGGAAGGGAGATTTTTGATGCTTCCTGCTAGCTTCCCACATGAAAACTCAATGGAGAACTGGCAGAAAGTTGAAAGTTGCACTGTTCCTACTGATTTTTATGTCTGTCTTGGGACATTATGTTTCTCTGTTTAAGAAAATATGTTGGACTGAATGTGGTACAGGTTGTCTAGTGTTTCTTAAATATAGGGTTGTATGCAATGGTGGGTTTCAATTTATTTTACTACCAGTTCGCTTGTGCACATGTGTTTGCTTGCACACTGGTGTGACATTTCTTCACATGCACAGAAGCTTCTGCGTATGTGCAGAAGTGTCTGAGTGGGTGGGCAGAGCCTCCCACCACCGCCACTACTGGTTCGCCCAATCCAGGGTGAACTGGCAGAAACCCACCTCTAGTTGTATGGATCAAAGTGTGAAGCATAGATTAACTTTCATGATTATATACTGTTAGGAATATAATCTAACTGTTGGATTGGCAATATATAAATCATGTAACAATGTTGTACCTGTTTCTTTAAATCATACTGTAAAATGTGATTGGCTGCTGTTTTCCTCAATCGGCCATATGAGGGAGCCAGAATGACTGTTAGCTCTCTGTTCATTAGATGCTGGGCTGATCTGATCTGAGTGCGTGAGCTCTTGTAAGTTTTGCAACTGTTAGCAAATCCAGAACTTTGAAAGGCATGATGGATCCTCTATGTTCCACACAAAAAGAAGTTGGTTTGTTGAAGTGATTGTTCAAGAATATTTTACATGTACACCAGGACAGAGACTTGTAAGAGTTAGATGAGTTAATTTCAAGTTGACTCTATAAAAGGATTGATACTATTCCATCAATTAACACCCTACTGCTGTGAGATATGCACCTTTTGCTACACTCTGAATTGTTGCTTGGGGCTATATTCCAAACAATAAATGAAACCAGGACAAAAATTAAATTGAATACATTTTTTAAAAATAAGATTTCTCTTTGGGTGTTTATTACTTTCTTTCTTCTGTCACATTAAATATAATGATTTTGACAACTTTTTGTAGGGCTTTGAAAATTGCCTTCAACTCTTTGGAAGGCCCTGTGTGGCCCAGAACTCCAGATTGCATATATCTATTCTCAGATGTATGCCTCTGATACAGCAATCTATCTAACAAGTTAGGTGTATCTACCAAAAGTATCTGATATTGTAGAATAAAGTACAAATCATACTCATCATGCCAGCAATTGTTAATACAATGGATAACACTGCTATGAACTAATGATTGTAATTGTATGGTACTTGCTACATCTTTTGTAATTTGAACTAAACTTCAAAACCATATTTCAAAAACCATAACAACCTGGCATGGAAAAGTCAAAAACAGACATTAGCTTTAAAAGGAATGCCATTTCGCTTATCAAGTTTCCAAATGCTTGATCCAGTGTGGAAAATAGCACCCCTTTGACGTTTAACTCATAACATTTTACTTAAAAAGCTGAAATTCACCAGTTAACATGGCAATTGAAATGATAAGAAGCAGAGGGCTGAGGATATGGATTTCAAAACAATGAAGCAGATGGACTCATCATCTGTGAAGAAATGTGATGGAGTAGCTGCTGAGCTGACGGTATTGCTCCATTCCCAGCCTAGCAGTGATAGAGCACAGATTCTTTTTGATCTGAATGACCATATATTTAAGGCAGTATAAGAAAACAAGGTAACATGTGCAACAATCAAATAATATTCAAAAATATAATAAGATGGCAAACACTTTAATTTATTCATTTGTTTATCACATTTCTTAAATGTCCACCTCTGTTTACCTCTTCTGGCAATCAGGAAACTCCCAAAAGTTTATAATGTGTATTCCCTATCACAGTTGGCAAATGTGCAGCAACTTTCTGGTTACGTCTGCAACAAAGTTTTATCTCATGAACAGAGTTTTTCTGAACATTATACAGTATATCAGCTCTGAACATCGTTACACTCATTTCATTGGATTTTAATCAAGGACAAGGAAGAATGAGTTTATTTCACCTGGGAGAATGTATTGACTATTCCTGTTAAAGCTAAGGTGCATTTGTTTATACCATCAGGTGGCATTTCAAAGTTAATGAATATCTGTTTCTCATGTTTTTGTAATAACATTTTCTATTCTATCCAAGGGCAGGACAAAATAAAGAGTGACTCAACTTTAACTCTAAACTAAATGTATATGTTCTAAACCAGTGATGGCTAACCATTTCCGGTCCAAGTTCCCAAGGTGCACGTGGCAGAGACCTGAAGACCAGCTGGCCAGTGGGAAGTGCATGCACATGCACGACGGACCTGAACGGGGATGACGGCTCGCGTTCCATCAGAGAGGGAGCGTGTGTCACCTCTGGCACGCGTGCCATAGCTTCGCTATCGTGGTTCTAAACTATATATTCCACTATTAAATGAGAATATAGTTTCGTAATGATGAACCTATGGCATGGGTGCCAGAGGTGGCATGCAGAGCCCTCTCTGCTGGCATGCACACCATCGCCCCAGGTCAGATTTCCATGGTGCTTCTTGTGTGAGTTTCTGTTTCCCTGCAAACGACGAATCAGAAGCACACTATAGAAAAAGATTTTACCACTTGCTGCACTCCTAGTGTTGGGATGCCTAGCCTTCATTCTGGACAGGGTCTCTGCCGCGCATGTGTGCATGTCTGTGTATGTGTATGTTCGTGCCTGTGCATGTTAGCATATGTCCATGCACGCACAGATCTGCACAATCACACATTCACATGCACACACCTTTCAGTTCGGGCATGCACACATGCAGTTTGGGCACTCGGTGTCTAAAAGGTTTGCCATTACTGATATAGTTTCTAGGGACCATGCACCTAAGGAAAAGAGGTACAATTGCTGTCCAAGTTATCCTTTTTAATTTCCTAGTAAAAATACAAGAGCATATAGAAGCTAATTCTTTAGATGAGAGAGTGTTAACTTTATCTGGCCAGAGAACCTTCCAAATAAATTAATAATTCTGGAGTCAAAAAAGCAAAGATCTTAATCTTTCATGGAATTCCACCATGATATCATAAAACTCTAGGGTTCTACAGAACACAATTTGAAAAACTGCTCTAGACAGCAATACAGGCTACTTTTACATTAAAGAAAATATGGATAAAGTAACAGCAGAGTTAATGGACTTGATTGAATGACCCTGAAAAAGAGACAGAACTGCTGAGACAGCTCCATTCCATGTCTTTGAACATTAGACTTTGAAAAGAGATGAGGAAAATCTTAAGAATTTAACAAGGGCTCTTGGGAAATTACTCAGAAAAAAAAACTAGTCTGTTTTTACTTTGATGAACCTTATATAGAGGTATTTATCTATGTATGTCCTAGAAATGAGGGAGCATTTTGTGTTTGCACCCTTCTCTTTTGCAAATCTCAAGTTATTTCTATCCTGTTTATGCAAATTTCTTCCTAGGATGTAAACAGCTTGAGACAGGGGGGAAAAAAGAAACTAAACTCATGGATTTATCCCTCCAGGCAAAGTGCTTTGAGTCCTTATCTCTTAAAACACAGGATCTGAATACTTGCACTTTCAACCATGTTAATTATGCTAAGAAAGAGTTGCTTTCACTTTTTTTTCCCTGACTGGCTCCTTGTTTTTGATACATGGCAGGCAGAAATGAGCTGTGCATTTAAAAAAGGTGTTAACTAAAACTGACAAATTTCTTTTATGCACAGGCTAGAAAGAACTTCAATATATTAGCTAGTCCTTGACAGTTGTTTAATGACCATTTTAAGTTTAACAAACTCAAATGTATTACTTATGATCCATCCCCAAAGTCATGACTATCATGCCACCCCTATGGGGATATGATCTCATTTGGGCATTTTGCAAACAGCTTGCATTTACCATTGGTTGCAGCATCCTGTAGTCACATGGTTGACGTTTGTGACTTTTTTGCTGTTTTTTATTGCTTAAGCTGGATTCAGACTTAATGACTGCAGTGACCATGTGATTCACTTAATGACTACAGTGACTACCTGATGAGCATCATTAAAATGATCATAAAATTGAGTCCAGTCATGTGGTGACTTTACTTATGACTGCAATGACTTACGGCAGTGGTTCCCAAACTTGGCAACTTTAAGACTTGTGGACTTCAACTCCCAGAATTCTCCAGCCAGCAGAGCTGGCTGGAGAATTCTGGGAGTTGAAGTCCACAAGTCTTAAAGTTGCCAAGTTTGGGAACCACTGACTTACGGCTAAAATTACAGGGTCAATTGTGGTGAAAAGTCATGAATTATCTGCATGTCTCTGTTTCTTGCATATCACTCATCTAGCTAAATGTTGGAGAAAGTGAAATTGTCATATTTATCTTTACTATTGTGTATATTTTCTATTCCCTCCCCCGCTCTCAAGTTTTGCAGACATGGAAAATGTCTCAACTTGCCCTAGCCTCTTTTATGATCCTGCACTCAAATTGCATCTTTATCAAACTACTTCTCATAAGTTAGTGGGGGTTCTGTGCTGGAAATAATTGAGTGTGATTATTGGCTAATTAATTGAGGGTAAAGAAGGGTAGAATTCTAATTTCAAAACCAATATGTTTATGAAAACAATTCAAATAAATCATCTCTCTGCTTCCTCTATTAAAAAAATATCAATGGATGTCTCCAAGTTGGCTGCCCTTCAGAGAAGTTCTAAGGTTTCATGAACTATATGTGTAAAATAAAGTGTGGAGAGAGAACCCCAAAGCATTCTACAGAAGGAACTTTAGGTGTAGTATGTGTTGTTTGGAATAGGCTCCACTGCATATACTGGTGCTTACATTCAAAGAAAAGTGCATAGGCTCACACTGCAAAGTTCCAAACATAGAGAAGAATAGAAGGTTGGCCAGCTAGGATAAAGATAAATAGAGATAGCTTGCTAGGGACATGAAATGATTTCTCTTCCTGTTCTGTCCTGGGCAATGAGGTCTTGCTTGGGCAGCCAATTAACTCCAACTGTAGGAATCTCTTTAGATCAAGGTTATTATAAGGCATTCTTAATAGCAAAACTCACAGTTCAGTGTTAATATACTTCTGACTTCTTTAATCTGATTCCATTACGTGGTGTAAAAATTAATTTTCTCTAACCCATGCTGCGATGCAAGGCTGCTTTCTGGTAGACAAAGGGATTCCAAACTGGATGGCTATAACTTTTCCTGGGCAGAATATCCCGCTGCCCAATCAGGGAACACAGATGTGGTCACGTGTTATGGAACTACATTTCCCACAAGGCAGTTTTGCCTACATTTCCCATGAGGTGGCTACATTTCCCTTGAGGTAGTTTTTTAAAAGAGACAATTCTTAATTCCTACATTAGCTATATACTGTTGGGACAGCACACTTCCTATTCTATAAATACTTGACCAATTGGGCAGGAATGTAAATCTTATTTGTATGATAGGACAACATTCTGTAGCAGAAGACAGCAGGAATTGTGGATGGCCACATTACATTACTAGATCCCCCAATGCAAGAATAGACCACTGACCATTTCCTAAGGGAAAATGCTCTAGTGCATCTAGCCCATTAGGAAGGCAACTTCTTTTTCTTCCACATATCACAAATAGTGTATTCTATTATCTGCCAACACCATTGGAGCTATCCAATTCACCTGCTGCTTTATTTTCATTAGAGGCCAAGACTCCCAGTCCAATTGGCAAACTGTGGTAGGACTACCTCTTCCCTCCAGCCACAGATTATTACCCTCCACAGCCATTAAAAAGTTAACCAACTAAAAAACAAATTAACCAGTGGAACAGTGAAAACTTTTTTTTTACAAGCTGATGGAACAGTAGAAGATAGACTTGCCTTTTTTAACTGGGTGAAATTGACAGGACTTTTAACTGAATGACAGAAATAAAGTAGTAAAATTAATATTTCTTTCTTTTCTTCAAACCAGGCAATGCAGGAAATCCACTAATGAGTGTGTGTGATAAACATGGTTTGGACATACTTCAATCCATCTATTTGCAAAGTGGAGGAAGCAAGTGAAATCTAGAAATAGAAAACTGGTTTAGGTACAATAAATAAATAGCTTGAAGCTGCAGTACGGGAAAGGTGTCCATCATCTAGCTAATGATGTATATCCCTTTCTGTTCAGCATCTACCACCTGAGGCAGCAGGGTAAGACCATCTAAAAGCTGTTCCTATGGGAAACAGAACCCATGTTTATATCTTTTGTGGTTATGTTGTTTGGTACAGACTGAAAATTGCTAGAAAATGACAACTCAGTAGAAACAGTATCAATTCTTCCTTGGGGTCTATTTTTTTTTAAATGGGGAACCAAGAAAAAAATGCTGATGTTTTATGTCTTGATGCTGTCAGGCCAAAAAACCAAGAACAATATGTGGAGTTTCTTCTGAGTATTGCCTTTATTGTTGTTCTCCTATAGACAGAAACCTTGCCACACTAAAGAAGTTACGTGCAATAATTAGAAATATATTCTGTGAATTGTTAGGGAAAGTTGAACCTTCCTTCTTTCCTGCCAGATCTGCTGTTTCTTTGGCCTCTGGGAAAAAGCTCCTCCCTCTTGTGACTCTGGATTAAATTTCACCACAACACTGAAGTCAGAATCTAATTTTTAACTCATGCTTGAGGACTCAACAGACTCTGTTTTCTTTAAACTGCTCTGTTACTTACGTATCTGTAGGTAGTAGTTAAAATTTTCAGAATAGCTAGCAATTTATAAAAAATTCCCCTTCCAGTTTTAAAGTAGCTCTAATAACTTTATTCTATTTATTCTAACATTTATATGTACTTTTCTCTTAAACCAACTTGACATCTATTCAGTATTCCCTGCAGTCTTCAACCAAGTTGATTTCCCATACAGTTTGATCTTGGTTATGGCTTGCTTCATAGCTAAGGATATGGAGCAGTAGAGTGTTGCCTCAAGAGATTCTAATTTTGCAGGCAATGCAAAATTATTGAAGATAATACAAATAATTCAGAGGTAGTATTTATTTATTGGATCTTGTAATTGGGTAGAATAAGCTCGGTTAAAAAAATTGATAGTTCCTATTCACTAATACATTATTTTTAGTAATCATCAGTGCAGGAGGATAGCATAAAAATGAACAGGAAAATGAATAAACAAAATTAGTATTTTGTAAAGACTCTGAAATTGCATGTTTGATTTTCTGTCTAGAATCACTTATCTGATGAAGCAATTTCAAATAATCAGATTTCTTGTTATAGTACTACACTATTTTTAGAATAGAAATGCTTGGTTTATATTCAAACTGAAAATCAAATTTCTATTCAGAGAAGCAAAGATGTTATATCAATGAATCCTAGCAGCAAGCTTGAGTTCCTGCACAAAGTTATGTAAAATATAGAGTAGGCATTCCCTCGGGGTAACATTCCCACTTTAATTATTGTTAACTGGGAACCATTTGCCACATGAGTTTTGTTGAGTCTAAGCAAGCATATATAATGCAAGGCGGCATATTAATTACCTAAATCGTGTCAAGATTTTTAAATGGGTTAGTGGTAGAATGGAATGTGTCTACATAATGGAGGCTATTTATCAAATGGTATATACATAAGCATGAAGGGAGAGAATAGAGAGCTGATTTGGGAAACACAAATATTCATTCAAACAAAATGTTGGAGTCTCTTCTAAAATCCTCAAGGTTCATGAGCTAAAGAAAAAGTTGTACCAGAATGCTCAGTTTTTAACTAGAGATTATTAGAGATATCATTTGAAAGTTGGAGCATATAGGATGTAGATAATACCCATATGCATGTGTGTAGGCATAAGTGCAATACATGCACTGTTCAACTACTACCATAACCTGCCTCACCGCAACATGGAAAATCTATCATGCATCATAGTCACCAAGTTACAGGACCATATAGCCAATATATGAACACAGCTCAGAAAACCATAGTGAACAACACTAGAGGCCCAACTCACCAGTTATTCTGTTGTGGCCCAGCAGGATCCAGTTGAGCTGCTGATAGACTTGGATAGCGAGGAACCATATGAGTCTGCCATGGAAAATGTGGAAGATCCTGTGCAGGGTTCAGACTCAGAGCAGGGACCAGAGAGGCTGGTTGGCCACCAGGAGGCGCCTGAGGCATGGAGCAGTGGGGAAGATCAAAGGCAGTTTGTCCCTGATGCGAGATTGAGAAGGGCTGAGAAACGGAAGAAGCAACTCTATGAGGCAGTCTCATAGAAGATATTTAAACACAGGTGGTTGTGGATTGGCCCTTCCCAAGAGAGTTTATAAGTGAGGCATTGGGAGGGGACATTTGTAGGAAACAACTAGTTAGAACTAGTAGTGAAGAAAATCTGTCTGTATTCTAGCCGTGTCTGTTCATTGGGATTATCTGTGTTGCTTCATTTGAACTATCTGGGTTGCTGCCAAGCGATTCTATTGAATGTGAGTTTTCTGGGCCCTCAGCCAAAGGATTTGTTATCTTAGTAATTAAATAGTTGCAAACAGCCAAGCCTGTGTTCTGGTTTATTCACAGGCTGGGAGGGGGGAGGTCAGAACATATTCATAGATAGAGCAGCATACAAGAGTCAAGGTCTACTTGAGTCAGACCAGTCTAAGAATAGCCTGGATTGATTACATAAAAGTCTATGACTCAGTGCCATACTCATGTATCTTTGAATTGCCTGAGAGAAAACCAGGTCTTTTGAGACTTGTAAAAGGCTAACAGAGCCAGGATTGAGAGACAGTTTGACATATTGGTTAAGGTATAAGCCTAGAAAATGGAAAACTTAAGTTCTGGTCCTCTTTTAGGCATGAAGTCAGCTGGGTGGCTTTGGGCCAGGTGCTGTCTCTCAGCCCTAGGAATCATACAACAGAAAACCACTTCTGAAAATCTTGCTAAGAAATCTGTAAGGACTAATCCAGATAGTCACCAAGAATCAAGACTGACTCAAAGATATTTATACAAACACAAAGAGTCAGGGGCAAGTTAGTCTGGATGGAATTGTTGCATAAGATAGGCGCCATTACAGAGACGTAAACTTCCTAAGTCCTATCAGATATTGTTTGATTCTCTTTTGAGTATCTATAATATTATAATTCTTGCAATGTGATCTTTTTCAAGTTGATTTATAATTACCTGTTATGACTAGGATTTGGTGGGGGGGGGGAACCATCTCTTCAGCCATTCAACAATAATACAAATTCCTGTGCCCACCTCCATTTTAGTCACAACAGGCTCTCTGCCTAGTATCATATTAAGTTTAAAGGGATCCACTTGAAATATAAACTTTATGAATTTAGAGTTTGTCTTGACATGTTCTTGGTGTCCCTTACAATAGTCAAAACAAGCAAAACAATAAGCAGGCATTTCTTTGGGCTGGGGAGAACAGGTGATTTCTCTTCTCCATAAGGCATTCTCAATCCTTGTGACAGTCTGTGCTTACTTTCAGCCTAGGGATGAAAAGCAAAAACATTTCATTTGCTTCTCAGCAACTGAAGCTATAGATCATGGCCATGTTCCCTTGGAGACTGGAAATAGGTTTTCACGTGGGAACAGATGCTATCCTTCAAGAAGCAATGTTTTTCTCATGCGTTTAATCATAAGCCCACTAATGCACAGTTCTCCTAATATTGGATCAATCTAGTGAAGCTAGTTCTGTTTCAGACTTGATCAAGCATCACTATATCAAGTATTACATTATAGTAAGAAATGGGGTCAACATTATCTTGCACAGCTTTGACCCAAAGTATATTCTAGGTTTAATAGTATTCAAGCACAACACATTTATCAGTGATGTATGAAAGTAATCATTGGTCAAACAAGGGTTCCTATGAACCAAGTAGTTTATATCTTCAGCTTGCCTACTTCATAAATCCATCGTTTTACTGAAGACGAAGAAAGTTCTCAATAAAAACTGTAAAGCAGTTTTAAGCCTAGGTGTTTTAGAAGAATTACTATCCAGATTTCCCAGGCAGCGTGATATTTTACATCCTTCCAAGTTCACTTTTTCATGGTTATTGCAGCAAAATGATGAAGATGCATCATGGATCAGCACAAAACCTACATTCTCCTTCACAGATTCTTCTTTTCTGTCTACCTCTTATCCTGATGCAACGTATTTGTTTATACATGAATTCCAAGTCTGGGCTACCAATTAAATAAAAGTTACCATTGCACTCCCTGACTCCCACAGAGCTCTCAAAAGTAGCTTGATAAAAATTCTAAATGAGAACATTGTGGAAGGAAAGCAGACTGGGTCTCCTCCATTGGGAAAGGCTTAGCAATTTAAGGAAGACAAGCAGTCTGATGAAAGAATTCAGGGAAATGACTAAGGTTATTCAATGAATAACCTACTACTCACTGCAGTTTAAGAACACTCAATGTATCCTTCCATGAATGAGGCAGAATGAGGTAACTTTCAAATTGTTGCTGTCTCCTTATCAAAGTAATTTTTGTCTGCTGTTTGGGGTGCACAGATATTCCTATTTCGCCGACCTTGTACCAGTCATAAGTTTCCAGCTAGATTTTTGAGGGCATTAAAAACAGGAAGCAGCCAGCATCCTATAATCTCCTTCTTTCTCAGATAGAGTATAGATAGGTTCCCCAGAGTGGTGTTTAATTCCCCAGGCAATAGCCACCTACAGCTTAGAATTTGAAAGGGAAACTGCTTTGAGTGCGTTTACTAATTGCAAAATAATATTTTCACTTAGCAATGCTTGCAATTCATTATGTATGGTGCATATGTATCTAAGTTCCTAAAGTGCTTTAACATCTACATACTTCCTAATGTGATTTTGTATCTTTTTTATTATAATTCTTCAAGGCTGATCATGGTCCATCTCCTCCTGACATCTTTTCCCTCCTGCAATGAGAAACTCTGTTTACTCCCTTCTCTTTCATTCTCTTGCCAGGTGTTACAAAAGCTTTTATCGCTGAGTTACTTTTTAAAAGCTTTTTCTAACTGTATGCTTCTCTCCATCCCTTTCTTTCTTCTCTTATCCTACACTCTGCATAACTTTATCAAGGATAAAGGGGCGAAGACAAGCAAACATTTAACAATTATCTTGCTATTCTTCAATTTGATCAATTTACTTTTCTCTTATTCAGCTGGAAGTATACGTCTTGTGTTATTACCTTCTTCAGATCTCAGCTCCAGTATGACCTTCCATCAGTCACCATTCTTGATTTATTTTCTTCTACTCTTTAATGTTCACTACATGCATGAAAAAAGAGGCAGAACTTCAACTGCTCAGTCATACAAGCTATTTTGTCATTGCTAATCAACCCTGAAGATTCCCCTACGGATGGGTGCTCTGTTGCATCTTCATTACCTGTGAAACCCCTGCTTGGAACTGAGTACCAAAGAGCCCAAATCTGTACACAGCTCTTCCCTTTATCTGCTCCATAATTTGAGGTTTTCCTTCCAATTTGACTTTTCAGTTTTACTCTGATATAAGGGTGTTTTCTTGTGTTTTGTAAAATATATTTTATTGCTTGTCACCTGAAGCACTTTAGAAAAATTACACAAATCCATCAAAGTAATGAATATCTTCAGAAGCAACAAATAGACAAAGATGGACAGGCTTTCATTGGAAACAAGGCGTGTTGAAAAATTAACACACAAATGACTGTCTTTGCTTCCCTTCATTGAAAAGGGGACTGTGTGTCCCAAGACAATGGGAATAATGCAAGACCCTAGGAAATCATCCCAGCGAGATCCAAAGTGCTGACTATCATCATCTGCGTAGTTTTGTTGGAAGATTTATCTACATAATTGGTGCAACTGGCAGAAACTCAGATTTTAGAGAAGTATAATTATTAGCAAACCCCAAACGATGGATATGCATGCTTGAAAACTCATTCTGAAGAAATGTCTTCCCTGGAAAACCTGAAAAATATGCAGCTGTTTAAATGGTTGTGTTAACTTTAATAAGCCAGTTCCTTAAAACTTTATTTTACATTTATGTGGAATCTGAAAAAAGAAAAGAAAATGACTACTTTAATCAATATCAGAACAGTACCATGCCTGTGAATTGTGTCAATTTACAAAAGCACCATACTTTTTAATTTACTCTTCTAGTATTTATTCTCCTTTATTTTTTATTTTTCCATGTTTGTCTAGTTCACAAACATATGCATAAAGTGGATTATAGATCCACTTTATCTATACTCATAGCTGTTGCTGCTACCTAGAGGTTGACTTTTGCTGCTACCTAGACGTTGACTGGATTTTTGCAGCTCTGAATTTGGAAGGACTTAGCACAATTCGCTGAATTCTCAGAGCTGTATTAATATCCTGGAAGATTTAAGTCTAGGAATTGAAAGTAAATGCTATCAAAATTGAAATGAAAATGCTTTTCATTTTCAGAAACTATTATTAATAGCAAGGTTACAGAAAGTCAGGTAGACCATATTTAAATGTTTTTTTCCCCAGTTCTTCACTAAACTCTCATTACAGATAAGTTAAATATAAGAGCCAGTTTCAGGACTCAAAGATGGATATGTCACAAAATGGTCCCCATAAGAGGGTGGCTATCACACAGTGTCCACTGACCACAAGGCAAAATGTTGAAGTTGCTTCCATTTGTTCTTTTAAACCTCCCTCATTCTAGAATTCCCTCTGCCAACTTGTCTTTTGTTTTTGACCTGATTAGCAGTAAGTGGAACATTAGATATTATTATCCACCAGGCTTATTTCCCATGTTCAGATATAGGTATTTTTCAAAATAAAATAAATATTGGAAATAGATGTTTTACATTTTTTTTAAAAAAATACTAAAGTCAGTAGCTCAGAGGCTGAGACATGTTGTCAAACCAATCGAGTTTACACAGTGATGGTAGCCTTGTTATGTGAATGCCACAGTCCCTTTTACTCTATCTATCTATCTATCTATCTATCTATCTATCTATCTATCTATCTATCTATCTATCTATCTATCTATCTATTACCTACCTACCTACCTACCTAGCTAGCTACCTACCTACCTACCTACCATCTATCACATTTTTGAATTGTTTAAATCTCTTGGAGAGAAATGAATGATATACTGACTACAGATTGATCTGCTTGTAAAGTCATTTCTTCTCACAAAGGAGCTTTCCAATTTTTACTTACTGCCTTACTTCATTCTTTTGCTTTTATCTCTTTTGGGGACATAATGTAAGATAGGTCACTTAAAGTCATTCTCTCTCTCCCTCTCCGTCTCCCTCCCTCCCTCCCTCCCTCCCTCTCTCTCTCTCTCTCTCTCTCTCTCTCTCTCTCTCTCTCTCTCCCACTCCCCCACTCCCACTCCTACCCTCCCTCCCTCTCCATATATACATATGAGTTTATTCAAAGTTTCTAAAAACTCAAGCAAAAACTAATACAAACTAAAACAAAGTAAGAAAGCAAAAAGAAAAACAAATCAAAGTGAAAGTAAAAGTAACTTTATCCATCTGCCACCAGTTTTTCTCTTGATTTTCTTTGTTATATTTCCCTTGATAAAATTCATACAATAAGGTAGTGATTTATGTTTGCCTATTACAGATTTATAGATTTTCATCAGTAAATCGTTTCCTATGCGTCTTTCTTTTCTTTTATTATAATTTATATGCCAACTATTTCAGGGTTTTGTGGTGGGGTTTTTTTATTTCTTTATACAGTTCATTTTTAGTTCCATTTTTCTTACTGTTAACATATATAACTTCACTGTAAATTATTTATATTCTGTGGAGATTTCTTTAATTCTTCTTCTTTTCTTTTATTCACTCAAAAATATTTTGGGGTGTAAATTCTGTTTAGTTGGGAGTTAATGTACAAAACAGCTCCATTTGTTTTTTAGTTCCTGTTGAAATAAATTCTTCACCCATTTTTTATAAATCAGATAACCTTTATAACCTTTATAACAGCTGTCTCTTTTATCTTTAAGAAGTCTTTCATCCATACTTTTTTCAAATGCTGAAAATTTAGTATCCAGTGATTTCATTCATTTACTATCAATAAATTCAGATAATTTATTGCCCAATTTCTTGGCACTTTGAAAGCAAATATAGTGAACTTCTCCTCCTCTTTTCTGCTGTTTGTTACCATTTTTCTTGTGGTTGCCATTGTAATATTGTGATCCAAAAGCAAAAATGTTAAAACATTTACCTCTAATTTTGTAAAATCCATCACTCTTTAATTGCAAACAAGAAATTTCCCACAAATATCAGGTCTATTTGTATGTTTTAATTTCCACTCTAAAGCACTTTCACCCAAAAGTAATCTTTCAAAATTACTATCCATTTTTAAACTTTATTATCCATTCCTTATTAAACATTTTGTAAAAAGATTTTAAATTTTGGTAACTTTATTTTTTCTCCTATTAATTCAGAAAGAACATAGATTCATTAAATGGCTTTGCTTATCCTACTGCTCAGAAAATCTATCTTTAGCTATAAATTGATTCCATATGAAAGTGTTTACAAAAGTGAAAGTTTTTTGTGAACCTTGTGTCCATGTCAGCTGCACTATTGCCTATGAATTTGATGAAATACTTTGACATCCAGTCAGAGAAAATTCAAAATATCTCAGTTCCTGCAGTCTGGCTACCCATTAGTCTCCGGACCCGCTTCAAGGTGCTGGTCATTACCTATAAAGCCCTACATGGCATCGGACCTGGGTACCTGAGAGACCGCCTCCTGCCGATTACCTCCCTTAGACTGATTAGATCTCACAGGTTAGGTCTCCTCCGGATTCCATCTGCCAGCCAATGTCGGCTGGCGACTCCCCGGGGGAGAGCCTTCTTTGTTGCAACTGCAGCCCTCTGGAATGACCTCCCCATGGAGATCTGGACCCTTACTACCCTCCCGGCCTTCCGCAAAGCCACCAAGTCCTGGCTGCTCCAGCCGGCCGGGGGGCTTGTGAAACATCCAGCCCCATGGAAATTGTGAATGTTGCGTTTTTAAAGTGTTGTCTTTGTCTATTTACCCCCCTTCCCTTGTCTATTGTGAGCCGCCCGAAGTCCTTCGGGAGTGGGCGGCATACAAGACAAATAAACTAAACTAAACTAAACTCTCTTAATAGAGAACAGTTGTCTAGAGTTCAAATGGGCAATCTTGCAAACTTTTTTGGGGAAAAGCTACACCTGTTGGAATTCAATGGCTGGCTGCTGATCTCCACCACAATGTTGTCCCCACTGCTTCATGAATAGCTAGTGTATCATAGGTCCTCATCCCTTTAAGTCAATAGGTCACTTAAAGTCCCAATAGCTGTGTAACTTGTTGTATGGCTTGTTCTTAACTTTATCAATTTTGTGTCTCTGTATCAGTGGTGGGTTCCGGATCCCATTGTAATTGGTACGGTGCAACATACCTACTGCCCGTGATGCTCCAACTGCTCGGCGGAGCATCACGCAGGTGCCATACGCTCTGTGTGCATGCGCAAATGCCCCAATCAGCTCAAATAGCGGTAAGGAGAGCGGTTGGATGGGTGGGCCCTCTGGAGTACCATACCGGAACAGTACCTAGTGCTCCCATCAGGCACCAGTACACCCATACCGGGATGTACCGGTCGTATCCCACCACTGCTCTGTATCTATATATATGCATGAGCATATTGTGATGTTGGGTGATTTACTCTATTGTTCACATCCAGACACTTGATTTTTTGGGAGGGGTGAAGGCTTTTTATATACATTCTTCCCTATAAAAGGCTAAGCTGTTTTTTTAACCAGAGAGTCATCTCTTGATCATGATACAGCACTGTGTTACAACAAGAGGCAAGGGCAAATCCAGCAAAAACCTTGGCATGGTGGAGACGTAATGTAGGAAAGATGAATTATTTGTAATTTATAGTGCTCCATGATTCCTGCTGCTGTACGTCTCAGCAAAATGACACTAGGACTTCAGAAACAAAGATTAATATGGCTCTGCTTGGCAAAGAGGAAGTAAATCATCTTGGGGGCAGGGGTCTCATTTGATTGCTGTTAGGCAAAAACCTCCAGAATGGATGGGCTTGTCTACCCATAGGAAAGCAAGAAATATTTTATGTATAAAAATATAACGGCCTGCATTTTTAGTCTCATCTTGCCAGTGACCATAAGCAAAAGAGGGGAAACATCTCTAGAGGTGTCAAATGGAATGATAATTAAATTTGCGAAGTTTCTTCTTAATTACCTTTCAGTCATTTCTTACATGATTTCCATGAAAGAAATGTTTTCCTCTGCATTGTAGCAGGTTTAATTTAAAGCTGTGGTTTGAGACTTCTCCTTCTTGTTCAAGTTATTTTCATCATTGATCTTGTTCTTTATGATTTATGCTTCTTCTATATAACTTTGATCTATTTTATACTGCATTATCTTTGTTGTTAGTCAAAGCAAATAATATTCTGACCATATTTACTTGATTCATAATATGATTCATTTCATAAAGCCAACTATTACTGCCTGCACTATTAGATAAGCAGCATTTAATCTCAAAATCATTTTGCAACTGAGACTGAAACCTTGCCTTAAAAATCCTTTTTGTGCTTTAGCCATTGAAATGACAACACCAAAGATACTGGGAAATGTAGTTTTCTAGGGCATCAAAATCTGAACTAAGTTATATTTTATCAATATGACTATCTCCTAACCTATGAATCACAAAATTATTGCCACCATCATAAAAACTTCAAGGACTATAGAATTTTTCCTGATAAGGTAATATTGTATTGCCATTGTGTTTCAAGTATCATATTTTAGGGCTTCCCTTAAATTCCTACAGAGGAAGGAAGGAAGGAAGGAAGGAAGGAAGGAAGGAAGGAAGGAAGGAAGGAAGGAAGGAAGGGGAGAGAAAACACACACACAACTGTATATGCACTGAGCTTAAGTGGCCAAACTAAAGAACATTGGAGTAATTTCTAGTTTTTTAAACTATTATTTCATTATTCCATTTTTGCTTGACAAATTATTAGTTTCATTATTCATTACATTTATATTTATTATTCAAAATCAAATATGCTTTTGTCAGAATTTATTGTGATATCAATGAGAATATTTCAGAAGCTATCTTTTGGTACCCATCTCCTCTTGACTGCCATTGTTGCCTTATATATTAGGTACAACCATGAATAATGTGGTATGATTTCTCAGAAGACCCCCTAGCCCTTTCAGATCTGGAACAGCATATACTGTTTGAAATATAAAGAATCCTCTGATCATTACTGAGTTCTTGATGGTGTCTCTTTCCTTTTAAAGTTGCTTTATAAAAAGATGGTAGTAAGGATGGTTTTACTTTCTTTTGCATGTCATTGTTGTCATGTTTGAAAAAGAATCCTCAAAACCTAATATAGCTTTCCTTAAATGTGCTAATTGATCTGCAATAATTAAGGCCAAGCATAGAAATAGTAACAGCTAAAACATACAAAATGAAGATGGACATAAATGTTACAAAAATAATGCATTAGGCGCCAGCCATGATAGCTATAATTTATTTGTCTCTTGCCCACTTTCCCTATTTAGAATGACATCAATAATGCTGATTGCGGCTTTTAGTGTTTTAGAGTTGGTTTTCCCACCTGTACTGATAATGGCTGGCTGAAGATGAAGAAATGCATTATTAGAACAGACATTAGTTTTAAAGTGTATTGAATAGTGAATAATAAAAACCAAAGAATTCTTTCTGAATCTGTATTCTGAAGGTTAGACATGGCATTAGAGTTGCTTGCCTTTAGCTAATAATACAACTAAAGATGCAGTTGCACAAAAGAAGAAGTTGATACCAGTATTAAATTGCCATAAGAACCTTCATAATATTTTATGAATACATTTTAAATGGTATTTAAACTCCTAAACATCTAAAGCTTTTGAGAAAAGGGTGAAGCAAGCTTCTTGAAGGTAGGCTCTTTATCTTAAGAATAGAATTACCACTCATTCATTTGACAAAATTATACTTTTTTCTCCATTGTTTCCTCAGCAGTTCTCATTCAATGTGATGAACACGAATATGCTTTAAAAGACATTCTTATCAATGAACTGTGGTGTTAGTACATTTATTTACTCATATTGGAGCAACGGTTTTTAAATTCTTATCTTTCATTGTATAATTATCTATCCAGTTATCTGCAGCTTCCATAGTTTTCCACATTTCCGTTAGATCTCAACTCCTCCTATTGGGCTTTTTAGTGATATAAAATGTTGTCAATTTTAGACATGTGTAAAATTTGTTGAGACACAAAATGGATATTACACAGTTCTCTGGAATATTCAGTTTGTCCCTAGACCACATCATACACACTCTGCTTCAGCAGTTTTGATATCTATTTATCTGCATTGGAATTAGTTTAAAGTATTCTGGAAGGTAGTCCATCCCCCAAACAAACCTATTTTGTCTGTAACATTATTCCAGAATATGTTGATCTATTGGATACATGAAATTTACTGCCAAAAATACTGAACAGTCCCCCTGATTTGATACAATCCAAAGGAAAATGAAACATTGCAGAGTTCTGCAGAACAATTCATTCTTTGATTAGTTTTGAACATCATTAGTTATTTCTTTCCTTTCTTGGGAGATTTTTTTTTAAAAAAAATCATCCATCTACTTTCTCTGACTAGTCATTTGAGACAAATTTCTGAAAGATTATTTATACTGATCTGTAGCCCATTTCTCTGTGACCATGTTCTACATTAAGAGTGAAAGATGTGATGTGGAGGCCAATATTTGTTTGGCTTGTTAACCTTATAAAATATACTTTGGGCTGCAGGTGCATAGGAAAAACAAGACAGCAGAGATAAAGAATAAAGTAAAACTGCAGATTTTTTTTTCAAAAATCCAGTTACTTTTGAAAAATGAATTTAATTCACATTTCTGTCAATTCACATTTCTATGCCAGCCTTCAGGCTGCCATCCAGGGGGAACCGGTCCATCACCATGCCTGCCACGTTGATGCTGCCTCTCTGATGTCGATTGAGCCTGTAGCTGCATGTGGCTCCTCTATTTGGGTGCAACTGCCTACTCTGATGTAACTTTTCTACTCAGGTGCAACTGCCTACTCTGATGTAACTCTTTTGCTTGGATGCAGCTACCCAGGAAAGAGGCTATGATGACACTGAGTGGGGGTGTGGCTGAGGGTGGGGGTCATGGTGATTGGTGAGGGCGGGTGGGTGTCATCTGGGTGGAGTTGTGGGTGGAGCTGGGTGGGGTAATGGTATGTATATCTTCCTCCCATATTTGGGCATACTGGGGGTTGTAAAATCTAATAGATACCTTTCACCCTGGCTTGGCTGATAACGGATCAGAGTCTGTGGCCTAATGGCTAAGACGTCTGCCTAATATGTAATATAGCCCAGGTTCAAATCCCAGTAAGGGTATGGCTAGCTGATGAGAGCTAAATAGCTTGAAATAGATCTATACTAGTCTCCCTTTATTTATTTATCAGCACAAATACAACAAATGTAACAAAAAGGCAACAGTAAAAATATTGGGTTTCTGCCTGGATGGTCTTTTGTGACGAGCCGAAGGACAGAGAATGGAATATACATATACATATACATACATACATACATACATACATACATACATACATACATACATACATACATATATATATATATATATATATATATATATATATATATACATACATATACATATACATATACATATATATACATACATATATACATATATATATATATATGTTATATTTATGCTGATAAATAAATAAAGGGAGACTAATATAGATCTATTTCAAGCTATTTAGCTCTCATCAGCTAGCCACACCCTTGTGGGAATCGAACCTGTGCTCTCTTGCCTCTCAGGCAGATGTGTTAACCATTGAGCTACAGCGCTCGACTCCTTATCAGCCAGCCAGGGTGAGAGGTATATATTTAAAGTCACAACCCCTGGTATGCCCAAATATGGGAGGAAGATCACACTTCCACTCTCTGTCTTCGGCTCGTCACAAGAGTCCATGCAGACAGAAACCCAATATTTTTTACTGTTGCCTTTTTGTTACATTTGTTATATCGATTCCCACAAGGGTGTGGCTAGCTGATGAGAGCTAAATAGCTTGAAATAGATCTATACTAGTCTCCCTTTATTTATTTATCAGCATAAATATAACAAATATTCATTCATATATATATATATATATATATATATATATATATATATATATATATATATATATATATATATATATATATATATATATATATATATATATATATATATATATATATGAATGACTTGGATTTGATTACCTTTGTATCATTGTCATGCTGGTTATCATGTAGTTTCTTAGATAGAGACAAAGGTTTTTCACCAAAATAAATAAATCTCTGCATGCAACATGAACACCGGAACGTGACATTCTACTTATGTAATCTTAAAAACAAGGCTAATTTGATTTAATCAAAATAGTGGTGGCCAATTATCAGTCTACAGTCCAGATAAAAACACTGTGAGAAAAATATTTGCAATCCCAATTTTAATTTAAATTGGAAATAAAATTAAATTAAAATTCTTTGGAAAGATGCTGATCCAGAAAAACGCAATAGATAAATAAGTATATCCCTCCAGATAATGAAATTCTCTCAATCAACAGCTGTTCCTTCTTGTCCATGGCTACATTTCTTCAGGGAAAATCTGTTGTGACTACAAACAGAACAGTGATGAAACAAATATTGGGAAAAGCCAGAGCATAAAGTGAAGAGTCTTCTGTCTCTTTCTGATTCCATCCTTTTTCGGATCAGGTTGCAAGGAAGCACCAGATAACTCCTGCCAGCAGTTTAAACCAGTGTCTAAATTGATATTAGCTAAGGGCTGTATGAAATACTCCAGAGAACCACATACTATTGCAGTGAAGTTGTAGCAAAAATGGCTCAAGGAAAGCAGGTGTTTTTAAAATAATATTTGCACTTTGAATAATAAAACCTGTTGTTAGTAAGTAAAGGTATTTGGCAGACGCACTTACAAATATAAACATACCTGCAAGTTTAAAACTTAAAAATTTAGGAAGCCTGCTTTTCAGGATTTCAATCATGGAGAATTTTTCAGTCTTTTGAGCAGTTTTCAAACACATATTATAACCTCATTCCCTCTATCACCCATTATGGACAATAGCAGTAGTAGCGGCACTGTTCCTTCATTTAGCACCCATCTATTTTAGAATTTTTTAAATTTTAGAAGTATAAATTATTCTGGGGTACTTCTCTGACCAACAAACTACAAGTTGTCCACAATGATTGTCTATATGAGTTTCTGCTATGGACATTTCAAATGCCTCATTTCGAAGATGCCTTCAGACTAACATTTGTACAGCTTCTAGTAGACAGTGGTGCAAGCTTTTAAAAGCTGGCATTGTAAAAGCTATACATTTGCGATGAAAAACCTGTTCTGATAGGACCGCTGGTCCCTATACTGTGTCCCAGTTCATTATTTAGAGCAGCTACTTCCTTAACCTCTTAATAAGGTCAGGTCTGTTAACTAATGGCAGGTCTGTCTTTATTAATAGGCAAAGGAGGTAGATGATCTAAACATTAATAGGCAGTGGTGGGTTTCAAAAATTTTTGGAACCTCTTCTGTAGTTGTTGCCTGCTTTCCGGGTCCACTGGTGGAACCTCTTCTAACTGGTTCAGTAGATTTGACGAACCGGTTCTACCGAATAGGTGCGAACTGGTAGGAACCCACCTCTGTGAATAGGCATATTATAATTAATATGTAAAGAACTTTGGAGAATCAGTGTGATTGGAAATACAGAAAAGGAGATCGGTTATGTGTATGTTTTCATTGCATCATACCATTAACTTTCACACTTATCCAAACTGAAAATATCAGTTGGGATATTTTTAAGGGATAATGAGGTAATATTTAAAGGGAAAAATAGTTTATTTAGATGAGAAGAATGAAGCAAGTTCTAATATAGAAAATCAAGAGCCTAAATTTAATCGTTTACATAAAAATTGAGAAGTTGGTGAGCAATTTTCATAAGAAAGATATATTTTAAACAATGATAGTGCATGTTCAAGACAATCATCTTAACTGCAGACAAAAAATTGGCTGTTTTGAGTTTTTCAGTATAAAGGTAAAGAAAATACTATACTTTTTACTCACAAAGTAAGTAATGTAATCATTGGTAGAAAAGACTGGTTGAAACCAAAGTAGTTCTCGTTTAATTAAATTTCATTATTTTGAATAGTCTAATTGTAAGCATGACTAATTTGAAATCCAATCCAATTAATGAGGGTTTTTCCCCTTTATTAAACTGTTAACCGTGTCTGCCAATTATGTAAAATGTTCTAATTGGTATTGTGTGATAGTATATTTTAATGTTTCTCAACCCTGGCAGCTTGAAGATGTGTGGACTTCAACTCTCAGAATTCCGTAGCCCAGCTGCCAAGTTTGAAAAACATCAGTATATTTAAAAGCAGGCATGAACCGGGATCTGTATGCTGAGTCATATAGAAATGCATCATGCTTTCCATGCCTTCTATATTTTGTTTAAACACATATCCCTTCTGCCTTGGTGCTTTTTGAAATATAAATAAATGCCATCCTTCGTAACATTTTTATACTTGAGTTAATTTTAGCAGTCATTGTCTACACAACACTCGTTCTCCATGAAAGAACTTGTGAGTAAACATTATTTTCTTTCCTTTCTGCACAATTTACCATTGCCCCCAATCTGCAATGAAGCTCGGCATTTTGAGAGAAGCTTATTTTTTATATACGCACAGCTTCATTTCATACCTCTTTAGAAGATGTCTAGGTTAAACCTGAACATGCTAGATGCCAGCAGCCATTGCACTGCGGGAAGTGGCTTACTGCTTTTTAATGTACATGAATGAATTTTAAGGTGTTCAATCTGACTTCTCCAATAATCAGACATATATATTCAAGAAGAGCCCATTGCAAATCCTTCTGAGTGATTGAAAATCAAGGTGCAAGAATTCACTAAAAGGAAGAAACATTATTCCCTTTCTTAAGCATCCCTCAATCTAGGCATCCTCCAGCATGTGGAATTTCAGCATTTCCCAACTAAGATTGCCATTGTCGACAATTCTAATGGCTGAACTCTCTTCAACTGATGGGTGCCCAGAGGGCAGAGCAATGTATTCCTATCCCTCATTCACTCTTGTACATTCTGTATTTGTGTATACAGGTAGTCTTCAATTTTAGTTGTAAAGTGAGACATGTGTTAAGTGAGTTTTGATCCATTTTGATCCATAGTTGTTAAGTGAATGACTGCAATTGATAAGTTAGCAACCTGGTTGTTAAGTGAATGTAGCTTTCCCATGGACTTTGCTTGTCAAAAGGTTGCAAAAGGTGATCTTGTTATCTTGAGGCACAGCAACAATAATAAATATGAAATCAGTTACCAAGTATCTGAATTTTGATCACATGATCACAGGGATGCAGCGGTCATATCTGCCATAAGTGACATTTTTGTGCCGTTACAAAAACAGTGACTAATTTAACTGTTGTAAGTCGGTGACTACCTAAATTTTATTCACTTACGCTTTTCTATATATTGCACTTTTTCTTCACTGATATTATGAATTCCTCAGAACTAATTGATTCTGAATTCTGTTCTCATACTCTGTAAATGCATTATGTGTACCTGAAGTAGAAAATAGGAGAGGGCACATTCATTGTCATTCTGATAGAATGCCCATGTGACACTAGTTAGTATGAGAAATATCTCTTGGGTTCACCTCTATATGAGCAGAAATCTATTCAAATTTTAAATGAACATTAGTGTTCACGTTTCCCATCACAGTCTTGCTTTCCAAGCCACGTGTTTCATAATACAGTGAAGGTAATACAATGCAGGATGACATTTAGCCATTTTCAGAGGACAAAATTTCATCGGGAATAAAAAAAACCTACAGATTTATGGATGTAGCTATGAATGAGGCATGTAAAAAATAGGAATAAAATGGTAGGAATTATGTGGAATTTAAAATTACATCTTAAAAGTTTTGAAGTCACCGCCCTATATTGGAACCTGCTTTGCATTCTGAACATTGGATCGAGGCCTTAATATTTCTGGAGGTGGTTTGGTTCTGCTGTTTTGAGTGTGGAACATTTTTGTATATTAGTGAAAACAGGATAAAATCTGAGAAACCATCTTACCGCAATGGGATTAACCTGCCCCACTCGTTCCAGCAAAAATGGCCTTCTTCATATCCTATCAGCCAAAGAATTTTGGCTGGCTGGATCCAGGACAAGAGCCTTTTCTGCTGTGGCTCCCACCCTCTGGAATATTCTCCTATTGGAGGTCTGCACTCCTGGCCTTTCAGAAGAGTCTAAAATGTGACTATACTGGGGGTGATTAGAGAAGATTCTCACCCCCAGATGCCCATCATCTTGGTTTATAACCTTAACTTATCTATTCAAATTTTCAAATTTGAACTTTTTTAGTACTTTTTAACTTTTTATTATATTGTAAGCCACCCAGAATCACTGCATCAGTGAGATGGGCAGCAGAAAAAATGAAATAAAATAATAAAATAAAAATCATTCTCTATTTTGGATGGAAATTATTTTTATTCCTTTAGGTATTTTCTATTGTACAGAACAAAGGATCCAATCTGAATGAAGCATTTGGCTAACTCACTATTCACTTGGACAAAGCCCCCTTTCTGATGGAACCAACTCAAAATCTATGGACAATATCAAATTATTAATACCCCTGTGATATTCATGTGGCCAAAAGCACTTCTTTGTACCTTTCTTGCTTGCATTCACATTACCTTGACTGCTGGAAGAAAAGCTCAGGAGTTTCGTGTCTTCTTGTTCAAAAGGTCCTGAAACTCATAAGCTAAGACTAAGAATATATATATATATATATATATATATATATATATATATATATATATATATATATATATATATATATATATATATATATATATATATATATATATATATATATATATATTATCAGCACAAATAAAAACATATATATATATATATATATATATATATATATATATATATATATATATATATATATATATATATATATATATATATATATATATATATATATAATATTGTTATATTTATGCTGATAAATAAATAAAGGGAGACTAGTATAGATCTATTTCAAGCTATTTAGCTCTCATCAGCTATATATATATTTAAAGTCACAACCCCTGGTATGCCCAAATATGGGAGGAAGGTCACACTTCCATTCTCTGTCCTTCGGCTCGTCACAAGAGACCATCCAGACAGAAACCCAATATTTTTTACTGTTGCCTTTTTGTTACATTTGTTATATTTGTGCTGATAAATAAATAAAGGGAGACTAGTATAGATCTATTTCAAGCTATTTAGCTCTCATCAGCTAGCCATACCCTTGCTGGGAATCGAACCTGTCCTAAGAGGCAATAGAGCACAGGTTTGATTCCCAGCAAGGGTATGGCAAGCTGATGAGAGCTAAATAGCTTGAAATAGATCTATACTAGTCTCCCTTTATTTATTTATCAGCACAAATATAACATATATATATATACTCTGTGTGTGTGTGTGAGTGAGAGAGAGAGAGAGAGAGAGAGAGAGAGAGATTTGTGCTGATCAATAATATATAACAATGTCCTCTATGTCCCATTCAAAAGTAGCAGATTTTATATTCTATATATATGCTATTTTATATTCTGAGCATAGAAAGGAGCTTGTAGTGGTATTACACTGAAATTACCTTTTATTGTACAGGGCGAAGAGTTTTCTTTAACCACAACCAGTGCATGCAAAATAGAAAGACACAGGTTGATTGTCCGTAGGCTCACTGTCAGTGGCCTTTCTCATCACATAGAGGGAAGGCTGCTGAATAGAATTATAGACTTAACAGTTGTTGTAACATCATTACAACTGCCTTGTAGGCTGCAAGCTACTTATTTGCACATTAGACATTACTTACATCTTGCAAAGCTGATTAAAGGAAAAATTGGACTTGACCCAAAAGATGGAGCCTGATTTCATTGTAATGGGGATGGACTGGCATGAAGGGGGTGGTGGTGGTGATAAGCACTGATCATTTAGTTAATGTTGCTTTTATTGATCAGTAAAAAGCTTCTAAGTTTGCAGATCATTCTTTATTGGGTAATAAACTTTATAGTTTTGACTGTCCTAAGGGAATATATTTTATGGGCCCTCACTTCTATAGCCAAGGTTGTTACTAGCTGGAGACACAGAGGTTGGATGCAATTACTATTTTTCCACAGAAGTAAGTGATCATGCTATGCTGCTCACTAGGAGGAAAATTAGTCTTTCTCTTGTTTCTAAATGTTTGGGTCAATATTGGGAATATTTTGTGTTTGAAGAAATATTGGTTCATCTTGTTTTACCTGCAGCATTACTTCTGATATGAATTTTTTTGGAAGCAACTTTGAAAAATCCACCAATGGAAACTCAGCTGTATTATTGATAGAAGGATATATGGAAGTCTGCTAACATTTATTTGTGGGGTCCTTGGTGCTCTCAGCACTTGTTTATTTTCACTTATGATGTTACCTAGTTTGGGTAATGAAATGTGTACAAGAAAACAACCACTCTTAGAGAGAACTTAAGGACCCTTTATTTCAATACAGAGCTACAGATATTTTCCTTTATTAGCATTTCTTTGGTACAATGCACACAGATATGCCTTATACTTAGACAGTCCCACAGACATAGACATACAAAAAACACACATTTAAAAATTGTGTGTGTGTGTGTGTGTGTGTGTGTGTTTTCGTAGATTTTCACAAGTGTAGGTATGTTGGTCTTGTTGTATTCGGGTCTTTTCCCATGTAAGATTGAGATTGTCTTGGCAACGTTTCGGCGAGGTCTCAGTCACCATTCTCAGGCTGGTGTTTCTGGCTTAAAGTGTGGCCACAGCTGCCATCTTTCTATAAATCTTGGTGTGTATGTGTGGAGTGCTGGCTTTGTTTCAATAAGAGGATTGATTGGATGTGTAGCTGTATCATGATTGGTAGATTGGTGCTGATTGGTGCTGGCTGTGTGTCCATTGTTGTTTTCTGTTGTAATGGCCTGGGTGGTGGGTGGGGCTCGTTTGTTGACTAGGGCTGGTTTCCAGATGCCTGGTAGCTTCCATAATTATCCTCTTGTTGAAGTGTTCTGCTTTGGAGATTAACCTGGTTCCTTCAAAATTAATTTCATTTCTTGTAGCTTTAAGGTGCTGGAAAAGGGAGGAAGTTTTGTCTTTTTTTCTTATTGTATTCTTGTGTTCTGCGATGCTTGATTTAAACTCCTGTTCATTTGTCCTATGTATGTTGCAGGGCAGATTTTGCATGGTATTTCATAGACTCCTTGGTTTTCTAGCTGGATTTGGTCTTTGGGTTTCTTAAGATGTTGGCTATTTTTTGGTCAGTGTTGAAGGCTGTCTTGATATTGTGTTTGTGGAGAATTTTGCTGATTTTATCTGTTGTGCCTTTGATGTAAGGGAGGAGGGTGATGCTGTTGTCCTGTTCTGTGTCTTGGTTTTTTGGGGGAGTCCCTAACCCTAACCCTTTAGATTAGGTTGGTAATTGTTTTTCTTTGGAATCCGTTATTCCAAAGAATGCCAGCCTGAAGATGGCGAGTGAGACTTTGCCGAAAGGTTGCCAAGACAATCTCAATCTTAAATGGGAAAAGACCTGAATACAAGAAGACCAGCATACCTACACCCATGAAAATCTACGAATGTATGTCTAATCTATATAGATTTTGTAATGAATCTTAAAGGATATGTCTCTCAAATATGGAAAGATTAATACAGAACCATATATTAGAATAGTCTTTAACTTAATTTAAATTTCATTTTTAATTTTATTTGTCAAGAAGCTTGGATCCATGAAGTTCTGGAAATATCACTATTTAAAATTGTTGTTATATAGAATGCTCTATGTTGAATTCTCTTAAGAAGAGTAATAGGAGGGGCATCTGGAAGCAGGTAGGAGTCATATGAAGGCTAAGCCTAGTTATCAGGGTCAAGACTCATTGCTCCTTCAGCCTGCCTCTCTTGCTTCTGGATGTGGGGCATCTCTTGGTCACATTGATTGTTGGCATCACCTTCCACTGCTGCAAATATTTACATTTTTAGAATGATTTAGAAGCCCCCTTTAAGCTGGTGCATAAAAGGTGATTTAACGTAAGATTTAGCACCCTAAGTCAGTGACTACCTGCTTTAGCCTAAAATAGCCCTTGCTTCTGCCTCTAACTCTATAAACGTCATGTTTTCTCACCCAGTACACAAGGTTTCCACTGATATAATGAAATAATTTAGACTGAGTTGATATAATGTCAGTCTGCCTGAAGACTAATCTTGAGGACAGTGGTTTACTTACAAAAAGATTATTTTTCCTGAGTAGCCAACATTTTAAATCAAAATGACCAGGGCTGGAGAAGACTACCAAGCAGGGACGTGCAGTCAGGGGAGACAGGGGAAGCAGGGCCTCAACACTGTCATCATGAAAAAAAAAATTAAAAGGAAAAAGGCTGAGGTAGTTGCTGCCAGAGTCACAGTGGATGGCTCTGCTTAGTGCTTACTGTTTAAAAAAGCCTCTTTAAAAAGTGCCATCTGTAGGAGGAGGCAAGAGAACCACGTGCCTCCTTTAGTCTATCTTTATGATCACTTGAGCAGAGTTAAGCAAGGGTTAAAAGGAGAAAAATTCCTTATGTAGAGGAGGCACGTGGTTCTCTCGCCTCCTCCTGCAGAGGGCACTATTTTTAGAGGCTTTTTTTAAACAGTTAAGCAGAGTTATCCATTGGGGACTCTGGAAGCAGCTAATCCAGCCTTACTTCAGCAGCTCTTGTCTTTTTCTTTTTACATTTTTTACATTTTTATCATGGCAGACAAGAGCAGAGTTGAAATCCTTTGTGAAACAGCTGGAAAAGGTATGTGGGTCGGAGGGAGGGGGAGGAGTTCAAAATTAATGTAATTTGTAAGTAATTTTTTATTGTAAGTAATTTGTGTATGTGTGTGTGTATGTGTTTCTGGGTGCGCCCGTGTGTTTGTTTCTTCACTTCACTCAAACAAACTCTCAATTTGACAGAGAGTTTGTTTGAGAAGAGAAGGAAGGTGGAGAGGCAGGAAGGGCAGCTTGTTTGAGAAGAGAGGGGCAGCCTTGTTTGAGAAGAGAGGGACAGCCTTGTTTGAGAAGAGAGGGGCAGCCTGCCAGCAGAGGTGGGTCTTTTACCCCGCCTCTGCTGGCAGGCTGGCACTTTCTTTCTTTTGCCTGCTGTGCCCTCCTTCCCTTTCTCCTCCCCCCCCCACTGGGAGCTCCATCATGCTCCCCTCCACCTTTCCTCCTCCTCCTCTCCCCTTTCTTCGCTGGCTGCCATCTCGCCCCTGCCTCCTCCATCCCCTCCGCTGTGTCCGACCGAGGCGTCTCATGTCTATGGCAGACATGTGAGACGCCTCTGTCGGACACAGTGGCATGGATGCTGCTTCTCGCCATCGCCACGCTCTGCTGCCTCGCCCCCCACCTCCTCCGTCCCCACTGCTGTGTCCGACAGAGGTGTCTCGCGTCTATGGCGGATATAAACGTGATATGCCTCTGTCGGGGACAGTGGCGGGGACGCTACTTCTCGCCGCTGCCACACTCTTGCTCACCAACCATAAACCTCACCGCACGTCACTGCTAACAAGTGATAACTCCATATACAGGGCTTTACATTAAAGTAGCCATACAAATCTTGATACTAAAGTCTTGCAAGCCAAAATGTGTAAGCTTCTTCTTGCAATGAGTTGTCAAATTTACCACCTCCTGAAAGAGATGGACTTCCAGTAAAGACTTTGCTTGAATGATCTTGTTTCATGGATAAATTCCCTTGGGTCTGAAGACTATGGAAAGTATGTCTTTGGAAAGTGATATGGTACAGGCCCTTCAGTCCTATGAGAGATTGCTTTATTTTTAATTTATTAGTGTAAAGTGAGCTCTTGGCAAAGACTCATCCCAATAAATAATAAATCATAATAAATAATGCAGATTAATTAGGAAGATTTTGCAGTAGTATGCATCCCCCAGCTAGAGACTATTCTAGTGTTGAGCATCTAGATCTAATCAGTAATATTGTGATATAATTTGGAGTTCCATTGGATTGTAGCTTGCTCTAGCTTGCCTTTATGTTTCTTTCAAACTTTTTTTGTTACAGCTGTTTGCTTTGACTCTTAGGAGACAGAATTAGAAATTGATCACCCAAAACACTTGCAGTAGGCTTATCTTCAGTACTGGAATTTCCCCTGATATCCAAAAATAAAAAAGCTGCTTTACTGAACTATATTTCGCCTTAAATAGCTCTTTCAGGCAGATTTACCAACCAAATATTTTATGTAAAATCAATGTAAATGGTCGGTATAAAAGCCGTGACCAGAAAACTTCTTTGACCTCATTTTATGGAAAAGAGCACTGTATGATTTTGTTTTGAATTTTAAATTTTAACCAAAGAAGTTCATTTATTGAAAAAGAATGAACAATACCAAAAGGAAGAAAAATCATGTGTTTATTGTATTTATCTAGTTTGCTTCTCATTTGCCTAATAATCAAGCTTTTCTCAACTGATTACATAGTTAAAATATGAACATTTCTAAAACTGTAATGTTAAAAAATATAATTAAACAATGAAATATAAAATTAATATAAGTACCAAGAATAATTTTTGTTGTTGTTTTCCCAATGTAAGAACAAAAACATTTCTAATTGTTGGGTTTTTTTCTCTTAACATTCAGAGTGGCCTTGTTGGAGAACAAACCAGAACAGAGAGATGGATCCAATCTTAGTTTACTTAAATCCAAATTCTCTTACAGCTGCTATTAATTCACCATAAGAAAAAATCTGCCCACCATATGCCATCTTCCAGCACAAGTTCCTATCACAGAAGTGTTGCAAATGCTTTACTCTTTGTTAATCGGAAATGAAATTAAACAAGGGCACATGAGGAAAGGTTCCCATTGAAAATATATTTTGGGAAATGTAAAAGAGAATCTGGCATTTTACCTTTTTCTCACTTCTCCTTGTTTGCTTTCTTTCTTCGTATTGACTGCAAAGATCCCACTAGCTTACTGACAGTACTCAGCTCTCTGGTCCTATGGCTTGCAGCTCATTTGTCAAAATGATAGATCTTTATGAAAGGCTGTTAGCAGGGCATTTACTACCCATTTTTCATCCAGAGATGTCATCATCTTCTAAGATTAAATTAAAGGAAAAAAAAGAAAAGACATCTTGTCTCCTTTTCATTTTCTTCGAGCCAACAATCTTTATATATATATATTTCTGCACTGAATTCTGCTATGAATTAAGACAACACACAATCTAGGATTTTTCACATACTTTGTTGACATAATATGCCACTTTAAATTGTGTGTGAAGGAGAGTAATTTATGTGAAGGAGAACATGTGTATTGGGATAGTTGCAGCCATCCAGAAAGAATCATGGACAGTATATGTATATGTATATGTGTATGTGTATGTGTATGTGTATGTGTATGTGTATGTGTATGTGTATGTGTATGTGTATGTATATGTATATGTATATGTATATGTATATGTATATGTATATGTGTGTGTATATATGTATGTGCAAAATGTGTTCTTGCCACAGCAGAAATCGTTTTTCTGCTCTCAACTAATAAATTTACCCCAGGATCTAATTCTAGGTAAGCCTACTTCGGATAGCAAAGTGATTATGGCACAAATGGAGATGTCTGAATATGGTTGGTAATGCATTCCCCCACTTCAGTGCACTTCCTTTCCATACATTCTCCATTCTGAGGACTTATGCACACTTCCCAGTTAATGTGTTTTCCTCCCATCTTTGAAATGGCAGGAAAGTATGTGATTTTAAATCCCCCATCTCTACAGCCTACTTTCATGGCATCTTAACAACAGTTGCTACCATCATTCTTTCTCCCTTCCTAGGGTCTAAAATGAACAACAGAAAGTCAGCCCATGAGGAGTCATATTGTTCATTCAGGTAGAACGGAAAGTGGAAAAAGCCAATGGGGGGAAGGGGAGAATTGGTCTACATGACATTTCCTGGGTAGTTTCCTAGGTAGTAGGTAATTATTAACATTAATTTCTCTGTTGATTCCTTTAGAAACTCTCATTTCAGCCTCGCTCAAGGAACCATTTGTGAGTAAATGGGACCAACCCCCCTATGATTAGACTTGCAATTTTCTGTTACTTGGTGGTAAGTCTTTAATATTGTCTGGGCTTATCTTGTTTCCTTAATTCCTGTGAAATATTTACATTGATTACATAAGAGAAGTATTTACTCTCTTTCATAGTTATAACAGAAATGGTTACATACATACATATAGAAAATAACAGATGCAAGAAACGAACATCTGGATGGGACAGGGCAGTCCTTCCCTGGGCCAATATAGTGGGCCTAGTCACCAACCTCCATATATAACTTTTTCCTGGGGCACAGAATGTCTTTACCACTTTCCAAATTTACAATTACAAATCTTGAAAGAGAAAAGTAAAGAATATAAAGCAATAAGTGGAAAAAGTATAGAGAAAGAAATAAGGAAGAAAAGGGAGAAGAGAAGAATAGAGAAAAGAGAATAGTAAAAGAAAAAAACTCTCCTGCATTTATATTTTACCCTCTTAAAAATGATGATTTGCTTTCAGCCATTTTCAAAACACCTAACAAAATGAATCAGAATGGTTTTAGCTGAGCTGGATTTTGCCCATCATTATTCTCACTTCTTAAGATTTTTTTTAAAAAAAACTATTAAATGATGTGGAAATAGACATGGCCTCCTTGTTAGAAGCCATTGGTTTCCAAAAGAGAAATCAGGTATCTTGTTTTTTTTGTTTTTTTTTTGTTTTTTGTTTGTTTTGTTTTTTAGATATTTGTAGTGGTTTATGTTCCTTTCCTTGTAATCAGTATCTCTTTGCTGGAGGAAATTTCCTGCTTCATCAGTTTTGACTTCCAGAAGAGAAAAATCTGTAACTCCATATAAAAGAATAAAAAAGAATTCCTTAGAGCAAGGCAAAAGAATATAGGTTTGTGCTTAATAATTTGTTGACTATTCATTTACAAGAAAGGGGTTGTGACTGTACTGTGACTTGGTTAAAAAAGAGAAACATTTAGATTGTCAAATTTCACAACTATCTATTTTGAGTTGCAATCTATGCACACATTCTTTGAAGTTGGCTCTATTGAATGTACCTGATGTTAAGCAATACTTGCAAATCAAGCATAGAAATGAATAAAAAGGATTTTTGAAAAGTTACATTTTTTGCGTAGTGGAGAAGAAGCAACTCAACAAGAAATCATTTCAGTAAGCCCCATCAGAGAAAAGTGCAGCACACCTGGCTGATGTGGCCTAATCAGTTCGGAATAGAAGAGAATGATCAGTCCTTGTGGTCAGGTTATTAAATCTCTGTTGATGGAACCTAGGATTGCATAAACTTTATCAAGCTAGAAAGCTCCAACATTCTGGTCAAAAACAATTTTGTCACATGAATTATAATGGATATTGTAATCATTTTTTGTTATGTTCAATTCAAACATGGAATCAGATTTTTCTATCAGTTATTCTGTCTTGTGATTCTATCTTCATTATTTTCTTCAACTAATGATATTATATTATTTAATTTTTTTAAAAAATAATTATAATAATATATTTGTAACAATTATCGGCAATATCTAGTTTTTTGTATTATTCTCTAGCACAAATAACCTCATGACAAAGGGAAAAGCATGACAGCAAATACAGATCAGCACACTACTCACATAGTGAATACCACTATGCATTATCATTATGCAAATCCATATATCATTGACTTTGCTCATCAGAAGTTAGCTTGGAAGGTTGCAAATAGTGATCATATAATTATTACATCACAAGTGCAAGCCAGTTGCCAAGCTCCTGAATTTTAATCATGGGATAGCGTGGTGGTGTAACTTCAAGGATAGGTTTAAGTCCCATTTTCCGAGGCCATTAAAACTTCAAATCTTTGTTAAATGAACAAAGTTGAGAATGTCCTGTAGAATAGATAGACATTATAGCAGACAAATGATCTCTCAGATAGCCACACCCTCCGATAAGAAGCACCATGAAACACCTGGAAGTTCCATTGCCTATTCCCATAGCCACTCATTATGTTATATTCTGAACCTGCAGCAGTGCTGGGTTCCAAATCCCAGTGCAACTGGTACGGTGCAATGGGGCCCGGCGTCCACCACATGAACAAGTGCAGCACGCGCATGCATACTTACTATATGCTCTGTGTGCGTGTGCGGAAGCCCCAAAGAGCTCAAATACAGGTAAGGACAGTGAGTGGGTGGGTGGACCATCCGGAGCACTGTACCGGAATGATACCCAGTGCTCCTGGCAGGCACCGGTATGCCCATACTGGGACATACTGGTCATAACCCACCATTGACCTGTAGGACCTTGTCAGTGTTCTTTAAGGGCAGCCTGACACAAACTACATTGCAATAATGCCCACTCCAGGTGACCAAAGGATCCGATAGGGATTCCAAGTCCAGAAAATTGCACGAATAGCCCACAATGATTCTATATGAAGCCTTCCTGACATCAGCTATCATCTGCTCCTTCTGTGGGAGTGCAGAAAAAAAATCCCACATTGTACATCAACTGATAGTGGGGAAGTGGAGCCCAAGCTGTGTAAGCTATCATAAGGAGACCTTTTCAAGCATTCAGAAATGAATAATTTCCATCTGTGCTTGTCCCTCCCTGTCCTAACACTGGTTGCTTTGTTCCCCTGCTAATAATACCCAGATGACACTGGCTCACCTTTAAGCTTCTGTACTTCTGTATAAAAGCTCTTTTTCCAAAAATGCAACAAGTTCCATGCTTAGAACTTAATCTGGGTCCATTCAATTTTACCTGAAATCGTTTTTAATAGCTCCCTCTTTGTATGACATTTATTTCTCCATGTTCTCCACTTGCATAGTTAAATCACGCAGATCTTTTCATCTCTTCATATCTTGGGGTTATACTACAACTTTTTGCTGTACAGTTTTCAAATTTGCCCTGAATACTAGCCAAGGAAATATTGTTAGCAATAAAAGCAAAGAGGGTCTACAAAAGAAATGAAAGTGAAGCTGTCAGGGAAAAGCCATGTCAATTGAATTACTATACTGAACATGTTCTCTTATTTTTGTTTCCATTTTTATTCAGTTTGATAGTATTTTTTCTTTAGGAAGAGAAATATCCCCTGATGAAATTCTTGTTCATGGGATTCTTGAAATATGGTCAACATATAAGACAATGGACTGATGAGAATACAGTCCATTTCGTCATCTTGTGGCTGTGAGAGGGGGGAAAACTTCCCTTCTTCTCCTCTTTCTTTACAAAATAAAATATTCAAAAATATTGAGAACAGATTTTGGCATAGCAATTGCTGGTACTGAAAGTTCTGGCTTTTTTTAAATGTGCACATTTGTCCTTTTCATGCCTAGAAGCCCTTGGGATGTTTATTAAACAAATTCCTCTTGACTTTCAGAATATGTTTTCTGAAACAAAGCTAATATAACTTCTTCATTTAAAGCAGTGGAAACATCACAGTGGACATTAAAACTTTCAATTAGGTTTAAAATCTGTATTACACAATGGCTGAATTGCCTCTTATTGATACACAACAGTGCTATGTTCTCTGACCAAGTCTCCTGAAACATTTAGCCTACGGCAGATCTCTCAATGCCAAAATCTCAGGATGCACTTTAGTCTTAATTAATAATTTATCTCCTTTCAATGTGTTGTATTACTTAGTTATTTCTTTAATTACAGACAGTTCTGCCCAACTATATTGCTCCCCTCTAATCTCTCCAAAGTATTTATGTCTGATCATTGTTGCTCCTTCCAATTTCAGGACATTGAAAATAATCTGCAGACATTGTGAACAAATCATTAGTCCATTTTTTCAAGCAATACAGGAATAAAAAAATGACCATTCAATGCTCCACCTCCTGGGTTATGGCAGTTCTGGTTTAGGGTTCCTGCACATGCAACATTGACAGCATTGTCAAACTCATGTCATGGCAGTGTCACATGACATATTGGGACTTTTTACATCTTTGCTAAACCAGAAATTTCAAAACACTCATTTCTGCCTTTCCAGCCCCCAGGAGCTCCCTGAAAGCTTCCTGGAGGCTATACATGATCATTTTGGTGAAGGGGATGGGGTTTTGGGAGGCAAAAATGATGTGTTCAGTGTATAAGATGCACCCAGTTTTTCTCCCTCTTTTTGGAGGGAAAAAGGTATGTCTTATACACCGAAAAATACGATAAGTGTTTTTTTCTCCAGAATGTATGGAAAAAGCAATAATAATTCTGAATGACATCCTCATTTTTGAACAGCATTCAGCAAATGAACAAACACACAAACACAGAGAAACTACTGTGTGTTTTTGTTTGATGGCATTCCAAAATCTGGATTTGGAAGGAGTATCTCCAGATTTTGAAGTCAATAGAGGAGGGCATTCTTAAAACAATTATCAAACAGGGCTGTTTCTTTGAGTTTCTGTCTCATTAATAATGCCAATTCTCATGCCAATTCTGCATGCTAAATTAATTTTGTATAATTAATTCAATTTCAGTACATACCATGCAAATTAGTTCAGCAGAGTACATGCTTAGAGTACTACTTCTGTCCTATGTTTAAACTGTGAAATTCTGAGCTCTGTGGATTTCCTCCTACTCTCTTTAGTTGTTCATGTATCATGAAATGGAATTCAAGCAACTGGATACAGTGGGACCTTGGGTGTAAACCGTAATCCATTCCAGGACTTTGGTCAGCACCTGATTTGTCCTTGACCAGAAACAAGACTGACTGCACATGTGTGCACACAAAAAAAATGGCATGGAATGGGAAATTGCCACAGCAAGAAAAAACACCACAGCTGCGTTTATTCAGCACCTAAGGATGTGTTTGTGACCTGAATGCAACATTTATTGGATTTTTCAGTCAGCACCCGAATGTTTCATGGTATGAGCTGTTCAGGACCTGAGGTCCCACTGTGTGCTGTGACAGTGAAAGAAATACACGTGTATAGACACACATGCACTGTGCAATTTATATTGTTTTCTAAGAAAGAACTAATTTTCTCCCAAATCCACTTGACCCTTTCATTAGGAATTATTCTTACCCTTTGGGAAACACATTTTGTATATCTGCATTTGTTTATTTCACAGAGCAGATCGGATGCTCATTACATTTATTCATTGCAATTGTTCTTTTCTATCACAGAGACATACGTCTACACACTTAATGGGAAAAAAGAACTATGGCCAAGGGTTTTTGCTTCTACCTGCCGCAGTGTATCTCAATTGAGACACACATTCTTGTACTTGCACAAATCACTGCTGCTCTATTGAGAGTGACCAGTTTCTCCCTTGTTGATGTTGCTTGCCTAAAGAAGGGAAACAGATTGTTGTGAATCATGTTACTCAAAAAAGACAGACTGTCATGTAAGAGAAAATAAACAATATATTCTCCCCTTCTGACACCTGAAGGGGAAATAAACTCTCTTCATGCCCACATATTATCAACCAAAGATCTTTTGCACCCCAGGTCAGAGACGTCTACCATTACCCCAAATGCAACTTTCATTTCTCTAAAGGCAAGTATGCACCAATGATTATTATTGCATTTTATGATATAATGGCTCTCTAACCTTTCCTGGGTACCATCCTGATAGCTTCTTTCCATGCCTGCAGTCATTTCTCTAACAATTGAAAGCTGCTGTAAAGTTAAAAGTATAATTTAGGATCAAATAAAGCATCAGAGAGACAACCTGTGAAGACCCGGCATTTTTAATTTAAAAAAAAATATTTCCAATTTTCCAAAAGAGAACAAAAATTAAAAAAAAAATTACACAACTGCTACCATATTGAATATATCCGGAAGAGTGACTTAAACATCTATTTCCCCAGTGCAGTGTTTGCATGTGGAAGAGTAAAATTGAAATGGATTTATTTGTTTGGTTAAATTTGCACGGTACCTTTTTACAAAATCATTGCTGAATAAGTCAGTATCTTTAGACCTATCATAATGTCATAAAGGGCTGCAAGCATACAAACAACAGCAATAATTTATAGCTCTTTGCATATGAAAGTGCTGTAGAAATGATAAATAATGAGAGTCCTGTATCCCTAAAAGCTAACACTTAATGGAAATGTCTGCAGAAGTGTGATAGCTATGATGAATTACATCACTGAAATATATGAATTCCAGAATTCTTTTTCAATACTGTGATTTTAGCAGCCCTCTGGTCTAGCACATACAGCTTTATTAAAGTCTTAATTTTCTTTCTCATGAACCTAAACTTTCAAGAAAACAATCATGGTTTTGTTTTTTGTTTTGTTCCTGTGATAGTGGTCATACTATGATGATATTAGGACCCAATTACAGGGACATGTGTTTGTTAGTATAAGGGATCTTGGAGAAAGAATGCATCAATTTAATTAGGAAAAATATCAGTGCAGTCCTGAAAAGATGGAAGGCATGAGAATGAAACTCAGAATAATCTTGCCTTGATTCTATTTGGTATATCTATCTGAAGTTTTTAAAGATTCCATTCTTGTACAGTAGAGTAATAATGTAAAGTATCTTTTCTGAAATGTTTTTGCTGTTTTTTTCCTGATGTGGCCTAATTCAATAGGCTAATGATCAGCTACTGTATGTCAGTACTTCTTAGTAGCTGGCTATATGTCCATGTTCTGTCCAGCTGCTGAAAAACATACTTGCCAAAAGATTTACAGCTGTGGGGAAAAGGATTGATATTGTGATTACTTGGTGTGACTGAAAAGGCATTGCTAAGTTCAAAGCATGTTTTCTTGAGCAAGTGAAGTAGAAAACCCTACAGCTAGGTTAAGAGGGAGAGAGAAAAGAAACAGAGCCTCAATCTACATTTCTGAAAAGTCAGTAGACATCTTGTTTATAACTGTAAAATTATGTATGGACACTTATAATGAAATATTGTCATTCTTTATTGAAATTGTTGTGACGTTTCGTTATATTAACCTCAGAAACATAGTAAATACTAAGGTGACCAGACGTCCCACTTTTGGCGGGACAGTCCCTCTTTTGAACAATTTGTCCCGTGTCCCGCGGCATTTTTAAAAAGTCCCAATTTTTTTTTTAGCACGAAAGGAAAAATCTGCAAAAAGTCACAGGGAGCCTCAGGGATTGTTCCTCGCAAAGCATCATGGTTGCAGAGAATGCAAATGAAGGTGCTTATCTCTCCACCCAGCTCCGTGTGCTTGTATTCAAATCGGAGTCACACTGAGTCCCATTCACAACCATGCAAAGGTGGGCTTTGTGCTACAAGGATCTTTCTTTCTTTCTTTCTTTCTTTCTTTCTTTCTTTCTTTCTTTCTTTCTTTCCCTCTCTGCGGTTCCAATTGCAGTCATCCTTTGCTTTGGATTAAAGCACCGTTTCTCATTCCTTGCAAAACTGGGGAAACGGCAAGGCTGCTTACCTCCCCACTTTCCTTGCAGCACCCTCAGTTGCAAAATGTTCCCCTGGTTTGATTTATATGTTCGCAGCAATGCGATCCAACAAATAGGAAAGTTTTAATAAGATCTTCTGACTTTATTTGGTCTCTGCTGCCCCCCGACTCTGTTAGCCCTTGGGTTTTGTCCCCTCCCAAGGAGAGAGTGGGAAGGAGAGGAAGGAAGGAGGGAGGGGGGGAAGGAAAAGAAGGAGGGGGGAAGAAGATGGAAGGAGAAAAGATGGAAGGAAGGAGAAAGAATATAAGGAAAAAGGAGGAAGGAGAAGGAGGAAGATGGAAGAAGAAAGGAAGGAATAAAAAGAGGAAGGGAGGGAGAAAAGAAGGAAGGAGGTAGGAAGAGAAGGGGAAGAGAGGGAAAGAGCAGAAAGACAAAAAGGATGAAGTTGATAGGCAAGAGGAAGGAGGAAGGAAAAAAGAAAAAGGGAGGGAGAGAGGAAAGAAGAAAAGATGGAACTAGAAAGGAAAGAAGAGAGGGAGGGAGGAAAGGGGAAGACAGGGAAAGAGCAGAAAGACAGAGAAGGTGAAGGTAGATAGGCAGAAGGAAGGAAGGAAGAATAAATAGGAAGGACGGAAGGTGAAAGGATGGAAGGAGGAAGGAACAGAAGCGAAGGGGAAGAGAGAGATGGAAAGAGCAGAAAGACAGAGAAGGTAGATAGGCAAAAGAAAGGAAGCTGAAAGAATGGAAGGAGGAGGGAAGAGAAAAGGAAGAAGGGAGTGAGTGAGGAAAGAAGAGAGGATGGAAGGAGAAAGGAAGTAAGAGAGGGAAAGAGCAGAAGATGGATAAGGTGAAGGTAGATAAGCAAGAGGAATGAAGGAAAGAAGGAGGAAGGATGGAAGGAGGAAGGAAAAAGAAGGGAGAGTGGGAGGAAAGAAGAAAATAATGGAAGAAAAAAGAAAGAGAAGGGGAAAAACAGAAAAATAAAGAAGAAAGGGAGGAAGGAGAGAAGGTGAAAGGATGGAAGAAGGAAGGAAGGGAAGTTGAAGAGAGATCTAAAGAGCAGAAAGACAGAAGGTAGATAGGCAAGAGCAAGGAAGGAAGGAGAAAGAATGGAAAGGGAGGAAGGCTAGAAGGAAGAAAGTGGGAGGAGGGAAGGAAGGAAGGAAGGTGAAAGGAGGAAGGAAGGAAGGAAGGAAGGAAGGAAGGAAGGAAGGAAGGAAGGGTACTTCCACTTGTAGGCCTGGGACTGAATGCAGGAGGAGTCTCTCCATAGGATCAGCTGCCTACTGATCATGGTCTATGAAAATGTTACTGCCTACCTGATGCAAATTTAGACAGATGGTTCTTTGGGCTACCCCTCAAATCCCCCCTTTACTCCTGTCCCTGTAAAATTCAGCCCCCCTGAGTTTTGCCTTTGAGGGGCATCTAAATTAAGGTGACCAGACATCCCACTTTTGGCGGGACAGTCCCGCTTTTGAACAATTTGTCCCGAGTCCCGTGGCATTTTTAAAAAGTCTGGATTTTTTTAAAAAAAATTTAATCAAGAAACCCCCCCACCCCTGGTCAGTGGTGTCCCTCTTTACCAAAGTTAAAATCTGGTCACCTTAGTGAATACATATATGTATATATAAACTATATAATTATAAAAATCTAATCTTGGATTTGGGACCTTTAGTTAAGACATTAGCTCATTTCTAACCAAATTAATTTAAAGAAATGGTGGAAACTGTAACCCAACAACATCAGGAAGTATGTAAATTACTTGAATCAAGTTCATTATTTGACTGACTTATTCTCAGAGATTTTGTTAACAGATATTGAGTTAGGATTATTTCAAATACATCGCCCAGGCTATGTAACTTCCTATCCCTAAAACCTTTTTCCCCAAATAATTTTCATTTTTCTTAATGATTTTTCACATGTGGCAATAAATAAATAAGTCCTACTTATCTATAATTAGGGTGACAATATTAAAGTTTTCCAAATGGTCTAATTTTGGAATGTTCTGAGGCATTCTAAAACACTTTTTCTTGAAATTTCATTTATTTTTAAAATGCACAAGGGTGTTCACAATTCAAAGTTTGTAGAATGTGCAAGGTAGCTTTATAAAATTTTCAAAGTTTTAAGTGGAATGCACATAGCAATGTTGTAAGACCAAATAACTTTTCTCTAGGACTCCATGGTCTATCCATAGAAATACAGAAACACAGAAATTACCAATCCAGGAAATGATGTTTAAGAAAGTTGACTCTTCAATGAGCTAGAAGCTGCTGTGAGCATATCAGATTTTTATTTAAAATAAAGATAAACCAAGCACCTCAGCCATCTCACAGAGTATAAAATGTTATGCATCCATCACAACTAAAGATTTTCTGGGGAAACCTGACAGGATGTAACAGTCAACCTGTCATAGATATGAAATTGGATTCAAACAAACTTGCTCCCAGTAGAATCCATAGAGCAATTGTATTTTAAAATCTCCATAAGAGACAAAAGGATGAGGATTTCACAGAGTCCAACTGCAAAAAAAAAATGATATAAAATACTTTTTCAGAGAAATCTCTCAGAAAATCAGCTACTGTTATGTTTTGGCTCAGAATTGCTGAATGAAATTACATTGGTTATTCAAATGAGAATGAAGAAAGCTGTTTGTTAAGACAAAAGTAATAGAAAACCCATTGCATTTTAGTTATATTAAAATAATATTGAACAGCTTAATTAGACTTTCATTTAAGAATACTGTTTGGTGAAGTTGGGAGGGAGGGAGGGAGAGAGAGGGGAAGGGGGATCTGTGAAATTTTAGGTTGGCTCTAGATACATAGAGATCTCAGGCAAGCATCTACACCCAGATTTTCTCAGCTTTAATATATTTCAACACATAGTCCTGGTTCATGCTGGAGAAATGCTTCAAAAGTGAAGTACTTCAGCACTAGGTTTTTTTCCTAAGTGAAATTTTAGGAAAATCCCCAACTTTACAATTGGGGATTCCATTAATCTTGAACCACAGAGATTGATGAAAGGAGATGCCAGCTACCATTTTCTGGCTTTAGACAATATTCAAAGAATCACAGCCTGATTGATAGGTCACATTAGAAATCATGAGATTCTGAATCAGAATATATGTAATACTGGCTAGAAAGTGACCCACTAACTGAAAACATAAATTATTTTTCTGACTACATAAAGAAATATATTCCAGGCAGAATTGCTTTTACTAGATATAGTAACAAGGCTCTTCAAAGCCAGGAGAGCCAGCACTATCAAAAAGCCAGGTGGGAGCAGATTTTTGTCCAGCTTTTATCACCCAGGATCAAAGGGAGATTATGAGATTAACCATGTGTTATCCAGACAATAGTTCCTTCTGATTGAACTGCAGAAATCAAAAAGGGTTAGCAACTATATCCAGTAGAATTGAACTGCCAAGAATCCTGGTCTTTCATCTATGCTGCTAACAGCATATGGAGCCAAAGTGGACATTTACAGCTTCCTCCCCACCACACACACACATCTCTTATTCATCTTAAAAAGTAGTCAATTACAGATGAAGACTTTTTTTTAAAGCAAAGATAAGTGAGTTAAACCTGCTTTCAGGATTACTGAAAATACAAGAAATACATTAATTTAAAGATTCAGGTGTGTGGGCAAAAAGCTTAATTAAGACTGAATTTAAGAAAGTTTTTTTAAACTGCTAACAGGACTTTGCTTTTGGCAAAAAGTGTTTGGAATAAACTCTCCACTAAACTAGTAAAAGAGAATGGGCTGGTATAAAAACGTTCGCCATTTACCTTTAAAGAGAGTCTAATTGGCAGATTATTTTCTATGCAAAAGTGAAAAGAAACTTAGACTATGATGCTTAGTTACTATGAAAATGTGACCCCTGAAATGAAAGTAGTTGAAATAAAAAGATAATAAGAGGTGAGGGAGAGAAGGAAAAAGGGAGAAAGGCTTTTAAAAAATACTCTGCTTGAGATATTTTTAATTCAAAATCATTACAGAAAAAGAAAAAAAAGGCAGAAAAGGGTTATTAGAACAACCTGAAATTATTCAAAATATACTTCAATTTTTTTTTAGTAAATACAATGTAAATATGAGGAGATAGAAAAAAAGGATCGTTTTGATTTCCAGATGAAAATATTAGAGATTTATCAAAGTTTTGCAGACTATAAGAAACTATAAAATGTCATGGAACTTTGAGACTACTATAGTAGATGTTTAAAAGGGGAACAGTTCAATAGTACCCCAAAATCAGGAATGGTTTGATAAAGTTGATGGAATTTGTAAATATGGTTAAAATAATTGCTTTGCTTAAAAAAAAGAACAATACCTATATTTGTAATTGACTTTTATAGGCTTTTTGCATAAAATGGAAAAATGCACTTATGATTTGTGGTTTTGATGATTAGAAAAAAAATCCAGAATAATAGAAAAGTAAACTTTTTTTGTAATCAGACTAAGAGATAACTTTGTAATTGTATTTATATTTGCTTTGAAGGAAATAGTTTATTCATTACTATTTCTTCTTTCTCTGTGGACATTTGTCTTTGTCTTTTTTCTCTTTTTGTCTCATTTTCTTCTCATTAGTTTGTGTTAATTTTTATGTTTGTGAAACTTTTAATAAAATATTTTTTAAAAAATCTGGGACACTCTTTGATTATGAAGATTATATCTCTTTGTTTGCTCGTCTTCTCATTACTGCTGTATGTCAATTACTACTTACAAGAGTTGGGAAAGAATTTTATCTGTGAACAAAATTGTACTTCTGACTATCAATGTTTTTATGGTTCTTAAAATATGCTTGCCTTCTGGATATCTTAAGGTTTGAGATATTTTGAAGCATAAATATTAAATTAGAACTTTAGGCTACAAGCTTTGGAGGATAAAGCTTTGGAGGATAAAGCCAAATCAACTCACATTAGGTTGGGACTGAATTGCAATATTTTTTTAATCCAATAATAATGCCACAAATATCACAATCTAGAAAATAGATTAATGCAGGGACCTCTATCTTATATCAATTCTATAAGATGAAATCAATGCTTTTATAGTTGGTTTTATCCTAGATAGTTTGTAATTCCTTTCTTCCTTAAATATTTGTTGTACTCTGTTGATATTTTGCTTTACCTACACTACCACCAAGTATTAGTAGCTACAGTATATAGAAAGTTTGTTGAAACTGTTCTTACCACTTTTTGTTTGTCCGCATCTCTCCCCATATCAGATACTGTATATATTCCTTCCTAATATTCTTTTGAGAGTTTTGGATACTAAGAGTGTCAGAAAAACTGAAACTACAGTGCCTTAGATCTGATTCATGAATAACTAGAATATCCAAAGTTGAGGTTGAAGCAATGATATAGGGTTACAGAACAATGAGACAGCAGAATATTTATTAAATAGCTTATCCCAAGGATATAGACTTGAAATAAAAGGAAAGGGAGGAGGCTACTATTCATTTATAAAGCCTGTTTCCTCTTAAGTGCATAAAGCCATTCTTGCTTAGATAACTGGTCCCTGTTAAAATTATAAACTATAGCTAGCTGTATAGAAAGAAAGGCATTTTTTTTCTTATAAGCTTTTCTTAACATTAGTTAATGTAGAGAAACATGAAGTGAAACTAAGTTAATAATAAACAAGCAGGTTTTTTTTTTTAGTAAGGTTACCCGCTAGGTAGCAGAAGAAGGATAGAAAGTAATAATGCAACAAAACAGGCAAAGGGAAATAGAGTGGATTGCAAACACAATGAAATCACATTCATGCTGTCATAGCTCTGTTTTCCAGTTCAGTTTAAGCTGTAAACTCTAGACTGCACTCCAGTAGTTCTGTGTCAGAGCCAATTCCTATAAACAACAATCTAGAGCAGTATTTCTATCTTGGTTGTACTGGTTAAGAATTATGTGTGTTAAAATCCAACATATCCAGAGATGTCAAATTTAAAAAAACAATGTAGAATATACAGCTGATTGCTGCATTGGTAGTTAAAAATAATATCATTAAAGGAGCCATTACTTTACCAGTTTCTGGGATATACAAGGAAAATACTTAGGCTTTTGGCCATATACTGTGCTGAGGTATTTGATTTGAACCAGGACATTAGATGTGGAGGATGTGCTCTTTTATATTGATGTTTTAGCCAGATGCATCATGGTTTATAAATTGTTATTGTGCTTTTGATGTTTGCATTTGTCAAAGAGTCATTGCTGTGAGATGGGCGGCTCTATAAATAATTTTAAATAAATAAATAAACATTCAATGATAGATAGTAGATTAAGATGTAATGGCTGGAGTCATACAACATGCTAAGCCAAAGCTAAAGATTATGATTGTGCAATGTATGAGTTTAGTTCTAGAGTAGCAAAAGTTTAATTGTATTATATGCAGGGATTGGCTATAGAATACCAGTGCTTTCTTCAACAATATCTATCTGATTACCCCAAAATTATTGTAATTTGAGTGAATATTTTATTTGTTTAGTTTGAAGGTGTGAATGTCATAGCAGATGTGTCTTTGATGTTTCTAGGAAGGGGAAAAAAATCCTATGTGATACCTATTAATTCCAAACAATAACTCTCTTATAACTTTACTTTTAAAACTTTGATATAGCTGAACCAATGTAGCTGTAGACACACTGGTGCAATATGTACGTTTTCTTCCTCTCTCCAAAAATATACAGTATGTTTGAAGTTTTTCTATTGTACAATTTGTATATTAATCTAATAATATAACCTAGCAATATACAGAAGCTTAGCAACTCTAGTTACAGTATACGTGCCATTTTGTAGCTGTTTTTAATAATTGCAATACAGCATGAGGAAAAATGAATGAAAAATAATATTATAATGGGAAGAAATTATAATGAACATATTTGACTCCTTGTAATAAAAATATTTTCTGCTTTGTATCATAAAAAGAGCAAATGAATTGGCATGAATTCTGCAGCATGTGGATATTTCTGTTGAATTCAGTAACTGGTTGTTTCATTTTTACTCACACCTTGTAGCAGTTGTCAATGTGAGCAATACTGAAAGAGTGTTAATTTCCAGCTATGTTAAACACTTGCTTGAATAATTTATTGGTTATTTATTCAGTCTGAGAGGAAGGTCAGAATATGCATTTAAATGGAAATGTTCTTACAAACATTACAGAAAGGACCCCACTATTATCAGTGCTTCTCAGCTGGATTTAGTTTGAAAGAAGCTGGTCAGAGAGATCAGGGAGCTCATACTTAATCCTGAAGCATTTATCAAATACTATCACAGCTGTTTTACATACAAAGGTCTCATGGAATGCATTTGAGCTCAACTTCCTTGTCCTTGAACAGGCTGAAGTCAACTCTGTTCTCACTGGTCCCATTTTGAATTGCTAATTTAAGAGAAGATAAAAGGACTACTTGGGTCAAAGAGAAAGGCTAAGATCATACAAATCATTTAGCTTTTGGAAGTTTCAACTATGTAGGAACATAAGAAAGTTATCCCAAATGTAAAAGAATTCAGCAAGAGTGAATTGTATATTCTACTCACCTTAGATCAGAGGCAGGTTCCTACTGGTTTGGACCAGTTCGGCCATGCACCCGAACCGGTTTTTTCAGTGGCACCATTGACACCGCCATCTTGGTTTTTGTACTGTGCATGCACACGTAGCGTGCATCAGCGTTCATCTACTATGCATCAAGCACGTATAGCGCATCCCTGAGCAAACTGGCAGTAGCAGCAGCCGGAACGCATCCTGCCTTAGATGAGGAACATTTTGGACTGCAGCAACTGTATTTCTCCTGGTACAAGGCTCCTCTTCAACAGGGCTGTTTCCTGGAATGCCAGAATAAGCTGGGTCATTGCCTGAACTCCTCAATGATTTAAGAAGCATTGGAGAAGAGGAAATTAATGTATTGGAGAAGAGAATCACACAATTTACATGTAAAAAGAAGGATGAGATCCCTTAAGCTTTTGTTTAAATCTTGTAAGATAAATGAAATATCTTAACCCCATTAAGCAAATTCTAATATTCATCTTTTGAGCCATAAAATTGCCTCACTATATTCAAATGAAGTTGTCTGTCCAATTAGACTTAGAGATCTAGACTTAAGCATTTCCCATCTCTGTCAAGACCTGAACCTGGAACTATGGAATTAACTGATGTCAGTAAGGTCATTACAGATTTCTCCATGTAAAAATATTATTATTTCCTGAAACCATACATGCCACAAATTCTATTCAGTTAATCCCCCTCCACTTCCCTTATCATACATGTTGCATCAGAGCAATACAGGCTATAATTCCTTGCTCTTATAGCAGCCTCCTATGCCTTGGGATCAAATGCTTTGCTGGAGTCTCTCCTATTTACCTAAAAGTTTCATATTCCAATGCAGAAATGTGTAGATACAAAGAAGGATAAAGAAATACTGTTAGGGTTTCAGATATGAAAGAATAAATCAGTACAGGTAGTAAAAAAAGTAAAAAAAAAACAACTGAGCTCCAAGCAAAGACAGGAAACTGTTTTCCTTTTTCAGGTGAGCTTTTAAAAATGGAGGAGGGCAATATGATTTTCTACTGTTCTTTTGCCTTCCCCCCAGAGAAGAGATCTTTTACAGATTTGATTCCTACTAGATAACAAACACAGACCAATCAGAAACAGGCTGGAGAATCAGAAGAGATTAGACTGCAAAGGAAATGTAGAATTACATATAAATTTGGAAAGTTTAGAGTTTATATCAGGTTTAGGCAGGGAAAAGATGGCAAGTAATGTCTATGAAGGGCAAAGGGGGAGGGAGGTAATGAAATTATTATGATGTCACAACAACCAGGCTCTGAATTTTAAATAATCAAGAGAGGTAAATAAGGATACATGGAAGGATGGTCTATTTTCAGACATCAAAGCACAAATATTGCCTTTTCATGATCATGGCTAGCCGTGGCAGTCTATTTGGGGAACGGAGCTTCAGTGCAAAAGTTGACTAATGCCAAAGGTGTTTCTTTTAAGAAAAACAGGTCAGGATTGAGAATAACTTGCAAAATGACTTTTTAACAATCTGACTTATTTGCCTCCCAGACATTTGCCTCTTCACAATTCTAATATTATGCCACGGGTGTCAAACTTCACGTTGCCATCATGTGATGTTTTGCAATGTTTTCTTCCTTTGCAGAGATGGGGTGGGCATGGCTTTTGCATGATGCATCTGGCCCGTGGGACACCCCTGTCTTATGCCTCCAAAATATATTTTATATCACTGAATAGGACAGAGTGCAGAACCCCAACAGAAAGAAACCAATGAGAATTGCACTTGAATGTAATGAACCAAGCAATAATATGTGAAATCCCTATCATGCAAAACATATATGCAAACATTTGCTGTAAATGATTGAGTTTTAAAAGAAGCAATGGCAGTATACACTTTAAACATTTGGCAGTACATGCATTTTGTTTTGCATTTACAATCTGTTATCCAAACGTAAAATGAATTATAAGAATAAGATACTTTAAAAAGGCCTGCCCTTGACTCACTATGCATTACAAAGACATTATTTTGTTGAATTTAGTCACAAGGTCTTTCACACAAACTTTTTTCTCAGAAAAAAGAAATGTTCTTGTAGAAAAATGCTAATTATTCAGGGAGGAAAATGACTGCCATGAGTCAGGAACAACATTTAATGGCCTCTTCTGCTCACAGCTATGAGTGGAAAGGATGGGAGACTAGAATGCAAATTTCTGGTAAAGAGATGATAATTACACAATCAGGTTGTTAACAGACTACAAGAAGTCATCCTTGAATGCCCATTAAAATAATTGCATTCAGCATTTATGACTCCAGAAGCCATAGGAGAACTGGGCAAACTGGTTTTATTAAACACTGAAAAAGAACAATGCAAATTGCTGACAATCCTTGAATTAGGCAATGATTCATATGTAGAACCTTTGGTGAACAAGTGTGTTGGCATCTGAAACCGTATGTATGTATGTATATATGTATGTATGTATGTGTGTGTGTATATACTGTATGTATGTATGCATACATATACATGTACATGTACATGTACATATACATATACATATACATATACGTGTACATGTACATGTACATGTACATGTACATGTACATGTACATATACATATACATATACATATACATATACATATATACAGTATATATAAATATACAGTATGTATATGCAGTATACATACACACACACACACACACACAACCCACCTCTGTCAAGGATCCTCCTGTTGGTGCCAATTGACACTATAAAGAATACAATATAGCTTCAGTAAACACTGAGTTAAAGAGTTAAACTCTGTTTATCCACCCTTTACAGTACAACATGGTAGCAAACCTTTTTTGGAGCTTGATAATTTTTTTTAATATTTCTGAAGTCCATAAGAAGACATGACAATGATGGATTGATGTTGCACCGTTGAATGTGACTAAAATTTTCAGCTTGTTCTCACCTTTTTTGTTTTAATTTAAAAACTAAACATAGATCCATCAATCCTATCAGAAGCTTGCTATACCTATTTTGTAACTTGTTTGAAAAACAAAAGGGGGGAGGGCTGACCAAAACCCATTGATCTGTTACTCAAATATGCTAGTACATTCTTCCCAAATAGGCCATAGCTATCAGTGTCTATTTAGGACCTACAGGTCCACCAACATTTTTATTTCTCAAAGTTTGAAACTAATTTTCCCCTTATTTTTTATAGCAGTTCATAGAATTCAGGTACTGATACATGAAGAAAACACATTCAGCTAAGACACTACAAGAGAAGAGAAAGCATTTATTTGAAAATGTTGTTCATTTATTTATTTTTTTGGAAAAAAATGGTCAAAAATGGGACAATCAAAATAAAAAAAATTATATGTGGAAACATTCATGTTCCATTTTGGAAAAGTATATAAATTTAATTCTGAAGATATTCCTAGGTTATCCAGAAAATAGTATCCAACCACATTCTTCACTCAATGTGGATGTAGTTCCATTACGGACTTCCTGCTCAGCACTTGTATTGGGAGAGATCTTTACATTTTATAAATGCCAAGGTGCTTTATTTATAACAAAATTACCATTATTTTTCCAGTATGATTAATAGATAGATGATAGATAGATAGGTAGATGATAGATGGATGGGTGGATGGATTGATGGATGATAGGTAGGTAGGTAGGTAGGTAGGTAGGTAGGTAGGTAGGTAGATATAGATTTAGCTCTTTGGCATCTAAATGAATTTACTCTAGCCAGTACTTGCTGTATAGTGTCTCATATTCTAAACATTGGAAACAATAGTTTAAACAAATTACCAATATGTTTATAGGCTCACAAACTGCACCCTTAATGCACTATACTGCATCCCTCCTAAATTAAAAACTATGAGTGACTTATATAGATGTGTAGGTGGTGGGTGGATGTGTTTCCATATTTGTGTATTCTGCTTTTATTTATTTATGGTTTATTAAGCATGTGGCTATGAGGTCAGGACTGGTGAATAAAGGGCCAAGCCAATGACTGTTGTTTTTATCCTGTCTCTATATATTCTGTATATATATATACACATACATACATACATACATACATACATACATACATACATACATACATACATACATACATACATACATACATACATACATACATACATACATATATATATATATATATATATATATATATATATATATATATATATATATATATTTCATATGCCTTGACAGCTAATAATAATAAAAACAAACTTCTTTTGCTTCAACCCACTGGGCACTCACCTCATCCTGGTTCTTATTGCCACATTGCTTTGAAGCAGATCTCCCTATGCTTTATATACACTGCCAACCTAAGCTGTTAAAATCAATTTTTATTGTTTCCCCAAACCAGAAAAATGCAATGTACAAAAAAAAGTGATGAAATTAAGAGTCAGGAATAGGATTTAGGCTTAAACTACCTTGGGTGATATCTTAGATATAATTATCTCCAATATATGGGAAAGAAAAGAAGAAAGCAATTGCCACAACTTGAATTCTACTTAAAAGAGAAACAAAAAAACCAATGATAGAACCTTCAAGATTTTGTGTGATATGTTGGAGTGGGGGTATTTTGAACTCTTTCTTGGGACATCAGTCTTTTGTTAGCAAATTTAATGGTTTCAATATTTATTCCTGATATTCCACATTGCTTAATGAAATACCATTCTTTATGCAACTTTGCAGTTATCAAAGATCACTGTTAGAGAGTTGGGTCTCATTATTAGCAGAGTTATTGTCCTTTGGAGATTGAGTTAATGGCCATTTGTCTTTCTCGGTATGATTAATAACTGCCCTCTTGAGACACTGAATAGGTTACATTTAGTAAAATTATGTTAGGCTTGTCTTTTCATCAGCTTAGATTGCTCTGTGCAGCTTTCATCTCTTGGCACAAGCCTTGACGTCAATACCTATCCTATCCATTGCTTCCCTTACTCTGTTCATTTTGTTTCAAAGGGCAATGAGTGAAGTTTCCTGGGGGAAAGGAGGCAGAACTGCACAAAGGGAGATAGTCTATGCAGGCCAGATTTCAACACTGGATGGCATCATGGGGAAAAATGTTCCTCTGGTCTTTTTCATATGTGTTAGGACTATAATGTTTTGAATTCTTGGCAACGTGGCCTAGTTATCATGGTTCAGTGTCAGTTTATGACTAGTTTTGGAATAAACCTTTGTGAGCCAATGGTAATTCTAAGATGTGTTTAGAGCTACCAACCTATTTTGTTTGGAAAATGATTAATATAAGTGATTCATATAGATGTTGACATGCTGAGCATTTTTATTAACAAAATATTTAAATAGTTAACAAAATAATACAACTCACCAGACAATGTTGAATTGCTGGAAATAGGGAATGCATCAAATTTCCAATTTCTCTTTGCTTGGAATAACTTGACACTCATTTCCTGCCATCTGGCCACTAGTCTCCTGTTCAACTCCTTTATTTTTTATCTGTCCCCTTGGCCTCTTCTAGGTCTCAAATAAATGGTTAAATACTTCCCCAGCTCTGTATATTTGATGTTTATCATAAGCAGGTCTTTTCTTCCTTTGCTTTCACCTAATCAAATAATATGCAGGCAGCCTTATACTCAATTATCTCAGACCAAAGAGAGGCCATTTTACCTATTTCCTGTATCCTATTCTAAAAATAAGATGATATTCTTTCTTCTTCAAAACTGTTTGCTAATTATCCTACTCAACAATAAATATTTTTATACTGTTGATCTTTTGCAACACAAGACCACATCAGTTCTCTTTACTTCACAGTCAAATGGCATCTTGTATAAATGGCTAATTCTGCATGACTCATTACCAACAGTCACACAAATATTCAGTGTAATTCTCAATTCTTCTAATCTACATTGCCCTCACAGTCCTGTTTTATAATCCTCTATCATTTGTTTTAAAAATTATCTTATATTTCTTTCTACTCACCTCTTTTCTATCTTTTCCTTTTCCTTTTCCTTGTATCTCTCAGGCAAAATGCTATAATGGTAGTACTGGTTCTCCATCATGATCTTGGCTGCTAGTTAAATTTTACTTTTTGGACCTAGAAGAACACATTATGAACTGAATTGACTTTTCAAAGTAGACATAACCCTGTCTTAAAAATTGAATATATTTGTGTAGTTAACTATTTATTTCAATGGTAATTTTAAAAATAAAGTCACTGGTGTCTTTTGGATTGGTTGGTAAAAAGAAAAAAGTTTTCTGTACAGCATCAATATTCAAGGAGAAGGGATAAACAGAGCTCTGCATCATTGCAGCCATGAGTAACAGTGATGGACTCACTGAAATGTGACAAGATTTATTACTGTCTCTTGAAGAACAATTGCTTGCTTGGTGTCCTCAGTAAATAATGTTCTCTCTGTGCCATCTGGGGACATCATTAGTCCAGAAGAGAGTGATGCCAGAATTAACTGTTTGGTAGGTGCTTGACCTCAGCAGGCATCTTTACTTGTGTTACTGAATTTATTCATAATGAAAATCATATATTTGTTCTATTTTTTCAATGTAATCATAGCATAGTGTATATGAGTAGATATAAAACTAGAAGATGCAAAACTATTTAACACAACAGATAATTCTACTACCCTACAAAATAACCTAGATTATGTATTTGAATGGTCAAACAATTGGCAACTCCAAATCTCTGCCAACAAATGCTCAGTCCTACACATTGGCAGTAAAAATCAGAACATCAAATACAAGCTGGGCAGAAACAACCTAATAGATGACCCACACTCTGTCAAAGACCTAGGAGTACTCATTTCAAAAGATCTAAGTCCCAGAGCTCACTGTAACAACATTGCCAAAAAGGCATTCAGAGTAGTCAACCTTATTTTATGAAGCTTTCTCTCTGGTAACACTATACTGCTAACTAGGGCATACAAAACCTTTGCCAGACCTATCCTTGGATACTGCTCACCTGCCTGGAACCAACACTGTATTTTGGACATAATTACATTAGAGAGGGTCTAGAGGTATTTTACAAGAACAGCGCTCAACTCCTCTGCTTGCAATAAAATTCCTTATACCACCAGGCTTGAAATTTTATGCTTGGATAACCTTGAACTCTGCCATCTACATTCTGACCTAAGCTTAGTACACAAGATTATCTGCCATAACGTCCTACCTGTTAGCGACTACTTTAACTTCAACTGCAATAACACAAGGGTTATCAATAGATACAAACTAAATGTAATCTGCTCTAATCTTGATAGCAGAAAATACAACTTCAGCAATAGAGTAGTAAATGTCTGGAACACTCTACTCCTCTAACCCCCATACCTTTTACTTTAAACTGTCTATTGTGGACCTTACAGGTTTCTTAAGAGGTCCCTAAGGAGGTGTGCATAAGCGTACCAGCGTGCCTACCATCCTTATCCTACTGTCCCCATTTATATGTACTCGTTTTATGTGTTTATGGCTGTTTTGCTTACTTATATTCATGGATTTGTGTCATTTTTTCATGTGTCCATGTCTATGTCTATACTGATACTTGTTTCTTTGTAATTGTTGATAAAATAAATAAAATAAATAAAATAAATAAAATAAATAAAATAAATAAAATAAATAAAATAAATAAAATAAATAAAATAAATAAAATAAATAAAATAAATAAAATAAATAAAATAAATAAAATAAATAAAATAAATAAAATAAATAAAATAAATAAAATAAATAAAATAAATAAATAAAATAAAAAAGTAGCTGATGAATACCTTTATGACTTAGTCCTCTGGGATTCGGTGGCCTATAAATCAATTAAATAAATAAATAAATAAATAAACAAACAAACAAATAAATAAATAGTGATGTACATAGCTGAATGTCATATTGGGCCTTAGTAAACTCAGGTTCAAATCCTCACATAGTCATGAAACTCATTGGACACCATTTAATTAATTGATATTTTTTCTAGACTAACCTATATCTCAGACTCACCGTGAGAATTGGACATGGAAACAGGATAGAAAAAAATAATCATAGCTATAAATTGATGAAAAGTTAACGTGGGTTAGCATATTTCATTACATACATTTTAAGTAGATGTTTCTTTTTCTTTGTTTCTTCCAATACTGTAAATAGAAAATGGATGATTCAGTTGCCTGGAAGGTAATATTTTAAGGTAGGCATTCCTTAATTTAATATGATAAACCTTAAGGCAGAACATTCTTGATACACTGGGTCATTCTTACTACTATCATTTATAAATCCATAGATTACTTGGTTGGATTTTTATATGCAAAAACCAGCTTATCAACATACTGTACTGACATGTTTTTTGTGAAATTTTGTTCTGGCATTATGAATAGAATTCATAATGGGGTTATAGAATGGGGTTAATTAGAAACATTGATTATTTTTTCTGTAATGCATAAGGAAGTTACAGACAAACTGAATGCAGAGATACAAATCTGAGATCCTTTGTTCTTTCAGTCTTATCACAACCAGTACTGAAACTTTTCAGGATTGTGGAAGAAGCTCACAGCCTGAAATATCTGATTCTTTTGGTCTGAATATAGATTGAAGCCCTCTCGGCTCTCATTCCTTTCTGTCATTTTCAGCAATCCTGTCCTAGTCTTATGCTTTCGTTTGTTTAGCTATCTGTACCATTCTCATCTGCTACAACCTCATCAATATGGGATACCTTTCAAAGGGAGAAAGAACTGATGACAAGAATAGATTGATTTTGTGGAGTGAGAGAGAGAGACACGCAGAAGGGCAGGTGAACTTCTTATCAGTGATTTCTGAGAAGCAAACCTGAAGTAAGTCAACTAACTTTAATAAAACTTGAATGATAAAAAGAACATTCCTGTTTTGTAAAATGGGTTTCATGCTGCTGGGTATAGTAGTATTGTGAAAACTTCCTTGAATATAAAATGAAGGAAAATTCTCTGGTTAACACCGGTTTAAAAAACAAAGGTCTTTGGAAATAAGAGACCATTGACTAAGTGCATACAAATGAGCTGTCTCCAAGGACATTGCCTTCACCCCTGTTTTGTACTTTGCTTACTAAAGAGCTGCATCAGGGCTTGGGATTCTATTTAGCTTTTAAATGTTTTTAAGAGCTGACAAAGCACTTGGCTGAGGTAGTGGTTACTATTATTGCTTTACAAGCAAAAGTGAAACTGAAAGATAGCTATGATTAGGTGGTTACTGTAGAGGAAAAAGCTACTGCTAGTACCTGAAGAGGAAAATACAATAGTATCTCTTAGAATAGGATCCAGGATGAGAATGTCAGATTAAATAAATGAAGGTTAGGTATCTTCAAGTCATAGTAGCAAAAAAATAATAATGTTGAAACAATTTAGAGAGCTGATGAAACTACAGGACCTTGGACAGTTCCAAATGAAACACCACTCACACCCAATAGAAGTGTTTTCCTATTTAATTCTTAGCTTTTGGGATATTTATTTATTAGTTTATACTCATCTTGTGCAAGTGACTATGAGTGGTGTACAAGGATTAAGAATTCCACCAAGCCACTGTGTATCTCTTCCCCCAGGGAATAAACATCTATTATATAAGTATACTGCTAATTTGCCATTGCCACATTTTTTCCAAGTTCAACTTCTCAGCTTTTGTTGGGTTATGTGTTTTCCCCAGTAATTATCAAAATTTATTCTCACTGCTGTAAACATACATCTAATTAAATTATGATTTTCTTTCTTTTTTCCTATGAGTTTATACCTAGGAGAAAAGTTATGGTTACATTTCAAACATAATTTCCAAAATTTTCTTCGTTATACTACATATGTTTTTCCAGTACTTTTGAGTTAATTTACATATCCACTATATATGGATATGTACAAACAGAAGTGGGACAAATACCACCTCTTTCATGGTATTGTCAACATTTATTGCTATATTATTTGTCTACTGGTAGTCATTTACTTATGACCCTAATTTAGCCCAGAATAATAGTCACCATTTGATTGGATCCATTTATGACATTTTTTGCTAGAGTCATTAAACAAATGCTGTGGTCATTAAGCAACTTTATCTTACCCAATGGGTTCTCCCCCCATAATTTATGGTAAACACCATAAATGGGCAAAAACTATAGAAACCCATGGTCACATGACCATGCAAATGGCTGTAAAGAGAGGCACATTTTCTCAAGTCCCAAACTGTAATCACATGACAGTTGGTGTAGCTGTCATAACTTTGAAACTGGGACATAAGTAGCTTTTGTGGGCTCCTTTGAACACACTAAACAACCAGTTATAATAAAAGGCCTACCTCAAATAATTGATAGAGTTGTATACATCTATAAAACATTTTGTGTTAATTTTATATAAATTATAAACCTATATACATTACCATATTCTGCAGCCTCATTAGCATACACCATCCTCAGAAATTGATTAAACTGTTAAAGTGCTCTCCCTGACTTTCCAGATTTAAACTGGACAGATGGAAGTGCTATCAATGTTAGTGTCAGAAGCTGTCACAGCTATACCTACTAAGAAAGGTAAATCTGAATAAAAAATTGACTAATTTGATGATCCCTTTTATTAAATTGCTATAGTGCACATTGAAGGCTGGAAATCTGCTCCTGAATTACATTCACTTTAATATTTTTCTTCTTATAATAAACCAATTGTCTTTCAGTTGCTTCGTGAGGTCTCTCATGAAATGAAATCCATAGGTCTCTGTTTTGTACAATCCATTCACCAGGAACAGGCCAGAGAAGCAAGGAGAGTGGAAACTGATTTTCAATATGGCAGGTTTCAAGATGTCTGTTCTGCAAAATAAAACAGAACACCCCATTAGTTTTTCTTTTATGAATAGCTTACTTTGTACTTGAATGAATGGATAATGAAAAACTTGAATTTTTTCATTAAATAGGAACTCAGTACTTGGATTATATCTTCATTTTACCAGAATGTGAAGTTTTACAATTTTTATGAAAGAAGGCCAGATCAGAAGCTAGTTTAGGAATAAGATTACATTTTTTTTTTATGAATTAGACTTGTCAGACTACTTGTGATTGAACTCCATTGCCCAGAGATAAACCCTCATGTATTAAACTAATTCCTTTTCCTTCTCAGTCTTAACAGATCCCACAAATCATTCAAGCACTTTTGTATCTCCCTTCTGGAGAAGCTGAACTATAACTCTTTCATTGTAAATCATTTATTTCTATGCTTGTTCTTGCCTCTCAGACGTTTCTGGCATTGATGTCAACATGTAGGTCAACTATATTTGATGGGGCAAGGGACTTGAGGATTATCATCTCCTTTATCAGAATTTAAGACTATATTTTTGTTTCTTCATATCTGTCACAGTAATAGAATTCAGAGTTTTCACAATCAATGCTTGACTCATCTACAGAGCTAACGGTTAGCTTTAGCCAACGTGTCACCAAAGAAATGGAATGTTCAGGATTTTTTCCTAATGAAGTGATGTTATGTTCTCCCAATTCCTTACTCTATCTTTGCTCTACCAACCCTAGAAACAAAATGGATCTATGATCATTTTAATTCTGTTTATCACCCCTTAGTTTTTGCCTGTTCTTTTAGCTCAGTCAGAAGACTAACCTTCTTCCTGGGTTACTGATTAATCAATACTCTTGCCCAAGGCAGTGAGATGCAGCTCTCAAACATTCTGGCACTTCAATTCCAGGAATGTCAAAAAGCCGAGACAGGTGGTTTATGTGGAAGGAGCCAAAATAGTTCACTATTGGAATTAAACACTACTTAAACTTTTCTTTCATTAAGATGGTGAGCTGCTTTTGTAATTTGTAATTTGAGCAAATACTATGGATCCCAGTCCTACCTTATCACATTCACCAGAATGCCTTTCTGATAAAACAAAATTATTGACACAACACAGATTTAAGAGCAGGTCATGTCTCACATATGAATGGGATCATTCAGTTTTTCTAGAAGTGTCATATTGATAAAAATGAACTTATTGCTAGATTTTATTTGAAAATTACCTTTGAATTAATTTAAATGGAAACAAAACTAATAATAAGATAAACACTTTATTATACAACATGATTTCCTCTTATTCAGATTTTAATGTTTCCCAACTTGATTTTATGCACAAAATAAAATATACAAAAGTGCAAAAGGTAGAAGAAAATACAGATATATGCATGTTTTATATTAAAAGTACACATAAAATTCATATTTATAAAGAAAGATTTGCATCTTTTTTTCTGCATGCCTCTATGAAAAGAATGTATAAGGTATATGAAAGGTATATGTTAAGAGGATGGTCTATGAAAATGTATAAATGTGTAAAATTGTCTATGCAAATCCACCCGATTTGTTAACAGAACCAGACTTTTGCAATGGTTTAAATGTTTTTCTCCCTTTCTTCCTGCAATTATTCAGAGAAACATGGAAGCCAAAAGATAACAAAATACGTATGAATCTAACCAACTTTCTTAACGTTACTTTCATATTTCCTTATTGACTAAGCTTCCTGTTAGTTCAGATAAACTTCACCACAAGACAGTCCCAGATTAAAGTGTTCCATGGTTTCTTTTCTAGTAACTTTTTACTAAAAAACTCAACTGAGATTTCTTATTTGAGGAATAAATGACCTGGCTGGACAAATTGTGCAAAGACATAAATCTTTTGAAAAGTTCTTAGTGCTTGGAAAGATGGAAGGAATTAGAAGAAGACAATGACCAGTAGCAAAGTGGATGAATAGATAGATGCACCATTGGAAAGTAAAAAAACAAGTTGGGACAGATAATCCTTAAGGAAATTTATATACTGTAGGTTATTGCTATGAGTTGATATCACTTTAGTGATATATAATCATGATTTTATAGAACTGGGTCAGTAATGAATCTTTCTTTGTGTATAAATATATTCCCATTATCAACCATTTGCATTTTGATCCCCTATTCTACCTTTACAGATTACAGATTAAAAACAGAGTTGGAAGGGACCTTGTAGGTCTGCTAGTCCAACCTGTTCCTAATTATCATATAATTGATAAATTAATGAGACAATCAGTAAAGTGTTTTAAAAAATACACTTTATATTGACATACAGAAAAAGCATGTAAAATTGTAGCAGAAAGAAAGCAACCAATAACTTTTCTGTAAAAAAAATACTAGAATGCTTAAGACTTCAGCAGTGAGGGACATGATAGTATCAAATTATGCATGACATAGAAAAGATGGACAGGGAAATGTTTTTTCTTATGCTTTTAAATGCAGCATCAAGGACAGTCCAGCAAAATTGTTTAATATGGAGAATAGAACTACTTTGTGCAGTGCATAACTAACCTATAATTAATAACACAAGATGTGTTGATGGACTTTAATTGGCTCACTTTAAAATGTGATTAGATAAATTCATGAAAGTCAGATATTTCAGTTTATCAGCCTTGAAGCCTCATTTTTATCTTTGGAGTGACAGCAGCATGCCTCCACATATCAATTTGGCAAGGAAAAATGGTGGGAATTCTAAGCAGTTCAGATACATCTGCTTAGCCCATTGGGAGAAACAATGGGTTTTGGTCTTACGCATTCTTATGTTCTTACACTATTAAAAACACTGTATAGAAAATGGTTCTATTGAAAGGATTTAGGACTGACAATGCTAATATAAGAGTGCATAGTATAATGTAATATTTTAATATCTGGGTTAAGAATGTGTAGAGAGTGGGTATGCCAATGTGGGTAGGAAAAAACTTCTTGTCTCTCTAAACCTATTATTATTATATACTTTATTTATTAAACATGAAACTCAGCCAATTGAACATTCAAAAATGCATTACAAATACCAGTGACTGGTGCTGATGGTTGATACAGTTTGCTGCCAACGTCCTAGGTATCAACCAAGTACCTTCTTAAAATATAAGATGTTCCGAATACCACAGTTTTTTTGTGGTTCTGCTGGTATTATTGCAGGAAGCTTCAATTTGTTGATGTATCTTTTAAAATTCTTGGACATGGTGCCAAGTGCCCCAATGACAATGGGTATCACTGTTACATGCTTCATCCATAGTCGTATAGTTTCGATAGCCAGGTCGTGATATTTCATTATTTTTTCTAGTTCTTTTTCTTCAACTCTGGCATCTCGAGGAACAGCGATATCAATAAACTGTACACTTTGGCTCTCTACAACCGTGATATCTGGCATGTTGTGCTCCAAATGATGAAAGTCCCACAAGAACTTGACCTTCTCATTTTCGATAACTTTTTCCACTTTATATTCCCATGACTTTCTGGATGCAGGTAAATCACACTTTTTACATAATGACCAGTGGATTAATTTAGCATCATCATCATTATCATTATCATCATCATTTTAATCTTTGGTGAGATTCACAGCCTTTGGGACTGGTTGGTAGCTCAACAGCTCGAGTCCTAACCAAGGGCCTAGAAACTGTTAAGGTAACGTCGGAGGATATAAGCTGTTCCAAGTAGGGCGGTTTTTTATAGAATCAGAATGTTCAAGTCTGATGAATTTAAAATTTCCAAATAGCAAGGTAGCCCTTTAGGTATTGCTCCAAGGGCTCCAATTACAATTGGGACAACACATGATTTCTTTTTCCACAGTCACTCAACTTCAATTTGCAAGTCCTGGTATTTGGTGATTTTTTCTTGCTGTTTATGTTAAATTCGTGCATCTCCAGGTATTGCAATATCAATGAACCATACTTTTTTCTTTTCAACTATTGTTATGTCAGGTGTGTTGTGGGCCAAATGCCTGTCAGTCTGAATTCTGAAGTCCCATAAGATCTTGATTTTCTCATTCTCTAAAACCTTCTCAACCTGATGGTCACAGTGGTTTTTGCTGTACTCAAATCCAAACTTTTGGCACAATTTCCAGTGAATGATCTTAGCAACGCGGTCATGGCATTGTAGGTAGTCAGTTTGTGAAATTTTGCTGCACCCACTGATCAAGTGGTCAACTGTCTCATCTTTCTCATTACAGAGGCGACATTTGCTGTTGCCTTCATGTAGTTTGTGGCTAAGGCTTGTTCTTGAGCTGCCAAAATAAAGCCACCTGTTCCTTTTCTCAGTGCTCCTGATCTTAACCAGTTCCAAGTTAGCTTTTGGTCAGCTTTACCTTCAATACTTTTCAAGTATTGGCCATGCATAGCTTTGCTTTTCCAATTTTCAGCTCGCTTCTCAATTACTTCTTTCTTATATTCAGTTCTTGACTTAGCTGTCTTTAAAAGGCCTCCTTTAATTATTGTTGTTGTTGTTGTTGTTGTTGTTGTTATACAATTGTATCACAGCAGCCAGTTGTATTGCCGGATTTGGCATTGGTTACTAGTCGGGCCCCACCCAGGGGCCTAGGACGTTGTAACGTATTTTCGTAATATCCGTGCAGATCCAAGCAGTGTGGCTTTTTGCATTTGACTGATGGTGATTTTCTCAATTTTTAACTGTTTTAAATGTAATTCCAGTGCTTTTGGAATAGCACTCAGTGTGCCAATTACCACTGGAATTACCACTGCTGGTTTGTGCCATAGTCGTTGAATTTCAATTTTTAAGTCCTGGTATTTTGCAATTTTTTCATGTTCCTTCTCAGCGACCCTGCTATCACCTGGTATTGCGATGTCTATGATTGTGACCTTATTTTTCTCAACCAATGTGATGTCTGGTGTATTATGCTCCAGTATTTTGTCCGTTTGTATACGGAAATCCCACAAGATCTTGACCATCTGATTTTCGGTGAGTTTTTCAGGCTGATGTTCCCACCAGTTTGTTGCTGTTTTAATATTATAATTTTTGCACAAATTCCAATGGATCATTTGTGCTACTGAATTGTGCCGCAATTTATAATCAGTCTGCGAGATTTTTTTACAGCAGCTGAGTATGTGATCAACAGTTTCATCAGCTTCTTTGCAAAGTCTGCATTTGGCATCATCAGAGGATTTTTCGATTTTGGCCTTAATGGCATTTGTGCGGATAGCTTGTTCTTGATTATTATTATTATTATTATTATTATTATTATTATTATTATTATTATTATTATTATTATTATTATTATTGCTGTTGTTGTTGTCTTATTGCTTTTGAAATATGACAGAGAAACAAAAAAACACTCAAAGATAAAAAATACATACCTTGTCAAAGAAAAGGAAAGAACACATAAAAAGTATTTTTTAAAGAAAATGAACAATACAACAGAAGAGAAATATATCATTTTACCTGTAATTAGTTACAATTCTATATAAACTGTATATAATGTAATTCTGTGTAATGCAATTATTCTATATAATGCAATTATTCTATATAATGCAATTATTATTCTATATAATGCAATTATTATTCAAGTGCATATATATTTCTAATACATTTATATAGTTATCATTTTAACCAACTTTATTTTGTATAAATGAGCCCCATATTTCATTATAAAGTAGCGCAGTGCTTAGAGTGCAGTACTGCAGACTACTTCTGCTGACTGCCAGCTGACTGCAATTTGGCAGTTCAAATCACACCAGGCTCAAGGTTGACTTAGCCTTCCATCCTTCCAAGGTGAGTAAAATGAGGACCCAAATTGTTGGCGCCAATATGCTGATTGTGTAAACTCCTTAGAGAGGGCTATAATTTTCTGTGATATATAAGTCAAAGTGCTATTGTTACTGTACTTACCCCTACAAATTCTAGATTTATAGGCAAAACACTCATAGGTGGCAAGTCCAATGAAGTCTTCAATCCCTAAAAGTAAAAGAGGTGTTGCATACACCTTCCCAATGCTGCAGGATCAGTTCTTTGGGCATAGTAAGGGTATGGAGAATCAATTTACACTGTCCACTTGTCAAATCCAAGTACTAAGTATGTTTTTTTAAAAAAGGTACAGGAGGCACTGAGCCATTGAGTCAATGCTGTCTGAAGAAATTTCCATGGTCATTTGGCCAGCATGACATCACAGAACACTGTTATCTTTCTAATTAATTTCAAAATCTTATGTCAAATCCATCTGAACTGTTAGTTCATTTAGAACTTTCCAAAATAATGTTATCACCCTTTTGCTGTTTAAATGTTTAAATTCTTTAAATGTTCTTAAACTTATATTTTAAACTTCTTTTGCTAAGATTAAAGTATACATGTATACATGTAATGTAATGCATATCCAATGTAATGTAATCCAACATACACTGGATCATGGAGAAAGCTAGGGAGTTCGAGAAAAACATCTACTTCTGCTTCTTTAACTATGCTAAAGCCTTTGATTGTGTGGATCACAACAAATGGTGGCAAATTCTTAAAGAAATGGGAGTACCAGACCTTCTTATTTGTCTCTTGAGAAATTTATATGCAGGTCAAAAAGCAACAGTGAGAACTGGACCCAGAACCACTGATTAGTTCAAAAGTGGGAAAAGAGTCTGGCCAGGCTGTATAGTGTCACCCTACCTATTTAACTTATATGCAGAGCACATCATGAGAAGGGCAGGGTTAGATGAATCAAAAGTTGGAGTTAAGATTTCTGGGAGACATATCAACAATCCCACATATGCAGATGATACCACTTTAATGGCAGAGAGGGAAGAAGAATTAAAGAGCCTCTTGATGGGTGAAGGAGAGTGCAAAAGTTGGCTTTAAACTCAACATTAAGAAAACTGAGATCATGGCATCTGTCCCTCTCAGTTCCTGGCAAATAGATGGGGAAGAAATGGAGGTAATGACAGATTTTACTTTCCTGGGATCCAAGATCACCACAGATGGGGGCTGCAGCCAAGAAATTAAAAGATGCTTGCTACTGGGGAGGAAAGCTATGAGAAATCTAGACAGCATACTAAAAAGCAGAGCCATCACCCTGCCAACAAAAGTGCATATAGTCAAGGCTATGGTTTTCCCAGTTGCAATGTATGGCTGTGAAAGTTGGACCATAAGAAAGGCTGCGCGCCAAAGAATTGAGGCTTTTGAACTATGGTGCTGGAAAAGACTCCTCCTTGGATTGCAAGGCGATCAAACCAATCAGTCCTAGAGGAGATCACCCCTGACTGCTCTTTAGAAGGCCAGATCCTGAAGATGAAACTCAAATACTTTGGCCACCTAATGAGAAGGAAGGAATCAATGGAGAAGAGCCTAATGTTGGGAAAGATTGAGGTCAAAAGAAGGGGATGACAGAGAATGAAGTGGCTGAATGGAGTCACTGAAGCAGTTGGTGTGAGCTTAAATGGACTCCAGAGGATGGTAGAGAACAGGAAGGCCTGGAGAAATGTTGCACGTGGGGTCGTGATAGGTCAGACATGACTTTGCAACTAACAACAACAACAATGCATATTATGTAATGTATAATAGCAGATTTGTGGATGGAAAAATTAATAGTTGAAAAGGAGTTCAAAAGCAATTTTCAAAAGGGATTAAGAACTAAGGATCATCACACCTTTATGTCCATAATGTGGGCTAAATTAGGGGGGAAGCTGGGTTAAAATTTCTCAATTCACAGCTGTTTCATTTACAAACCTTCACTTACAAATATATGGACACCAAAAGTGGTATTCAGCAGGTTCTTACCAGTTCTGGAGAACCGGTAGTGGAAATTTTGAGTAGTTCAGAAAACCGGTAAATACCACCTCTGACTGGCCCTGCTCCCATCTGTTGTATGCCTCCTGAGTCACAGCTAATTGGGAGGGAATGGAGATTTTATAGTATCCTTCCCCTACCATGTCCACCAAGTGACACCCACAGAACCGGTAGTAAAAAAATGAATCCCACCACTGGTCAGTTCCTACCAGAGAAGCACCTGTCCAGAATGCACATGGGTCATCTCACACTCTCTTTTATCCAAATTGGTTTGGCTGGTTGAAAAAAAAAAATCTAACCCTGATCTCTGTTCCTTCAAAGAAGATTAGTTTACCATGTCTTCACCAGAAGTTCCCATCCCCACCCTGCAATTACAATACAATAATACAATACAATACAATAGCAGAGTTGGAAGGGACCTTGGAGGTCTTCTAGTTCAACTCCTGCCTAGGCAGGAAACCCTATACCATTTCAGACAGATGGCTATCCAACATCTTCTTAAAGACTTGCAGTGTTGGGGCATTCACAACTTCTGGAGGCAAGCTGTTCTACTGATTAATTGTTCTAACTGTCAGGAAATTTCTCCTCTGTTCAAAGTTGCTTCTCCTTGATTAGTTTCCACCCATTGCTTCTTGTTCTACCCTCAGGTGCCTTGGAAAATAGTTTGACTCCCTCTTCTTTGTGGCAACCCCTGAAATATTGGAACACTGCTATCATGTCTCCCCTAGTCCTTCTTTCTCTTAAACTAGATATACCCAGTTCCTGCAACTGTTATTTATATGTTTTAGTCTCCAGTCCCCTAATCATCTTTGTTGCTCTTCTCTACACTCTTTCGAGAGTCTCCACATCTTTTCTACATCGTGGCAACCAGAACTGAATGCAGTATTCCAAGTGTGACCTTACCAAGGCATTATAAAGTGGTATTAACACTTCACGTGATCTTGATTCTGTCCCTCAGATTGTTGGAGGCAACATACATCTTCTATACAATGTTGATCAAAGAAAATTTGAGGATGCATACTAACAGAGACAGAATTGCTTTTGAAGTGATAAGGAAACAAAATAACTTTAAGGGAGATACAGGTATCATTCATAATTACAGACACATTTATTTGGCATGCAACATCACAGCTTTGATATATGAGAGGTGTCAAGATTTTAATTATTATTCCAATAAGCTCATCCTGTACTTTACAGAGTGGAGAAGGAAAGATAAGGAAGCACAGCAACTTACTTCCCTGTATCTACTATAGAAACATAACAAGAAATTGCTATTTAAAGGAGCCATCAAAATGCAACTGAAACATAACTGTTATCATACCTATATATAAAATTGTCTAATTAATTCAACCTAAATTCTTATACCAAAACGCCAAAGGATATATTCTGTCTTTTTTTAGACTAAAGTAATTGATGATAAAGGTGACACTGCTTTGCTTTGCAGCAATATTTCAAAGAGATATTTTAGTTTAAACTCTTCAATGATGTTTGGAACTCTTAAGTATATTGTCTAATATAGTGCATATGGCTAGGGTTGTTCAGAGAATTTTTCCCTACTAGTTCCCCACTAGTTCTCATTAAATGTAATGAAAGTTGATTCAGAAATTCTTCTAAAAGAAAAGAAAATCCCAATAATGTGATCATAGATACAGAGCTGTGGTGGTACAGTGGTTAGAATGCAGTATTGCAGGCAAACTTTGCATTCCTACTGCTAGGGGTTCCATCCTGACTGTCTCAATATTGATTCAAAATAAACCAAGGTTGGTAAAATGAGGACCAGATTGTTGGAGGCAATATGCTGACTTTATAAACTTCTTACAGAGGGCTGTAAAGCACTGTGAAGTGGTATATAAGTTTGAATGCTATTGCTATCACTATATTCTTAGGAGGTAGCCAAAGGATGAATTTCAGTCAATTTTTTCAGCCACCCAGAGTCACTGAGGCTGAATTGGCAGCCATACAAATTTAATCAACAAACCAACAATAACTCTTCATACTAACTCTTACAACAGACTGCAGCCTCCCTTGCTCCCACATTTCTATTCAAATAAAAGGAAAGCGCGTCCCAATGGATTTTTAACAGTAGTATGGATTTTGCAGCCACTGACAAGGGAGAGTTCACCTTTTGAGAAAACTTTTGAGAACTTTCCTTCTCTATAAATTCACAAAAGAATATTTACATCTATTTATGTTCAGCACAACAAAGACATGAAATCTTGTTTCAGTTTGGAATTCTCAATAATTATTTAAAAAAATCTAATGAGATTGCAAAATAATTCAATGTTTTCTTCTGTTTTAGATGGGGAGTTTTATATTTCTGCTTTAGGTTGTATGAGTGTCCTTCCTTCCTTCCTTCCTTCCTTCCTTCCTTCCTTCCTTCCTTCCTTCCTTCCTTCCTTCCTTCCTTCCTTCCTTCCTTGTAAGGAGATCTTTAGTCATAACAAAAAAAACTATAGTTTACATTATTTCCACTTGTGTGGAATGAGATCTTGCATGGAGCATAATATAATATTACATCTATGGACTCTAAAATACCATATTTTTTGAAGTATAAGACACACTGGAGTATAAGACGCATCAAGGTTTTGAAGAGGCAAATTAAAAAAAGGTTTTGCACTCTGCAGACCTCCAAAGAATGGCCTGTTTTTCATTAAAATTGGCTGTCTTTTTTTCAAAAAAGGGGCATGAATAGTCTTTAGGAGGCTTGTAGAGTGCTCCTGGGGGCTGGGGGGGGGATTGAGCAAAAAATACCCATTTTTGCTCATTTCTGCCCTCCCCAGCTCCCAGGATCACCGGGCAAGGCTCCTAAAGTCTATGCAGGGTCATTTTGGTGAAGCGGGGCAGATGTTTGAAAGGCAAAAAATGCTGTATTCAGTGTATAAGATGCACTCAGATTTTCAGCCTCGTTTTTGAGGGGAAAAGGTGCGTCTTATACTCCAGAAAATATGGTATGTTTTGCTTGGTGGTTGACTGCTGCATTGCCCTCCAACTCTCCTGCTGGTTTGGCCAGCAGGAGAGGATGCATTAGTTCAATTACCTGCACTTAATTCCAAAAAGGATATTGCTAGATACAGAAGTCCTAGAAACATTACTTTATTAATCATTGATTTTTGAACATAAGCTGAGATTTCTAGAAGAAAGTAAGAGTGCTCACCTAATGGTATTTTAACCTTAGGGAATTCTATTTGTGTTAAATATGATAAATGGGGCAGAAACAGCAAGTAGGTAAACTACGGACAGATCTGTCCATAAAGACTAAAGTAATCTATTTTTATCTATGCTACTAATTGGTATGTATTAAAGAAAAATTGATACTCATCGCCTAACACTGCTTGATTTCACACAGTTCATATAATTAGACCTAGAACAGTACATATAAAGTACTGAATTTAATCCTTGCTCAGAATTTTTTCCACTATCTATGGCCATGGACTCAGGCCTGAACAAATGTTTTCTTACTGCACAATTTCTCCTCCTCTTTTTCCTTCAGTTACTTGAAGGAACTATAGAATTATAGTCTTCCCATTCCAAGGATGCTACTTACTAGATAGACCTATCACTTTAATCTTGCTCAGCATATTATTTCTTCAGGAAAAAACTGTATCAAATTTATTACATATTACATGCATTTTTCAAAGATACCTTTTATCCAGATGAACCATGCTAGTCTTTACAAGTGTGAAAACACCTATGGATACTTGCCTTTATTATCTATATTCAAGGCAAACTGCATATACTGCCAAACTGCAGAATTAAACTCAGAAAACAGCTAATATTGTTATTTCTGGTTTTGGTTCACACATAGGTATAGACATGCCACTTTGCTTATAAACAAAGCAAAAGGAACCTTCCCTTTATCTGTTGTTGGGAACTTGATGGAAGATTAAAGAGAAGAGCAAAACGCACTCTTATTTTTAAACCCATTTCTGAGCTTAAACTTCACTTGGAGCCTCAGGTTCTACCTTGAGAATGTTAATTAGTTTTGCTGGCATATCACTGCAAACCTTCAAGACAATCTATAATGAATTATGAAGGAAGCTGCTGACAAATGATTTCTAAAAAGTTATGAAGTTAATAATTGGGGGAGAAGATTTGCTATTCAGTGTACTTCCAGTCAAAATTCTCAATGGAAATATCCATAAGTAACAATGACAATAACACATTTCTCCTTCAATTTTTCCTCTCCTTCCATTCTTTGTTAGTCAATATTTTCTTCAGCATTGATTCTAACTTAGAGAAAAGCATACCTCCTGCAGTCTCTAAAAATACTAAGCTTGCTATATTTTGCTTGATACTTGGACTTCTTATGATTTTATTCAATGTATTGATTTCTACAATGCAATCCTTGTGCCTATCCATATTTAATCCCCCACCTGGGGAAAGATTTAGCTTTTATTGTTTCTTTCATTGTTTGGGATATGAGTTATGATGATGCTTTTAGTTCAGATTGTTGAATTTTGATAGCCAATGTATGTTGAAGAATTTAAAAGCAGAAACAGATAGTGTAAATCCTTTATGTAATTGAGATTGGTGATCAGGGGTTAGAGCTACAAGAATGTGCAGGTTCCCTTCTGCCTATAATGGTCTATCCAATGTATCTACCATAGGTACCTCTGACTGTCACTGTGTCAAAAGGGGCTCTTGTCCTATGATTTGCATCAACGCCCCTCCCCACTTTGACATCCAATTTAACATCTGTATCTTGTTCATCATATCAGTTCTCAGAGTGCAATGTGAAAAGAATGTTTGCAAGTCATGCAAACTGCATTGGTGAAAGAAAGTTCATGTTTCCCTTGAGGAATATCTTGAGATTCAGATACTTTAAAATGTTACCAACAGGTCTACAGTTCATGCTCCAGACCATTTTTTAGAGATTAGATGTGAAGTACTACAAACCCCTACTACTTTTCTTCTCTCTTAACTCATCATATTTTCTAGGATATTTCTTTGTCTATTATTTTCTTCTTGCCCCTCTTATCTTATATGTAATGGTAAGAGTATTTGAATAATCCACTTACATGGGAACTTAAGTTTATCTTTCAAACCTTTGTGATGAATACCATTTGCACATCATCATCATCATCATCATCATCATCATCATCATCATCATCCATCTTGGAATACGCTGGAATATTATTTTGTTTTTAGGCATTCACCCTGACCTGTGTATGCTTCTTCCCTACTTCTAGCTGGTCTAACAAAAGGGTCTTTTCCATACTTAACATTTAAATTACAAAGAGAGGACTAACATGCTATGTTTCCAAATCTCTGTGTATATCTATCTGACATCTTTGTACAACATTTCATGGACACAACATTACCAGAACATGACACAGACATAATAAATTTGTTATCTGTAAAAACACTACAAATACATTTATTACCTAGGGAAGTATGAATTTGGTATATAATTTTTTTAAAAATTTTCATAACATATAATCACATGTATATTATTACTTAACATGGTATTGTACATCATATTGTATTATTAAATGTTTACATCAATTCATCTTACAATCAACTCCCCAAAATGATTATTGGCTCTTCTGCTCTCCATGCACCATAGTTGTATCTTATCCCTTTCTTCTCCCTCTCCTCCCCCTCCCTACCTCCTTTCTTCCCTCTGTTATCCTTCTCTTCTCTACTTCCCCTTCCTCTCTCCTTCTCTTCTCTCCCCTTTCCACTCCTTCTTTCTCTCCTTCTCTTCCCCCCCTGCCTTCTCTCCTATCCCTCTCCTTCCCTTACCTGTCTCCTCTACTTCACACTCTTCATCTCATTTACTTGGTGCATTTCAGCTTCTGAGTGAGCTGCATTTTATGTTAATGGTATTTATAATTACTTTTCAATATACATAGTTAATTTTAACATATATCTTCTTCCTTCTTTTTTAAAAACATGAAATAAAAAGTATACATATGTAGTCATTGTGCTTTTAACCACCACCCCAGCCTAATTTTGGCAGAGATGTAGACCTGATTACAATTCCCAGCTATTCTCATCATTATATTTATATAATTATACATCCTTAAACACACCCCAATTTATGATTCTGTCTTTAAATCTCAATAGTTTACCATTGTAAGTTTATTTCATGTTCCCTCTCCATTTTTCCATATCTTGGATTAGATTACCCTTAATTGTCTATAAATGGCAATCCTTACTGTTCAATGTTCATTACAATTCCCTTGAAGTACTATATAGAATAACAACCAGTAAACATCTCATTTGTTTATCATCTTAAAAGTTGTATATATATATATATATATATATATCCATGTTTCATATATTTTAACTCATGCTTAATTGTCCTTCTATTGTCATATTCAATCAATTAGCAACTCAGTTTAATTACCATATATAAAATGAATCACAAACCTCTGCTTTACAATCTCTGCATATCAGTTTCATATTTGTCCATATTCCACATATTTTAACCTTTATTTAATTATCTTTCCATTATCATGTTCAACCAGTCAGCAACTCTATTTTATTGTCATATTTAGGAATAAACCCCTTATCTTAGCTTTATATGTTTCCATATAACAATTTCTAGTTGTCTGATTTTTTCCTAGTAAGTATTTTGTCCCACTTCTCTGTTCCTGCCTTCTCCCCTTTTTTTTTTTGACACGTCCAACCTCTTCAATTTTCCACAAGCCACCGTCAAAAGATCTTTTATATTTCTCTTTTTGGGGGCGGAATCTCCTACTTCAATTTTCCTTATGCCACTGACAACCTCCAAAACATCTTTTGTCTGCTTTTTATTCCCTTTTACAATTTTCCCTATACCATTGCCAAGTCCAATTGAGTTTTTTGTCTGCTTTTTATTTCCCTCCATTTCCACCCCTTCATTATCTTGCCCCCTTCCTCTATGCCTTCTTCTTTAAATACCTGTTTCTCTGGTTTTAGAATTCCACTTAGGCTTGATTTTAATGATTTATGCATATTTTTTATAATTTCACGTAGTTCTTCAAATTCCCAGCTTTCCATGATGCCCAGTTCCAAAGTTACAGTTAGCTATACAGTTCTTATTTCATAGTTCTGATTCATCTTAAATTTATCTACTTCGGCTGCTGTGGGGAAGAGTGACAGGACCCATCTTGGTCTTCTGTTCTTCCTTAATGTCCAGTTCCAAAATTACAGTTAGTTATACAAGTTTTATTTCGAGGTTTTGGTCCACCTGAAATTTAATTAATTCAACTACTGTGAAACCGGAAGAGAAGGTGGACCATCTTAATCTTTGCAGAAAAAAAAGGAAGAGAAAAAAACCTTCATATTTCCCAGTTCTTGACTCTGTTATTATTTCCTTTCGTTGCCACTCCTCACCTCTCATTGGTCATAGCTGCTTAAAATATATTAATTGGAACAAGCTTGCATTCAGCCAAAACTCGAGTATGTTTCTTCTTTGCCTCCTGCTTTTTCAAGTTCTGATTTACAGCTGTTGGTTAATTTCCCACACAGGCAAGATTAGGTTATCAGTTGTCAATGAGGAGATAGTGTTTTTTCTTGATCTTTCTCCCTTGTTGCATTCCATCTCTTATTAATTGGGATTGCTTAAGATATGTTAGTTAAAAGACATTTGGATGAAATAAATTTTCCCTCTCCTAGAATCCTTTAAAAACACAATCTTTTCAAGTCAGAAGCTAAATTTAGAGTTAGCATTTGAGTGGGTTTGTCACTTATCTGCTTTCTCCCTTTCTGTCCAAATTATTTCAAACAAATGGCTTTTTTGCGGGGGGGGGGGTGTAGTGTTTTAACCCTCCATTTTCCTTTCCTTTCTTTCTCTCTTTTTGAAAAAAATCCTGGTCTGACCATCAATATTATTTATGCTCTCAAGATTCTTTGCCTTTTCCAAGTTTGATTTATGGCTGTGGGTTAGATGAATTTTCTTACCGGTCTTTCATCTCTTCCTCACACTCCTGTTCATTTGCTTTGGCTGGAAGTCAGCTTCTTGTGTTGCCATGCTATCATCCCTACTTCAATTCAGAGGGCAAATCTTTGACCTGTGAGGGACCTGTTACCTCCCCCTTTGATGAGACACTGCCTCTTCTTTGCCCACCCTCCAGGGGGGTTATGATCTAAAAAAAGATCTCAGAGATGGTTTGTCAGATAGGGTTCATGTGAGACTCTTGAGAGGGCACCCCCATGTCTGTCCAACTGGAGAACGTCCAATCCAAATCTGCTATTTCTTAAGGCTGTTGTTATGATATTTTCTAATAGAATACTTAGTGTTTCTGTTTTTACTGAGTCAACTGTTTTAATTCTTTTAAAAACTTGAATGTCTGATTATTATTCAGAACGCTTGGAAACTTCTGCTTGTACAGCAATAGCACTTAGACCTATATACCACTTCACAATACTTTACATCCCTCTCTAAGCAGTTTACAGAGTCAGCACATTGCCCCTAACAATCTGGGTCCTCATTTTACCAACCTAGGAAGGATAGAAGGCTGAGTCAATCTTAAGCCTCTCAGAATCAAATTCCTGGAGTGAGCAGTGAGTTAGATGCTGGCCAGTTGTGGGTTGCAAATCCCATCCCAATGGTATGGTTGGAACTGGGCCGACAGTGTCCTCATGGACGTGCACAGCACGTGCATGTGTTCAAGCACCTCTGCGATGCTCCACGATGCTCCAGCTGCTCCACAGAGCATTGTGCAGGCGCTGTATGCACAATGCCCCTGCACGGAAATGCAAAAGCTTTTAAACTCCGGTAAGGAGCTTGGGTGAGTGGGTGGGCCCTCCGGAGCACCATACTGGAATGGTACCCAATGCTCCGGGCTGGCTCTAGTACATGTGTACTGGGGCATACCACCTGCATCATGCGCCTGCATGGAAGTGCAAAAACTTTTAAACTCCGGTAAGGAGCTTGGGTGGGCGGGTGGGCCCGTTGGAGCACCGTACCAGAATGGTATCCAATGCTCCGGGCTGGTTCCGGTACATGTGTACTGGGGCATACCACTTGCAACCCACTACTGATGCTGTAATGGAGCGTAAAGGAGGTTTAAGTCCAAACTCATCTGGACAGTATCTGGTTGGGGAAAGCTGATTAGTCTGATTTGGCCTTGCTGCCTTTCTTGTTGGCATTGGATGTGACATAATATTTTACATTCTGAACTTTTAGTAATGTCATTATACCATTTCTTTCTCCTAGCTATAGTATCTTAGTGGTCTTTAGAAATAATATCATGCATATGAATTACCTACATTGTACATTGCCTGTAAGGTTATCGTTAGCCTTAGATTTTCCCCCAATTTTCCCCCAGCATTTTGTCATTTATGATATGCTAAAGAAATGTTGCCATGAAACAAAGCTAAGCACTTTCATGTAGGCATACAAATGATATTTAATTGTAAGCAGTCATCAAGCTGATAACACTGGAAGTCCTTTAACAAAGGTGGAAGTGAAAGAAAAATACTAATTTTGCATTCAGGAAATACTGTTAGCTTATCTTCTTTAATAGTTCTTAACTTTCCTATGAATAAGCATTAATTGTGGGAACTACAGCTTGTATTCAATTTTCTGGGCAGTCAAGAACAATTGAGCACCCACAGAATTTAAATTGCTGCTTGACAATTACTAGGTGATCCTTATAGTGATACAAAACAGGGTTGGTCTTGACCTTATAAATTAGAAGGGAGAGAGTAAGCTAACCATGAGAGATGGCATAGAGGCATGTTTGAACCACACAGAAAGAGACTTAGCATGTTCATAGATTATTTATCAACCACTGAACATATTCTAAATAATGTTGTTGCTTGTAGCAAGAATATAAGTATCCTTGCATTAAATCAATTTAAATGTCTTAACTTACAATTAATGTAACATGCCAAGAATCTTCAGCAGGTTACTTATTTACAGCTGCTTTAAAGTAAAAGCAATATTGCTGGGACTAGCCAACACAATTATGCTAGAGATTCACATTAATGCTGCCCTCTGGTCTGACTTTGGTAAAATTCCCTGAAAAATCATCTTTACCTCAATATCTAACCCACAGAAACATTTTCTGAGGTTCTGTGTAGGTTGCCATGATATTAAAAATATAATTCCTTGCAGGAAGATATTTTTGATGATGATATTCTAGTTATGAATTTCTTTTTATTCAGGATTATTCAATAACTCAGTTGTGATTTTGTATGTGTATGCTTGCCCACCAAGTAAATAAATGAAACATTAATATTCTCATACCTTTGAAGCATTTTTTTGTGTTTGCTTAGATCAGGGCTGTCAAACCCGTGGTCCGTGGCCCGGATGTGTCACATGCTGCCCACGCCCAGTTTAGCAAAGGGGGGGGAAGTTGTGATACATCATGTGATCCCACCGTGACAATGCAAGTTTGACACCCCTGGCATAAGTTCTTCATGTTATTTTATAGGTTTATTTTGGCTTTGCACTGCATTCAGTGCTTAGATGTTGTATCTTACTGGTTTTTATGTATTTAATAGAAGATTTGCTATGCAATAATACAAAAATATTTTAAATAAATTAATGTCAAGTCTAGAAGAAGAAGTGTTTGGCATCTTCCTGCAGCTCTCATCCTCCCCTTTTCCTACCTACCATGGTTTAACCAACCAGCAGCAATAAGTAAGTAGAAATCTAGGAATAAAAAGCCAATTAAAGCTCTTTTAATGTACTGTGTAAAGACTGGAAATAGTCTTTCTGTATTTTTTCTTTCTGTATTTTTTCTTTAGCTATGAGTTTGTCCCAGTTTCAAATAAAGCAGTAATGTTTACAGTATATAATGGAATATTCAGTGGTTTTATGGATATGCATAAATTGCTGTGAGTCCATGTGGAATTAGTGGGCGCATAAATATAATAAACAAACAAAGCAATAGTAGTGTAGATCAAAATTAAAGATTTGTCATGTGCATGGCAGTACTCAATTCATCAACTTTCCTAATTTGCTTTTAGGTCATAAGAATATAGAAAATATTTAGTGAGTTGATATGTTTTATGACAATTATTTATTACCAGATTATAGGTATCAAATGATGCAATGTATTTAAATGACAGTAAATTTTGTTTTAGAGCACACACGCTCTACTAGAAAATGACTGCTTCAATTTTCTGAAAGCACTGCAGAATATAGAATAGAATGCAGAACAACAAAGTTGGAAGATATCTAGGAGGTCTTTGAACCCAACCCCTCCTTAAGTAGAAGACCTTTCAATATTTTTGACAAATGGCTGTCCAATCTCTTCTTAAAAACCTCCAGTGATGGAGACCCACAACTTTGGGAGTTCAACTGTTCTCACTGCATGATGTTCAACATTTTATTTTCGTACATAACATTTTGTGCAAGCATGGAGATACAATGGGGTACAGTGGTTAACATGCTGAACATAAAATATAGCAATGTTTCTCAAGCTTAGCAACTTTATGATGTGTAGATGTCAGCTCCCAAAGCTCCCCAGTTGGTATGTCCATGCCAAGTCTGCACTAGAAAGACCCAGGTTCATCTTGCTTCAGTTCCAGAAGGTCACTGGATGACTTTGGGCGATTCACTCTTTCTCAGCCCAATTTATCTCATAGGGTTGTGGGATAGGAAATGCAATTTATACCAACAATAGGCAGGATATAAAATACATACTTAGGAATAGTCATTAGAATGTGGGGGATTGTTGTTTTGTATTTTATATTAATTATGAGCACTTTGAACTGATGGAAAATATTATTGCATTCAGAGAATAATTGGATTGTAATAGTTTATTTCTGAACCCATATATACTTATGCTGTGCTTAATATTGATGGGCAAATAATTTTGAAAGATTTAAGAATATATATATATTCTTTTCACATTAGTCAAATATTCTGACTCTGGTTCATTTGCTTTGTCAGTGTTGTACTTATTTATCTTCATTCTACCTTTAATTAATAGCAATAGTACTATGTAGACAATTAGAGAAGATAATACTTTTCTCTATATGTTAACTTTGTTTATCCGAATGGTTATACAGCATGAAATAAATAAATACGTTCTGTTAAAAATAGGAACCAATTTGCAATTTATAGCTTCTAAAAGAAATCTATCCTCATTTTAGAAATGTGCTTACTTGCGCCTGTTGTGGATTCAATGTTCCAATGGTATTTTGGAGTGCACAGGAGCATGTAGTACTGTCTGCAACCTGTCATACATATTCATTTGAAAAGACACAGCTGCTTTAAAATGTTGTAGACTGGTGTGATATTTGTGTTATTTGCTCACTCTAAAAAAGGAAGTCCACACATTTTAAAGTTGCTGAGCCTGAGAAGCACTGTTCATGGCAGATAAAAACAGTTTCTTTGTTTTTATCTGCAATTGCAGCTCGTACTGGGATGGGGGAGGGATTTAAAAACTATACTTTACAGACCCCATCAGTTAAAGAATTCCAACTAATGGGAGTCTAGAAAGAGTGTTTTCTCCCATTATCCTTGTCCTGTAAAATATTCTCTCCTGGGAAGTGAAATAGCCCTGCCTCCTTTCCCACCTTTCTGAAAAGAAGATAAAACATGCCTCTGTGGCTGTGTGTGAGGACTCCAGAGGAGCACACAGCCATGGGACAGTGGGTGGTGTGAAATTCCTCTCATTTCCTTTTTACTAATTTGTAACATGTTTTAATCACATTCACTTCTTTCTACATTCTAAATTGTTATATGCTGTTTTTCAATCATTTTATTGTACATTACCCAGTGTCCCTGCCTGAGGGAGATGGGTGGTTCAAAAATATGAAAAATAAATAAGTAAATAAATTTTGGTTCAGGTTTAATGTCATCTATATAATGAAATTTGATATCTCCTAATGAAGATATTGAATGGAGTTAGATCCTTAAGTGATGTTGTTACCCCATAAAGTAAAGTAGAGGACCACTGATCTACCAGTAGAGATATACTATGTAAAAGAACTGAAATCTAATGAATGGGTCAGTGTGTATAGAATCAGTGAAGATCCTCTTCAAGGCATCATTCTTCTCACTGTAAGGGCCTGATTTGCCAAACAAACTTCTGCTATGAATTTTCACATCCACATTAAACAATTATTTATGATATAGGCATACCTTGTGTTGGAAGAAATAGCTAGATCCAGTTCCAATCCAGGAGAATGGCACTGGAGGTAAAATCATCTGGAGGCTGATTGGAAAGGAAGGTTCTTGTTCTAGCTGGGAGAACACGGTCAGACAAATGGAGGCGAGCCAGGACTTCAAGTCAGCTAACAGTTTATTTCTAACAGGTTGCCAAACGCGGCACTTCACATTTCACACCTATTAGCTAACTGGCAATTGCTGAGCCCTGTTTGACAGCTCTTTATATATCCCAGCTGTCAAACAGGCAACCAATCACTAACAAGGACACGCCCCCCCTAGCCAAACAGACCAGAGAGGAAACTGTAGTACACAACACTCCTTCACACTTTGAATGCACATTCGTAGTCTTTTAGATGGCTCGGCTGCTGCCGGACCCGCCCAGACCTTCTCAGGGCACCTTCTGCTGGTGGGACTAGAATAGTGCTGGCCCTGTCTGGAGACCTGGCCCTCTCAGAGTCCGGTACTGCTGGAGACTCCCAGGGAACCACAGGTAAGTCTTTTGGTGGATTTTTTATTAATTTCTCTAGTTCCTCTAGGGATCTAGACTGGGGCCTCGTGGCCTAGTTTCCTGCCTGTTGGGTAGGCCCTGTGACTGCTCCACCAAATTGGCACCCACTTGTCTATTTCTTAGCTGGTTTATATGATGCCTCCAAACCCTGCCATCATCTACCTGTACCAGGTACGAGCACAGGCCTGTTATTTTCCGGACTATGCCGGGGAGCCATAGCAGATGGCCCGAGTAGTTTCTTGCATAGACTGGCGTATCGATGGTGAACCCCTTGAGTTGACTGTGTGAGTCTAAAGGCCGATCTGGGGCATATTCTGGGTGCAGTCTATCTAGTGTTGTCCTAATATGCCGTCCCATTAAAAGCTCAGCCAGGCTCTTGTTCGTAGTTGTATAAGGGGTGGCATGCTGCCACAATAAATACCTATCTATGTCCTCCTGCCAGTTTAAGGGGCCGAACCTGGCTAGAGCCTCTTTCGCTGAATGGAACGCATGTTCAGCCAGGCCATTAGCCGCTGGGTTGAACGGGGCTACAAATGCATGGCGGACCCCCAACTGGGCAATGAATGAGGCAAGCGCTGCGGCAGTAAACTGGTGCCCATTGTCAGAGACCACTAAATCTGGTAACCCATGGGTTGTGAAGACCCGGCATAGTACCTTAATGATGGCAGGGGCAGTTGTTGCAGACAATAAAAACAATTCAACCCATTTAGAGAAAGCATCAACAATGACAAGAAACATTTGGCCCTTAACTGGACCAGCCAAGTCCATATGAATTCTGGACCACAGAGCCCTCTGTTACTCCCAATTCTGAATGAGTGCTTTGGGACAAGCCGGTCAGGTTTCCTGGCACTGTGGACAGCCAGCCACAGGGCAATGTTCTGGTACATGCCTGGCCACCAAGCATAACTCTGGCCCAGTGCCTTCATCCGGACAATGCCCAGGTGTCCGTCGTGTAGCGTTGTCAGCACCACTTCTTGGAGGGAGGCTGGAACCACCACTCTGCTGCCCCACAAAAGGCAACCTTGCTGCGAAGAAATTTTGTGTTGCCTGGTGGAGAAAGGCTGCCATTAGGTGCCCAGTGGGTGGGAAGGCCAACCCCGTTCAGTCCATCTGAGCACCTTGGCGAGCACCTTATCCTGGCTGGTATGTCTGGCCACATCAGCTGCAGTAATAGGTAACTGCATGTCATCGATCAGCAACACTGTAGAGGCAGGCAACGGGTCCTTGACTGCAATAGGCAACGGGCATCTGCTTAAAGCGTCCACATGGCTGATGTGCTTGCCAGGTCTGTAATGCAACGTATAGTCATAGGCAGCCAAAAATACAGTCCATCTGGTGAACCTGGGGGACAGGATCTGGGGTGTCTGCTTGTCGCCTGCGATGATGCCCAGTAAGGGCTTGTGATCTGTTACAATATGAAAATGACGGCCATAGGGATAGGAGTAAAACCGCTTCACCCCAGCCACTATAGCCAATGCCTCCCTGTCCAATTGGCTATAGTTCCGTTCGGGCAAAGACAGTGTTCAGGAAAAAAATGCTACTGGAGCCTCCAGTCCAGATGGCAGCCGATGGCTCAGGACTACTCCGACTCCATATAGGGAGGCATCACAGGCCAACACTACAGGGAGGTTTTCATCGGAGTCTAGTAGGACACTGTAGGACGTGAGGAATTTCTTAATGGTCTCAAAAGCAGCTGCCTCATGATGTCCCCAAACCCACTTCGCCGAACGGTCCAAGAGTCTGTGCAGGGGTTCTACAATAGAAGCCTTATGTGGCAGGAAAATGTTAACAAAAATTCAATAGCCCCAGGAAAGCTTGTAGCTCAGCTTTTGTGTTAGGCATTGGGGTGTGACTGATAGCCTGTACTTTCTCAGGAGTAGGATGAATCCCCGTCTTATTGATTAAAAATCCTAAAAACTCGACTTGGGGAACCGCGACCCGGCACTTGGCTGTATAAAGTTTCAAGCCAAAGTCATGGAAATGATGAAGTACAGTCCGCAGGCGGGGCAGGAGAGAGGTTAGGGAGCGGGCAGACACGAGGACATTGTCAAAATAAGGGACGACACCCGGTATGCCCTATAACAGCCTTTCCATTAAATTTTGAGTCCAAATTGGAGCCGGTTACACCTGAACGCCTCCCCTATGCATGACTATAGTCTATGCTTCAGCAGTTGCCTCATCCACAGGCAACTGCTGATATGCCTGCGCTAGGTCTAACTTCGCAAATATGGTCCCCTGTCCCAGAGAGTGCAGCAGATGCTGCACCGCGGGCACTGGGTATGCACTCTGCTGCAATGCTCTGTTTAAAGTGCATTTAAAATCAGCGCAGATCCTCACAGATCCATCACTCTTCACTGGAGTCACTATCGGTGTTTCCCAACAAGCGTGGTCTAAGGATTCCAGTACCGCTTGGGCCAGTAAATTATCAATTTCTGTATCCAATTTAGGTTTTAATGCAAAAGGTACCCGCCACAGCTTCAGCCTCCGTGGCGGAACCTGTGGGTCTAAAGCGAATGAGATGGGAGTACCAGTGTACTTTCCCAAACACCCCCCGAAAACCTCAGGAAATTCCTTAATTAACATATCCAAGTACGTAGTACTCTGGATTTGATCAGTGCCTGTTATGCCAAGTCCCAAAGCCTCAAACCATTCCAATCCTAATAAACTTGGCCAGGGACCTTTCACCACAATAAGAGGTAACTTCTTGTTGAACTGCTTAAATGCTACCCTACAGAAATATTTACCCAGCACTGGAATGGGATTTCCTTGGAAATCCCTCAATCTTAACAGACAAGGTTCCAAACTTATTTTGGCTAAAGCTGGATAATCCTCTTAACTGTTGCCCAAGAAATTATTGATACAGCTGATCCTGTGTCAACCTTCATCTGACAGGGTCTGCCCTCCAAGTGGACCATAAGGAAAATTTTTCCTCTTGGACCATAGACAATCTGGTCCACTTCAGCTTCTTCCCTATCCTTATTTACAGCAAAACAGGAATCCCTTTTCCTGAAACTCTGGCCCCTGGTAAATTTGGGGGGTTTTCTGTAGCCCTGACTGGTGCATTTGCGCAAGGAGCGGCCGCCCTGCATGCCCGTGCTAAATGACCCCTTTCCCCACAATGGAGACAAATTGTATTTTTAAAACAGCACTCCGTTCTATCGTGCCTACTTCCACACGCTGGGCAGGTAGTTTGGGGCAAGACCTTACCCTGTCAACCTCTGGCCTGCTCCGCCTTCAGGTGATGTATTTCATCGTTTCCAATAGCCCCTTCATCAGAGAAAATGTCTTCATGATGCACCTCGGTGGCTTTCTCTCCGGCTTGCGGTCTATGGAACCTCTGGATCTCTTCCATAGATTTTGTTGACAGCTCTACTGCTCTACTGCTCTACTGCTCTACTGCTCTACTTTACAAATGGCTTCATCTAAAGCCATTTGTAAATCTAACTCAGGTTTGGCCAGTAGATGGCACTGAATACGGAGGTCTCTAACACCCCCCCCTACAAGCTGATCTGTAATGGACTCATCCAAATCTTTAAAACGACAATGGAGTGCCGCAGCTCTTAACGCGGCCACATACTCATAAATGCTCTCTCCCTCACACTGAAACCTTCTGTAAAAGGCAAACCTGCGTGAAGTTCGGGAAAGTGATGGGGCATAATGATTTTTTAACTTTGTCATCAAAACATCCCATGTAACATTGTGGACGGAGTGTGGAGCCACTAATGATTCCGCAAGGTTAAACATCTCTGTGCTACACAGATTTAAAAAACACAATTTCTTTCACTGTTCAGTTAGATTAGTAAAGCCGTTGGCTTCTAAAAAACACTCAAATCAGGAAATATAAGACTCCCAAGTCTGCGTGGCCGGGTTAAAACTGGCTAATGTATTCATTGAAGCCATTCTGAGGTAACTTTTCTCCCCTTTTGCTTAAACCAAATCGGTCTTCGTAGTAGAAATGACTCGCTCGACGTCTCATTGAGGGATTCCCTAAGGGAATTCAGCTCTAGTGACTTCGCTCTTCGATTAGTGACTTTCTCAGCTCTGCCTGGGCTCCGCCTTCGTCGCCAATGTTCTAGCTGGGAGAACGCGGTCAGACAAACAGAGGTGAGCCAGGACTTCAAGTCAGCTAACAGTTTATTTCTAACAGGTTGCCAAACGTGGCACTTCACATTTCGCACATATTAGCTAACTGGCAACAGCTGAGCCCTGTTTGACAGCTCTTTATATACCCCAGCTGTCAAACAGGTAACCAATCAGTAACAAGGACACGCCCCCCTAGCCAATCGGAACAGAGAGGAAACTGTAGTACACAACAGTTCTCTTTATTGATGAAGTAGAACCACCAACCACATGTGATTCTGGGCAGCTGACAAAATGGTGGTGAGAGTGGGTGTGTTTTATACCTTCTTTGGGCTTTGCATTTGAGCTTTCTGTTTCTGTGCAAGAACATGTCCTTTAATATTCTATTGGCTGTTGTCAGATTCCTATGGGGTCACGTAGAGGTTATGTAAGGGTTATAGTTGGCTCTATAGGCAAAAGAGGAAATGCAAATCTTAGGTGCTCATCTGAACTAATTTTGTCAACTTTTCATTTGTTGCTTGTCTGTTTCTGTCTTGACCCAATCTTTCTGAATGGATTACCAAATCTGCATTTCTAAAAGCTGGCCTCCTCAGTTTCTGCTTGGGACAGGGAAACTGGGACTAGTTTCTGCCTCCCTTAATATTTTTTTCCATTTCTCTGCTTGGGGAAATATTCTATCCTGTCTTTTTAAAATCCCCCAAAATACTTCATTCTAGGAGGGGCATGAGCTTCCCACACTTGTCTACTTATTATACGGAAAAACATTAGGTCTTAATATTGCAAAGATATATCTGGACTGCATAGCATATGTACAGAAAGTATTTTAATGAACTGAAGATGATCATGAGCACTTGGCTATCACTCATTCAAAACAGAAATTGTCAACTGAAATCTCAGTGGCTTCAAGGTGCCTTTCTTTGTCCTTTCCAAGAAAGCTTAACAATTTGCCCTAAATTTCACTTGCCTGCTGCGATCTATTCCTCGTGAAGCTAGAAGGCAGCTGATGTTATGTCATTTAGTAACACTAAACGACCAAGCCAAGCATTAAGCCAATTATATCCCACAAATCATTGCTCAGTGGGATAGCACTCTTACATGAGCAACAGGCCAGCAGTTGCAAGGATCAGCAGGGAATTAGCATTGATTGGCTGCCTGGGGCCCAACAAGACAGTCCTTCCACCAGCTTTTAGAGACCCAATAGCCCTCAACTGCCCTGGGCCTCTTAGATCTTTTCAATCCCTGCTGGGATACTGAATTCCAAGGCAGAAGTGTCTTAGGCTGAGAGGAGAGACAGGCAGACAAGTCATCCTTGCAAAGAGCAAAATACTATCCTTTTTTGTTTTCTGCAAGGAAGACAAAAGAACATATCTGACTGTGGTAATTGTAACGTAAAGTGCTAGAAATCATTTTTCAATGGAGCTTCCTCCTACATTGAATGCTGACATGTAGATCTGTCTTAAGAATTACTGTACAAACTTAAAAAATGTGTGTATGAAAGAGAAAAAGGGAGTATGCACACTTCTCTCTATATATTTTGCAAAAGAAGCATGTTTGGTTAGTAATTGGATGGAAGAATATTAGGACAAAAGAGATGATTAGGCTAACCTGGGATATTGAAAAGCAGCCAGGATGATGGCAATAACAAAGTACTTCTACTGTATATTGTTGCCACAGTAAAAGTGCTTGGTTAAGTCCATGGAGTCACCAATATTTTAATTCCTTTAATTCTTCTTTTACTTGTCCCCTGAAATCTTTCAGTAGTGGTTCGCATAATGATCTCCTCTAATTTTATCCCTAGAGAAATAATCCTGTAAAATAGAGTGGACAGAGAGAAAAAATAAATGCCCCTAACACCCTGGAAGTTCTATCATAAAGCACAACTTGAATTTACATCTCCCAGCACCAGATTCAGCACATTCACCACTTCATTACCTAAATGAAGTGTAATGCAAAATTGAATCTAATCTTGCTAATTCACAATATCAGTTAGAACAGTATTTTTCAAACTTGGCAATGTGCGGACTTCAAATTGCAGAATTCCTGAGCCAGCATACTGGGATTTAAAATCCACACATCTTAAAGTTGCCAAGTTTGAAAAACACAGAGTTAAAATGGAATATCACTATTTGGAAATGGAATATCACTATTTGTTACTTCCTGAAAAAGTCATTTTGCTATTTAATCTAGTTATATGTCTTTTCTTGATGCTTATTTAAACAAGCATGCAGCTCTGGCAGTAAGAATTTAACTAAAATATAAATGATATATCAGCTATCCAAAATGAGAATAGTTCCTTATTTCAATTGCTACAAGATAAAGCCTTTTAAAACATGCTCGGTGATTTACAGATATGAAGTTTTTAAAAAACCTTTTAACTTTTCATTACAATTAAGTATGACAAATGAATAAAATGTTTTTGCCTGATAAGATCACCGTAGCTGGTTTAGCATAAACAATTATTTGAAGGCAAAAAAAAATGTGCTGTAGAGAAATAAAAAGTAATGGATAAACCAATACAATTGGAATGAAGATAAAATTAGTTCTTCAATTCCAGTTGTAGGACATGTTTCAGGTCTGTTATAAAAATGAAATAAATGCACATGTACCCAATCCTTTTTCCTTCATTCGGTCAGGTTGGATCCTTTTCTGATGCTATATTTTTAGGGTCAGACAAACGTATCACTTTGCACTAATGGGTATGGATATTTCCTTATGGGAACAATTTAGTAGAGTTTGAACCACATATTTGTTTTCCACTCTCATTTTGGAGAATCTATCCTATCCTGAAGTAGTTCTCTGTCAGAGAGCATGACTTCTATTCTCTTTGTTCTGTTTTGTCTGACTACATTCCAAATATATACTTCCAGACTGGTAGGTTTTATGATTCCATGTCATCCATCTTTCCCTGTCACTGAAAGTGTTACATATTTTTTAAATCTTATTCCCTATTTCTTTTTATTTCCTTTTTCCTATCTCTTTTTTCCTCTTTCCATTTCCATTTCTCATTTACATCCACTGTGTTTGTGGGCCTGTGTAGAAGATTGACCCAATCCGTTTAAGATGACTGAAAATGACCAACATTTGACTCCTTCCTACATCAATATGTAGGGTAGAAAGTTTTGGAAACAAGAATATGGAAGTGCTGCTCATGTCTTTATTGAGCTGGCCACCTTAGTATACACTGAAATACAGTGCATGATTCAGTGAAAAACAAAGTTAAAGAACCACAACCTGCCCCCCTTTCCAATCTAAAAGTGCTTCTGCTGCCGCCACCAAAGTCAATAGATGCATATGGGGTTGAAGACTGGGCATCATCAAGAAAGTTTGCCAGTGTTTGGCATAGGTGTTTTTGTGCCCAAAGACCATTACCTAATGATTGCTGTTGCTGGTTTTTTTTTTAACAGCCCTATAAATAGGGGACCATTTCATATAGTTTCATACTGCATTATGTGCAGATTTAGAAAATTAATTATTGTGTCTTATTATAACCTAGTCTCCAGAGTTAATTGTTTCTCTTAGTCTAGGTGAAACTCTGCTGCAATAGCTGTATTTGTTATCATGTAAAGAGAGGTAGAGAGTTAGTGTTGTATAGTGCAGTGGTGGGTTTCCAATTTTCTTCCTACCGGTTTGCTTGCATGTGGACGCAACGCTTCTGCGCAGAAGCGTCCAGGCAGGTGGGCGGAGCCTCTCGCTGCCGCCACAACCGGTTTGCCCAATCTGGGCTGAACTGGCAGAAACCCACCTCTGGTATAGTGGTTAAGGACTAGACTAGAAATGCAGAAATCCAGGTTCTAATTCTGCATGAAAAAAGATAAGTGTTTTGACAATAAGTGACTTTGGCCCATTTTACTTTCTCCCTCAGCTCTAGACTGGGAAGTTAAAACAAAACAAGACAAAACCCAACAATATTCTAGAACAAGGCAATGTCACACCACTTCAGTAAAACATCTGCATGAACTTGCCCATGTAGTCATCACATGTCAGAATTGACTGGGGAAGGGATAAAAAACCCTGTTATTAAAATTAATTTGTCAACCTAAATGAGAAGCTTGAATTTCATAATCAAGGCTAAACAGATAACACATTAATCATCCCAGCATGTTGTGGACAAGAAGGAATGTATCCCTGATGAAAGATGCAAGCATTCATAAAGATGTTTCTGCATTAAAAATAAATAATTGGAAAGGTGTAGAACTGGCAAATATTTGGAATTGACAAATGCACAGCCAATGAAACAAAAATCTGATAAACAGCTGAACTCATGTACTGAAGTTTTCCAAAGGATTGAGTGTTGCTGTTATCCATGTGTAAAAAAAAATCTTGGTTTTTTTCCCCTTCGTGTTGCATAATAAAGAAATTATTACATTACGGTAGTCTTACTGAAAGAATCTCAACAACAATAACAATAACATTAAACTTAATTTGCCACACTAACATGAACTACATTTACCCAGCACTCCAATTTAATTTATCTGCATAGATTTAAGTGAGTATGTTTAAACCCATAAGGTCACCCTATGGTTAAATGGTCCATATAGACATTTTATCAACATGTGAACATGTGGGACTGAGGGAAGCTATTTCAGTATCCATTAAGTTGGGCTAGAAATAGTCTGTAGAACAGGAGACAGATGCTTCCCTGAAAGGGCAGGACAACATCACTTTGATGTGAAAACAACAAAGGCTTCAATGAACACAGAAAGGGAATAAAAAGTGTCAAAATACAGACTGAATTTCAAAGCAAACATTAAAAGACCAGGGGTGAATATTCTTCAGAGAAATAAACATGTAGAAATCCACTTAGAACTTGTAGGTTGATTTTGGTTTATTTGCTCATTAAGTACCAGGTATGAGTCCAATACTTCACATTATATTACAGAATTCGTTGGAAAGCATATTATCTTTAATACAGTCCAGAATGATATCCTAAAATGGAGAAATTTTCCAGTCAAATAACGGGGAGGGAAACAGATCTGACATAATAATAATAATAATAATAATAATAATAATAATAATAATAATAACAACAACAACAACAACAACAACAACAACAACAACAACAACTCCGCCGTTGCTGGTCCCAAACCCGGATGAGAAAGGAGGCGGGTTGGGGTCAGGTTGGCATCTGGTCCCGTAAAAAAAACCCGCCAACCCATACAATATGGTGAAAAAAACAAATAAGAATTCCATACCGCATCGGTCGTCGCGCGGGTTAACAAGGGCCGCGGTGGATGTTGGGGTCCCTGGACATCCGTCGACAAGTGGGCTACAAGTGGACCAGCCAACAAAACGACAAAAATATAGTGCAGATGAAAACCGTACCATAATGGCCTGTTACTACAACTCAGAGCCAGAAAAAAGAGGCTATTTAAAGCGAATGTATGAATTATGGAAACAACAATATCCAGATTCAAATGTTAGTGAACAACGACTAGCAGATCAAAGGCGATTTATTATACGGAATAAAGTGTTTAGTGAAGTTGAACATGAGGAAATTCAGGCAAATTGCAAAACCCAAAAAACAATATCACAAGCGGAAATAACTGATATTCAAGACACAACTAAAGACATTACAGTAGAACTCCCAGAAGAAGCTCTCGGGGAGGAAATAACATCACCACCACTAGAACCAGTTATCACTGAACCAACTGATGAACTAACTCAAAAACAAAAAGAATTGAAGGATAAGATCATGGAGCATTTTCTGCTTAATGAGGAAAGGCAACGTTTACCATCACTGAAAACTGTGCCTAAGAAAATTTTGGCCCCTATCATGAAAATGGTTAATGCAGTGTTTTCAACAATTGAATCAGGATCCATCTTGGAAACAAACCAGTTAATGTACAGCACAGCTGTAATAGTCACTAATGAACTAGGTATTAAAATCAAAGTACCTAGTCACACAACAGAAAAAGCATCAAAGCCAAAGTGGAAAATCCGATTAGAACAAAAAGTCAAAAAATTAAGGGCAGATGCTAGTAACTTAAAGAACATGCATGAGCAACGGCTCAAAAACAAAAAAATCATAGATCGGCTAATCAGAAGATATAGATTGGATACAAGAAACATCAATGAAGCTGTAGAGATTGTAAAACAGCAGATAACAGCAACAGCTAGAAAAATTGAAAGATATGAGGCACAAATCATCCAATATAAACAAAATCAGCAATTTCGATCAGACCAACGGCGTTTTTATCAAAGTCTTAATGTGAATGGTGACACCAAAAGTGAAAAACCAGAAAAACAGGCCACAGTTGAATTCTGGAAAAAATTGTGGGAAAATGCAAAGGACTACAACAAGGAAGCAAAGTGGATACATGACTTTGAGAAAAGCATTGGCAACAAACAAATGCAAGTATTAGAAATAACAACTGAGATGGTCAAAAATCGAGTTAAAAAGGTAAAGAATTGGACATCACCTGGAAAGGACCAATTACATGGTTTCTGGCTCAAATATCTGACCAGTTTACATGCAATATTGGCCAGGCAACTGAATGAAATTTTACAAAAGGGCCAAATGGATGAATGGTTGACAACTGGAAAAACATACTTGATTCAGAAAGATGCAACTAAAGGAACAACACCTGAAAACTACAGACCAATAACATGCTTGCCAACAACCTTCAAATTACTCACAGGCATTATTGCAGATAACATGATGGATTATTTGGAAACAAACAACATCTTGCCAATAGAGCAAAAAGGCAACAAAAGAAGGAGCAGGGGCACAAAAGATCAGCTCCTAATTGATAAAATGATATTAGAAAATTGTAAGAACAGAAAAACGAACTTGAATATGGTCTGGATTGATTACAAAAAGGCATTTGACTCACTGCCACATAGTTGGATCATAAAATGCTTAGAAACAACTGGCATTAGCAAAAATATTACATCCTTTACTGAAAAGGCGATGAAACAATGGAGAACTGAGTTGGCAGTAGGGAATGAGATCTACAGAATGGTTAATATCAAGCGAGGAATTTTCCAGGTGATTCACTTTCACCTCTTCTCTTCATCATCGCAATGATCCCACTATCAGTAATCTTAAAAAAAATGAAATTAGGCTACCAAACAGCCAAAGAAGCTGAAAAAAATTCGCATTTACTATATATGGATGATTTGAAACTCTATGGAAAGTCAGAAATAGAAATCCAATCATTGACAAACACAGTCCGAGTATTCAGCACCGATATTTCAATGCAGTTTGGCACGGAAAAATGTGCCACTGTATCCATAAAAAGGGGCAAAATCACTGCATGTGAGGGAATTGAAATGCCCAATGGCCAATTAATTAAATTGATTATTTAAAAGAAAGTCAAGAACATCTATTAATCGAAGTAAAGAACAAAAATCTACTGAAGGTCCAACAGACGAAACAAGAATACAGAAAAGATGTGATAAAATCAAGAATGGAGAGTTGGCAGAACAAAGCACTGCATGGCCAATTTCTGGAAAAAATAAAAGATAAAGTGGACAGTGAACAAACTTGGTTATGGTTAACAACAGGTACATTAAAGAAAGAAACAGAGTCACTAATCCTGGCTGCGCAAGAACAAGCTATCAGCACAAATGCCATTAAGGCTAAAATCGAAAAATCCTCTGAAGATGCCAAATGCAGACTTTGCAAAGAAGCTGATGAAACTGTTGATCACATACTCAGCTGCTGTAAAAAAATCGCGCAGACTGATTATAAATTGCGGCACAATTCAGTAGCACAAATGATCCATTGGAATTTGTGCAAAAATTATAATATTAAAACAGCAACAAACTGGTGGGAACATCAGCCTGAAAAAGTCACCGAAAATCAGATGGTCAAGATCTTGTGGGATTTCCGTATACAAACTGACAAAATACTGGCGCATAATACACCAGACATCACACTGGTTGAGAAAAATAAGGTCACAATCATAGACATCGCAATACCAGGTGATAGCAGGGTCGCCGAGAAGGAACATGAAAAAATCGCAAGATACCAGGACTTAAAAACCGAAATTCAACGACTATGGCACAAACCAGCAGTGATAATTCCAGTGGTAATTGGCCCACTGAGTGCTATTCCAAAAGCGCTGGAATTACATTTAAAACAGTTAAAAATTGACAAAATCACCATCAGTCAAATGCAAAAAGCCGCACTGCTTGGATCTGCACGCATATTACGAAAATACGTTACGACGTCCTAGGCCCCTGGGTGGGGCCCGACTAGTAACCAATGCCAAATCCGGCGAAACAACTGGCCACTGTGATACAATTGTATAATAATAATAATAATAACAACAACAACAACAACAACAACAACATATGGATTAGTCAATATTAGGAGAAGCATATTCTAGGCTGACTCATTATATCCTTTAATATTTATTATTGCTATGATCCCACTTCAGTGATTTTGAAGAAAACAAATCTTGACTGCCAAATAGCAAAAAATACTAATAAAATCTCACATTTTCTTTATTATGATATGAAGCTTTATGGGAAATCAGAAATCAAAATCCAGTCATTGACAAAGATTGTAAGAAATTTAGCACAGATAGAAATTTGGCCTAGAAAAAAGTGGCACAATAGCAATAAATTTGAGGTAAAATCACAAACAGCAATGGAGTTGAGGTTCAACCATTCTGCAAAATATCTCTACCATAAATAATATAGTAAGATGTATTTATAAGAATTATAAGAATTCAAACTGGATTGGTAGTTGCCTGGGTCAACAAGGACTTTGCTAGTTGTTGGAGTTCTTGGACATCAGATGACAACTGGGCTACAGCTTACATTCAGCAACAATATCTTCAACACCATTAAAAAAAATCTTCCTGATAGATGAATCCAATCTAAATACCTGGCTGACCTGGCAACCAACCATAGTAATAATAATTCATTAAACTTAAGTAACATACATGTTAGGGCATCTAAAAACTATTTACATCCTTAGAACAATCTTTTAAAATGTTTACATTAACAGCAATGAAGCTTGACTTGGAAGAAAAGTACTAGAGAAAAAATGCTGAGACATTTAGCATCCTGAAAGGAAGAATAAGATGGTATCATCTTCTATTTCCTATAAAAAAAATAGAAAATTGGATCATTTTTCACTCTAGTCAGTACATTACACTGCAAACTTGCAAGAAGCACATTTGTTTACAGAATGCAAGACAGTGAAAATGGCATCTGTTCCCTCCTTTAATACTGTACTGATATTTTCCAATATCAGTGCACCTTTGGCGTTTAGTCATATGGGCCACATGACCACGGAGATGTCTTTGGACAGCACTGGCTTTGAAACAGAGATGAGCATCACCCCCTAGAGTCGGGAATGACTAGCACATATGTGCAAGGGGAATCTTTACCTTTACCTTATACCTATTTATTTATTTTTTCATCACTTCAACTTCTTTGACAATTATTTTAAAAATGCAATAAAATGTACAGTTGTTTTTAAGTATGAACATTTCTTTTAGTGAAACTATGAAATAGTTTGGTGGCATCTACACAGCTTCCTTTCAAGTGTTATACTTCTTTGCAAAATCGGTGCTGTATGGTACAAAGTGTTTAACTGAAGAACAATGGATGCTGGGATCATTGAGGATTACTGTCATTTATACTTGGATGGATGAACATATATTATAACCTGAGTGCACACTCACAGTCTTTCAGAGAGCATGAGAAGCCTGAGTCCTTTCATCTTTTGAAATCCTCCAGCATAATAAGAATTCAAGTGAAAATACAAAAACCAAAATAAAGCCTTCAAGGAATGCTATGAAATCAGGTTTGGTCATGTGATGAAAACAATAAAAATAAGCCCATATCTCAATTCCTGTCCTCTCTGAGCATGAGACTGAAACCAAATGATATTCCTACCTGATCATGGCAGTTACAAGTCAGGAAGAAAACAAACTCATTACTCAGCTTAGTAAAGCTCATTCTTTTGTCTTTTTACATGTGTGGAGGGAGGATGGGAATTTAAAAGACACAATTCAATGAAAGGAAAAGGACAGAGGTTCACCCAGTTTGGCTGAACCGATAATGGCATGCCGGCCTTGATCGTAGAATTGGCAGCAATGCAGGCTGGCCACGCCCCCAAATTCCCCGGTCGCTGCCATCATCATCTTTTTTTTAGTTCTGCGCATGTGCAGAACAATTTCCATGAACTGTGCATGTGCACGCAGTATGCGCACGGGAACACCCGCAGTAACGCTGGCTGAAACTCACCACTGGAAAGGCAGTAATAAGAAAAGTTGTATTTCCTGAATTTCTACAGTTAAAGATGAAGGAATCAAGACCAAAGAGCTTGTTCATTTTACAAACTGATCCTTCCATGGAAAGAAAAGAAAAAAACAAAGCAGCAAAAGCAACTTCTTCAACCAGTTTTATTTTCAGGCTGTTGCATCTCTCTTGGGTACGCTTCAATTTAAAGTGCAGACCTTCTGCAGGGAAAGGGGCAGCAGTCCCAACAGAGAGTGGGAAAGAGGTCTGACAGCTGAGCAGTGAGCATGACTCTTAGTTGACAGCTGAAAGCCAGTGCTTTCCTTCAGCCACCAGCTTGTTCACCAGCTCCTCCAAGCAGCTTTAAAAATGCAGTTAATATATTGTACCCTGTTTAAAGCATCTAAGTGTAAAGCTTGCTAGCTGGTCCCGCGCTGGAATAAATCAACTGCGAAAGATTGCAGTTCTTTGACAAACATAGCTATTTCGTAATCAATTTTCTGAGCTGGAAATGTGTTATATCAGTCTTATTTCTTTTATACCCCCAAAGATCTGCTGTTTATTTCCATGTAATCTTGCCATGCATTTATTGATGATATCCTGGGGGTTTCCATGGTAACACAACCCAGTGTTAAAAGACAATACTCTAGAGGTCACATGCAAGCAAAACGAGAACTGGGGACTGATAAGAGGACAATCCAGATTTATCTAGTTTATTAAAATGCTACATATGGCTTGGGGGAGGGTGGGGTTGTGCCATCACTGTGTTTTTCAATCATATGCATGTTTTCTCCCTCCTGAGTCAAAACACCTCTCTCTATCTAGTGCACCTTCACATGTTTTCTGGGGGAAAAGCCACAAGCACTACATCTTATTTAACAACCATGGGACAATGAAAATCCACGGTTGCCCTCACCATAGATGCCCTGTTGCAATCATGGGAATTAATTTAGTATAGAACTGTTCTTTCCATAAAGAAAACTAGCATTAATATTATGGCTACAAGGTCAGTCTTGGGTTTTGTTGTTGTTGTTGTTGTTGTTGTTGTTGTTGTTGTTGTTTTTATATCTGCCTGATCCCCAAGAAGAAACTAGCAAGCAGACAGTAAGGTCTTATTTATTGGCTTCAAGGTGGAGAGCAAACTTCTTAAGGGATTATTAAACTGCTAAGAAGCCATTCTCTGTTTAGATCACTAGTTCAAATCCAGCTCACAAAAAGTTATTATCACCCGATAGCTGCTCAGTGGCCTCGGTGAACTGCATTGATCTCATCTGGGGCAGTTTATATCAGAACATTGCTTTGACAACTGAAGCGTATTTGTGATTGGTATCATCATGGGGGAAAAGCATTACTTTTAGATGATATTGCTATTTTTATTTTCTTATGAAATATTTCAAATCAAAAGAAAACCACTGTGGGGGATTTTTCCTTTCTTTATCAAAACAGAGCACTGGTGAGATCAGTGATCTCAGTGGAAACCGGTAACTAAAGCACTATATCAAAAGTCAGTTCCCCAATCTTCTCCTTACTCTATCTTCTCTTTACAGTTTGAAATCTCAGTTCTCCAGACCCTGACCTCTTATTCAAGAGCTGATTTTCAATAGAAAGCTTATTGTTTACTTTACTGCAAACTAAAAGAATAGAAGAAAAGAAAAAGCTGCTTACTGTATAGCAATCAAAATCTAGACGTTAAGTATGAATAAAGGACAACATTTGTAGCTCAGGGTTGAAATGAAGGACCCTTGATGCTCTCTGAGCTTGTTTGTTTTCTAGCAGATGTTTCATTACTCAACGGATGATGCTACTACTGATGATGTTATCTAGTTTGGGTAATGAAAAGTCTTCAAGAAAACAAGCAAGCTCAAAGAACACCAAGGTCCTGTCACCTGAAGTATAAATAATATATTGACATATTTATCATATACATTTATGATCATGAATTTAAATTCTATTTTTTTCCATTCAACTTTCTTGAACAACAGATCATTTTCCATTCTTTTCAAAGCCATGAGGCAATTGTAATTGGGTTATGGATTTTCAGAATGGTTTTCTTGAGCTTGGAAAGTGCTGGCTTCTTTCTTGCTTGTTTCGTTCTCAACTTCTAGGAATTCTAGGATTTTTTTTACCCTTAGCCTACAAGGAAATTTAGTTTAGAAAACAAGAGATGCCATCATTTGTATCAGATTTGTAGAATCAGACAGCGTAAGGAATCTACAGCGAAAAAAGCAGAAGAGCTTAATAGAATGAAGAAGTCTCTGTAACCAACACAACATGCAGATAAACATGTTCAAAGGTTCAAAGTATTCAGACCAACTACCCTCTCAAATTTTCTTGAAGATAAAAAAGAGAATATAGCTATCTTAATCATTTTAGGCATTCCTGCCATTCATTTTTTGGTCTAATGTGCCCTATAAGGCTGACAGAAACAGGCTGCTTTGCTGATATTTTTATAACAATTTTGATCATGATTTTCTTTTCTTCTCAGCTCCAGCCTACTGTGGAATCTGCTTGAAATTCATTCAGTGTTATGTGCTTTATCTTTAAAAAAAAACACATACACATCAGCAATCTACTGTACCCTGGTGATCCTCCTGGTAATGATTCCATTGGGGCAAGGATCTACTTAGCTTTATTTGGATACTAACTCCCCATTCAGTTACTGGGTAACATTTTGTATATCCATTTTGTTCTGTGCTGCTACAGAAACCCGACATTTTGGTTGTACTGTGTAGACCTGTGTTTTACTCTAAATGATATGGAACTATTGATCTCCAAGAAGTTTTCTACTTGGGTCAAAACAAAACAAAATACTTGTTTAGGTTTAGGTTTTAGGTTTTAGGTTTTAGGTTTTATTGAAATTTGTAGGCCGCCCTTTTCCCTGAGGGGACTCAGGGCGGCTCACAGTAAACCAAGGGAGGGGGAATACGACATTAAGACGACAACATATAATAAAATCAACACCATACATTCAATATTCGGGCGGGGTAACGGTCCTTATCCCCAGGCCTGACGGGCGAGCCAGTTCTTCAAGGCTGTGCGGAAGGCTTGGACGGTGGAGAGGGTACGAATCTCAACGGGGAGATCGTTCCAAAGGGTCGGGGCGACTGCTGAAAAGGCCCTCCTCCTTGTAGTTGCCAGCCGACACTGGCTGGCCGATGGAATGCGGAGGAGGCCCAGTCTATGCGATCTTATAGGTCGTAGGGAGGTAATCGGCAGAAGGCGGTCTCTCAAGTATCCAGATCCACTGCCATGTAGGGCTTTATGGGTGAGTAAAAGCACCTTGAAGCGCATCCGGAGATCGACAGGTAGCCAGCGCAGCTCGCGGAGGATAGGTGTTATGCGGGTGAACCGAGGTGCACCCGCGATCACTCGCGCGGCCGCATTCTGCACTAACTGAAGTCGCCGGATGCTCCTCAAGGGCAGCCCCATGTAGAGCACATTGCAGTATTCCAGCCTAGAGATCACAAGGGCCCGAGTGACTGTTGTGAGTGCCTCCCGGTTCAGGTAGGGTCGCAACTGGCGCACCAGGCGTACCTGGGCGAATGCCCCCCTGGTCACAGCCGCTAAATGGTGGTCGAATGACAGCTGTGGATCCAGGAGGACTCCCAGATTGCGAACCCTCTCTGAGGGGTGTAAAATTTGACCCCCCAGCCTGAGTGTTGGAATGTTGGCCAAATCTTTGGGAGGGAAACACAACAGCCACTCGGTCTTTTCTGGGTTGAGCACAAGCTTGTTAATCCTCATCCAGTCCATAACGGCCTCAAGACCCCGGCCCATCACGTCAACCGCTTCATTGATTTGGCACGGGGCGGACAGATACAATTGAGTATCGTCCGCATATTGATGGTATCTAATCCCGTGCCTGCGGATGATCTCTCCCAGCGGTTTCATGTAGATGTTGAATAGCAGGGGGGATAAGACCGAACCCTGCGGCACCCCATAGTTTAGGGGCCTTGGGGACGATCTCTGCCCTCCCACTAACACCGACTGCGACCTGTCCGAGAGGTAGGAGGAGAACCACCGTAGCACGGTGCCTCCCACTCCCACCTCCCGCAGTCGTCGCAGAAGGATACCATGGTCGATGGTATCGAAAGCCGCTGAGAGGTCAAGGAGGACCAGGATGGAGGGATGTCCTTCATCTCTGGCTCTCCAAAGATCATCCATCAATGCGACCAACGCGGTTTCTGTGCTGTAACCGGGTCTGAAGCCAGACTGGAAGGGGTCTAGGTAGTTTGCTTCCTCCAAGGACCGTTGGAGCTGAAAGGCCACCACCTTCTCAACAACCTTCCCCAAAAAGGGGAGGTTGGAGACCGGGCGATAGCTGTTAAGAACAGCTGGATCCAAGGATGGTTTCTTCAGGAGGGGTCTCACCACCGCCTCTTTCAATGAGGCGGGGAAGTTCCCCTCCCGAAGGGAGGCGGTTACAACCGCCTGGATCCAGCCTCGTGTCACCTCACTGCAGTTAGCAACCAGCCATGAGGGACACGGATCCAGAGCACAGGTGGAGGAACTTACAGCTCTTATGGCCTTGTCCACATCCCCGGGGATAACGTCCTGAAACTCAACCCAGAGCTGTTCTACTTGGTCCCCCTGTGTCTCGGCTGGAACTGCGGGTGTGGAGTCCAAGTCCGACCGAAACCGAGCAATTTTGTCCGCTAAGAATTGGGCATATTCTTCCGCTCTGCCCTGCAGGGGTTCCCCCGTCTCCCTTTTGTTTAATAGGGAGCGGGTTATCCTGAACAGGGCGGCTGGACGAGACTCAGCGGATGCAACCAGGGAGGCTATGTGAGATCTTTTAGCTGCCCTAAGAGCCCTAGTATATTCCCTGGTGCAGGTGGTTACCATTGCTCGGTTCGATTCGGACTTATCGGACCTCCAACGGTGCTCTAGGCATCTCCTCCGGCGCTTCATTTCCCGGAGCTCCTCGGTGAACCAAGGAGGCCTCCGGGATCCGCCGCCTCGGAGGAGCCGCAGTGGCGCAATCCGGTCGAGGGCCTCTGACGCTGCCGAGTGCCACGCAGCAGCCAGAGTCTCCACCGGACTGTGGGCGAAAGTGTCAGGAATGACCCCAAGCTCTGTCTGGAACCTTGCTGGTTCCATAAGACGCCTGGGGCGGAACCACCTGGTCGGTTCCTCCTCCCTACAGTGGGGGTTTGGCCTCCGGAAGTCGAGCCTCAGCAGGCAATGGTCTGACCACGACAGGGGTATGATGTCACTCCCCCTCAGACCAAGATCATAAATCCACTGCTCCGAGAGAAATACAAGGTCAAGCGTGTGTCCCGCTGTATGGGTTGGGCCTCGAATTACTTGGGTCAAGCCCATGGCTGTCATGGAAGCCATGAACTCCCTCGTCCCATCAGAGTTTTCACCGAGCGATGGCAAATTGAAGTCCCCCAGGACCATCAGCCTAGGGAACTCAATCGCCAGCTCGGCTACCGACTCGAGGAGCGAGGGGAGGGCTGCTGCAACGCTGTTGGGAGGTAGGTACGTTAGCAGCAAACCCACTTGACCCTTGAGGTCCAACTTTAGCAGCAAAGACTCACACCCGACAATCTCCGGAGCAGGGACCCTGCGAGGAACTAACGACTCCCGGATAACAGCGGCCACACCCCCACCCCTTCCCTGGGCTCTCGGCTGATGCAGCACCTGAAATCCCTCTGGGCACAGCTCTACAAGGGGGACTCCTCCCTCTGGGCCCAGCCAGGTTTCAGTAATACATGCCAGGTCTGCCCTCTCGTCTATAATTAAGTCCCGGACGAGAGGAGCTTTGTGAACAACAGACCTGGCATTTAGCGACAACAGCCTGAGACCAGGGTCCTGACTACTCCCGCCATCTGGTCTTGGAGTGGGACTCCCAGGGCCGGAAGGAGGGATCTCTGTAATGTAGCGAACCCTCCTTCCCCGGTAATGGCCTGCCCTGAAGTCCCCGCCGTATCTGCCCCTCCCTGTTACGACCGCAATACCCCGACCCTCTCCCGTGTCTCTGGTCCCCCCAACCACCCCTCCAGCCCCCGCAACTCCCGGCAGGTCCTCCGAATCACACATACTCATACACTCCCCCAAACAGTCCCCACGTAATCGTTAAAAACACAAAAATATACAGCAATATAATCATAAAAAGTGGGACATTCATTCATCTCATACATACCTCATACATAGCCCATACTAAGAGAGGAGAAAAGAAGATAGAAAAGAAAGAATAGAAATTAAAATGGTTGCGCAATTACTTAAAAGTTTTTAGGTGCGAGTTCGGTTCGTTGCTATCAACTGTCCATCTTGTTACTGTCAAAGTCATCTTATTATAACTCAGACAGAATTTTACCTATTTTGACACTGCACTCCCTTCTAGATATTGAATGTGTTTTCAGTACCAGAACTAAAATGACCTAATGGTCCTTCCACAGAAACACCCACCTCTAGTTTTCCGGTATCTTTTTGTTTCAGTGTTTCAGGAGAAAACTATTTTGTTCTTGCTATTTTTTTAAAAAAAGAGGGAGTTAGCAGTCATTGCTTACAGTGATAATCAATGTAAATCACTTGCTAGAGATCTGCCATTAAACCCCCTATCTCCCATCCCCACTTGTTCCACTACAACCCATTATGGCCTTTCAACAACTGGTATTTCAAGCAAATTGAGAGCATATCCTTCTATCTAGGAGATGTCTTGCAACTAGTTCAAAGTAACATACAGTAATTAAATCAATTCAAGGTTGCTGCTCAGTATAAATGCTAGTCATATTCCTGTTTATGAAATCTTACAGCTATCCATAATATGTTTCGTCCTTAAAACATTTCAATTATTTTTTTAACTTTGCTGCAGATTAATTAGAAACTGCTACAATATAAAATTTCCCTCTCCTTGTGAATCAGTTTTTATCATGTTTTGTCCATATTTATGATTGTTTTTTCTGCCCACAAGTCAGTGTTGATTTCTGGTGACTGCCTGAACAAGTGTTTACTGTTTTCTTGACAAGATTTTCAGAAGTAGTTGCCATTGTCTTCATCTTCCAAGGCTGAGAGAGTATGATTGCCTAAGGTCCAGAGGTGGGTTGCTCCCAGTTCAGCGTCGATTCAGACGAACCAGTAGTAGCGGTGGTGGAAGGCTTCACACACCCACCTGGATGCTTCTGTGCATGCACAGAAGCGTTGTGCACATGCATGAATGTGCACGCACACACGTATGAGCAAACCGGTCATAAAAATGGAAACCCACCACTGCTAAGGTCACCAAGACTAGAACTCATGATCTCCCAATAAGCTCTGATGCTTCAGTCATAGCCATTGGCTCTTGCATTGTGATAATACCTCATCTTATATTTCCACATAATGTTCACAAATTTCACATATATTTTATTGATTAGGTGCATCAAGTTAGCATTGACTCTTAGCAACCACATAGATTTTCTCTGAGACAATCTGTCCCAACATGATACACCCCCCCCCCCCATGTGTGACTTTCACTTTGTGAGTGTTGGTCATCTGGCTGGGGAATTCTAGGGGAATTATACATCTGGTAGGTGTCCAGGCTGATATACATACATGCATACATACATACATACATGCATACATACATACATACATACATACATCTTAAGGTGGTGAACATACCAATACTGCTCCCTCCTCCTATTTTCCCAACAATGACAACTCTGTGATGTGAGTTGGGTTGCGAAAAAGTGATCCAGAATCACCTACCCAATTTTTCACTTGCCATGGAGCTGAGAATGGAAATGAGGACAGGGACGAACTGATAATGGTACTGTCATTAAAAAAAAAAGTTGGTTTGGAAAACAATTGGTGTATTTTTAATTTCTTTGTGACACTGCCTCAAATCCCATATGTCTTTCTGCATTTAACTCATCTATTGGTTGTTCTTTCCTGCTTCTTCCCACTCTGGCTTCTCTTCAAGAGTTATATCTTAAAACTATAAGCTTTCTGATCTCTGCCTTCTAGGGATAATCCTAGAGTAATTAGACCAAGTGTTCCTAATTTTTTGTCATCATACCTCCCTTTAATGTAATCTTAATGCACATTTCCCTAAATGTACAAATATCAAAGTAAACACAGATAAAAAATGAAAACAATACGAGGAAACTTTAGGAAATGTGAATTTATTGTAACAATGTAGAACTAAAAGGTTCTTCACTTCTCTTCTGAACTCCAAGGGATGTTGGATTTTGATTTAGCATGTTACTTAAACCTAGACATTTTGGTTAATAACCATGGAACACAGGACTCAGCCTGTTGTAGTTTATTCAATGAACCATGTTTAAATATACAAAGTGTTTGGATGATTTGCTGCCCTTATATGATAAATTACTTGAATTGCATGCCCAATCATCATGTTTTGTTAATTGACATAGAACTGAACAGAAAACTAAAATATCTAGAGATAATCAGAACAGCTACCTCTGCCATATATCAATCTAATCCATAAAAGATGTTGCTTTCCTTATTTTTATCACCACTTGTCTGTGCACATTGGTTCCTTGGGAGTCAGATCTCATTTAATCATCTTCTTCCTCCCGACTCTTCTGCTTATTATTCCAAGTTTGTTTATGTTTTGGAATGAAAATTAATGAGATGTCATGAGTTGGCTTTACTGGAGGTTCTGCCCATTTGTTTCAAACTAGACACTTACACTTTAATGAAAAGTAATTATTTTTTTCAGAAGCTTTTAAAAATTACTAGTCTCAGTGACCTTTTTTTACTTTATTCTACACTATCTTTTCATCCCATCATAATAAGCTCTTCTGAATCATTCCTTTCCTTTCCAATTTAATCAGACCCTTGGAGAATCAAAACCAGTGGAGGTATAAATGCTTAAAGGAAGGTTCAGCCAATTTGGCTAGTCTGACTGATCCCCTTGGCGGAGCTTTCTTCTGAAGGATAAGCATTTGGAAGAAGTGTTTCTTCTAAGGAAGAGTTGCTAGTTTGCTCTCCTGTGTTATTCAATCAATCAATGGCTTTGAAGGAAAGGGGAGTAGAAAAGGTTAAAGAATGCATAAGGAAAGAATGCACTAAATTAGAGTAGTGTGCAAAGAATGGAGTAAGGGATGCGAAAAATCTGATTTATAGCATAGAGTTTGTTCTCTGTGTGGAATTGTCACCCAACTTCTCTAACTGCTGAAAAATCCCATTGAGAAATTATAGAGGTCTTCCTAAATATATCTTCATTAAAAAAAGGGGGAAGCAGGAAAATGAGGCTCTAGATAGGCTCATATCTAAGAATCCAGAACCTAATGAGGGTCATGGTCAAATCAAAGTTGATAGTTCATGAATCTGTCCCCCTGGCTCCTGTTCCTGATATAGAAGTTTGATTCCTCAACCTGCAAGAAGATCATTAGTGATGTACCAAAATTTTATGGGAAGAAAGTAGAGGCAGGGTAGAGCCAGAGGGAGAGTTTTATGGGACTAGTCATTGGCTGCATTTGGACAGGAAATTTGAACACTGCCTGAGAACATTCAAATTTTACTGCAGCAAACTGTACTGCCCAAGGCTTGTCTCCAGGCCTTCTTTGGAAATAGGAAGGAATTGAATCTACATACATAGTGCCTCTGAATAAGCTTTCCACCATCTGTGTAAACATAGGATGTGTCAGGCCTGGAATCCATCTTGGGGATTGGATCTTCAGGTCTTTAGTCTGTGGGAAACTGGGAGTGGGGACCTGTGGAGATATATAGTCATAATAACATTCCTTTCTCTGAGAGTTAAAGACATTCTGCCCTGCACCTGGAAATATGACATATCTAATAATTTGGAACCTTGAGTTCCCAAGTCTCAGAGTTTTCTTTACTTGGAACCCTGACAGGATGTATCAAAGAAATAGTATCTTGTCATCCAAACTCTTTATTAACATATAATTGGGTAATATAATATAATGCATAATATATAATAATGTAATAGATAATTTAATGCATATAAATCTTTCACAAGTTTAATCCTGAATTTTTGCATGAATTTAAATATTCTGAAAAACCAAGTTTTAAACTTTTGAACATGTTTCAATTAGCTGGATGTAATCTTACTAAGCCATAAACCATGTGTTCACACAACAGAGTCAAAGCCAGAAAAATAGTTACTGCACTAAACTTCCTCTTATGAGAGTAGAATCTTTCAGGAATCATATTGTCACTTATTTTTTTCTGATGAAAGCTGAATAGAGAAAGCCAAACTAAACATTTATGCCTCAGTCATTGGTCAGTTGTTTCTAATGATAATAAGATTTCCCAAAGGAAAAATGTAAGAGAGATAGCAAGATAGAGGGATAGAGAGATAGATTCCAGAATTAACTCACTGAAACACAAGCGACCAGGGTCTTATGGAGCATGTAAATTATGTCAGGAGCATTTGAGTAAGAAAACAAAAGGGAAAATAAAATGTCACCATGGTAGAAATGTATTATACTGAACTCTATTGAAAATATAACTATGTCAAGAGCAAACCAATGTCTAATATCTTTTGCTCATAACTTCATTTGTCAGAGGGGAAAAGAAAGAACAAGGGAGGTCTGCCATACAAGATCTATTTCCTTGAAACAGGAACCTGTTAAGACCTGGCTGTTCTGGCAGGCCTGGGGCTGTTGAACTTACTATGTAGGGTCCAGCCCCAATCAGAATGTATGCGTGTTGGACAATTTTTAAAAAAGATTTATTTTTATTTTTATTTTGTTTGTCTTCTTTCTTGTTCTGTGTAAGCCGCCCGGAGTCCTCCGGGATTGGGCGGCCTATAAATCTAATAAATTCAATTCAATTCAATTCAATTAGTTAAGGAAATGAAGGTAAATAGATCCGTAGGAAAAAGTGTTTTCCCTAAGTTCACGATATCAAGTTTAGGAGGAATAAAGAAGTCTCAGATTTGTATTAAAGATCTCAGAACAGTGGATATTATTGAATTCAATCAGAAAGTAGGTCATATTCAATGGCTAAATATTCTGGCCGAGAAATGGGAGAATGGGAAATCCTGCAAGTTAAGATACTGAAGGTGCAATCACATACAAGATACATAAAACATAGTCACCAGAAACTGAAAGAGAAACAGGAAACACACCAGAATATTAATAGCACTCCTTACTAGCACTGCTGATATTACCTAGTTAGGGTAATGAAACATTTGCAAACAAAAAACACAAAAAAACAACAACAAGAAAGCTCAGAGAGCATCAAGGACTCCTGAAAGAACTTTGTCGGATAGACCCAGCAAAGGCTTCTGAGAAAGGTCCCAAAGGACTTTTAAAAAATCCAGGTATTGCCTGTCACAACAAAGGAGTATAGAAAAGGGCAAAGTGTATCTGTCTGTTATAAAAGGAAATAGTGAATTCATAAATGTTTGTCTGATGTATATCTTTGTTACACTGGTTATCTAGATTTTTGAAGCTGAAATATAGCAAGTAACCTTGCTTAGTGATCTAGGTATTCCTATGATCCTGAATAATTTAAGACTAGAGGATGAAATAGTAAGAGAATTCATTTTATGGGTGTAGAGCAGTGAGCCCCAACCTTTTGGGCACCAAGGACCAGTTCTGTGGAGAGAGGTTTTACCATAGACGGCAGGGAGCATAGTTTCATATGCTGCCTATATCCCATAGATGAGGCTTTGCTTGTTTGCGCAGACCAGTTGCTGGTTTGCTATGGACTGACTGGGGTTTGGGGACTCCTGATCTACAGTGATGGAGATGTACATAATAGGAAGAAGGAAAAAGTCACAACTCAATAATAAAATATGTCTAAAAAGAGCAATAGTCAAAAGGCAGTAGAAAAACAATAGCCTCTTTCAATAGGTGAAGAAATTTTCAGGCATTAAGAGATGATAGATTTCAACACAGATTTCAATTTTGTCCAGGGATGAGGTCAGAAACAATGAACTATATATACCACTTGCAGGTAATAAAAATTACTCATCAAATAAACAAATCTATGCCATAAATACCTAGTAGAATTGCAATGTTTTAAGCAAGCATTGGTATCCATATTCTTATTCTTCTGTCTGTCTGAATCTGAAAAACCCAGGATCGCCAAACTAACAAGTTCTACTCTTCTAGGTAACGTAGACATTGAGAAATTGGTTCATTTCAAGCTAGTTTCAAAGTACATTTTCAAGAAAGAAAATGTGTGGTATTCTGAGGAATGTTAGACAATTTTGTCTGAAAGCTCCCAAAGCAAAGATTGCTGCAAATAATTTAACTGAATTGAGGCAATTTAATAACTCTCAAAGATTTCAATTAAGAAATATTCTGAATCTCTTATTTCTGAGAAACATTCCTGTCATTTCATCTCGGCCATCTCATAGATAGCTGTGAAAATGGGAGGAAATCCAACTTCTTCTAATAGCTTTTTCAAATTAAAATCTTAGATTCGTCAACCATAATTCAAAGATGGATGACTCTTAGTGCTTATCTATTTTAAAAAGCCTCTAAAAAAGCGCCCCCTACAGGAGGAGGCAGGAGAACGACGTTTCTCATCTAGTCTGACTTTAGGCGTTTTATGATCACTTGAGCAGAGTTAAGCAAGGGTTAAAATCAGGTGCTTGTCTTTTTTTAGTAGCAAGGTTTTATCATTAATCTCCAGGTCCTTCTTTAGCTCCATCAGCTGACTAACATCTCTCAGACTTGCCTTGATTGTAGTCCCTAACTTCATTTTCCTCGATTGAAGGTATATATTGCTATTCTTAATTATGTAGCCAAGCATTTCCAGCAGCCATAGCATACAGCAGTCCAATAGCTTGAGTTAGAGTGGTAATCGTGGTGGTAATAGGGATTGTCTTGAGGACAGCACTCTGTTGTCATCTTTTAGCATACTATCTGATGCTACTTCTTCACTTAGTAATTAGTCTCAGAAGTTGACTGTAATTAGTTTATCAATGATCTTATGCCTCATAACAGTTGTTATAATCTATAATGGAAGGGGTGACACAGCATTCCAGATCCAGTTGTTTCCTCTGGTCTTCTTGAATCTGGGATGTGATGTGTGGTTGACCTCAAGTTGTGAGAACAATTTCCTCTTCACTATGTTGAAGTGTTAAGTAACTACAGGTCTTCTGTCATACACATCCATCTTTATTGGGCAGTTAGCATCTGATTTCTTTAGATAGATAAAAAAGACAATTGAAAGCTTAAAAAGGACATAAATTCTTCCATCCAGAAACAAATTACTTAGTTGTATTCTTTTCTTCAAGGAATCGGTATTGAATAAGAGCTGGACTTGTGTTAAGTTCAAGGTCAGCAGCAACACTCTAGCAATCTTTGATTAATAATTGATAATGCTAACATTTTGATTCTAGACATCATCAGGCAAATGATACATACATACTTGATTCTGATATAATTATTCATGGGTTACATTTGTACCACATTAACTCTTGTTCTGTAAATACCTATAAATCCCAGCACATTTAAAGAATATCATGCTAAAAAAGATTGCAATGACATATCTATTAGTAAATGCTACTGAAGCTAACATTTCCCCCAAATCCACTGTAAATGTATATGGGAACAGGTTTATTTGTATTTTTTCCAAGATGAGAATCCTGAGCTATCAGGCTTGTTTCTTTCAGAACTTGTTAGCTCTTGAAAATTGCTTCCATCTTTTTTCTCTTGTTTTCTCTTTTTCTCTTGGGAGAGGGAGAGGGGGAGGGGGAGGGGGAGGGAGGGAGGGAGGGAGGGAGGGAGGGAGGGAGGGAGGGAGGGAGGGAGGGAGAGAGAGAGAGAGAGAGAGAGAGAGAGAGAGAGAGAGAGAGAGAGAGAGAGAGAGAGATATGCAGTTGTCCCATAAGTACATAGTATTGTACATCTCCAGTGCTACATCAGACCTTGAGTGGAGAGGAGAATAAAGTGGTGACAGAAGTAAAATTATTTTCTTTGTTTTATTCTGAATTTTGTCTTTTATTCTATTAAGAAATACAAACTTTCTGTGGTTATCCATAATTTAAACATGTCTTGAGAGTAGTCTTTTCTCTATCAACAAAACCTCTTCTTTCCAAACTTTATACAAAATGTAGAAGAGAGAGACCTGATCACTGTTTGTGAATGCAGGAACACACAATGAATATTTGGTACAGATGGAAACAATAGAACTGTATTGAATTTAATTTAATTCAAGAGCTTTGTATTATGTGAAAATAAAGTGAAGGGGGGAATATTACTTATTCCCTGCCTTTAATTTTCTACATATATATTAAAGTGGTGGAATAAAAACCTAATATTCTTTTTAAAAAATACACTCGGCCCATTTACCTTCTTTCTCAATTATCTGATTACCATTTCTGTGAAACTCAAAACCCTGCAAAATTCTACCCTGGTCAACCCTTACCAGAGCACTATCAAAGCACTGATATAATATTCTCATTCTCCATCCTTTCAGAAAGAATGGGCATCACCACTCAATGAAGAAGATGTGATCTGGCATAGCAAATATGTGTTTCCTGTTAACAATGTTCCCGTACAATCCACATGCTCAATTTCACTCTTTTCTCTCTGTGTCGTTAATGAAGCTGATGAGAAGTGAAGAGTAATTGCATTTGCAGCTGACAAGAGTTAGAAGAGTTCCATTTCTAGAAAAGGCTTCTGCTTGAAGGTAAGGGAGGGCAGTCAAGCTTTAAAACCAAGGCAAAATGGGGCTGTCAAAGTAAGTTTTCAGTACAAATCCCAGGGACATGATTAAGGACACATATGCTGGGTACAATATGTCCTGGAGAATATCTGTTGGGTTTACAGTGTGGCTTTTGTCTGCTGCTACTTATTAAGTAACTTTATCTTGTGAGCCCACATTTCATTGCTAATTACTTTCTAAGTCCAGCCACCTTTGCTTTTCTTTCTTGTCACACTTCAAGTTTCATAACTCCTGGTGGAGTTTGTGGTCCCCTCCCGCCCCTTTTTATTTTCAAGGCTGATCAGATCCTAAATATTTCTGCACAAGGGGATCAGCAAATGATATTTACACCCATATCCTCACTTTAAAAAGTATCTATTCAGTAACTACATTTAGCTAAAGTGCATGGAAATTTTCATGCAACTCCTCCATTTTTTTGTTCAACTCCAGTTTGAAGAAGAGCTGATTTCGCATCTACTTGAACTAGAATACTATTCTCAGTCCAGGACTTAAAGCAAGTTCCAAAACCAATTTTATAGTTATATTTATGAGAAGATTGATCCATCAGCTACCCTATTGTGTGGATGGAGATTTCATAGAAAAAGGTTGGAGATTGTGGATTTTTCTGTTATTTGGATATTCTACTTTGATCACACCCTGGGTCCAATTCCTGACATCTGACTCTAAGAAGCATTCACAGAAATTAGATCAGGTTCAGAAAAGGGCATTGGAACATATAGGAATAATATGGTAACCAGAATATTGAAGACTAAGATCTATGTAAAGAGACTGAAAGAGCAGGATATAATTAGCCTGGAGAAAATATGACTGATACTGGAAAGGATGTCATATCAGGGGTCCAATCTTGTTTCCTCCCATTCCAGAGTAGATGACATGTAATAATGAGTTTAAGTTTGAAAGGAAAAATTCTAAATCAATGCTAAAAAATATCAGAAAGTTTAACAGTGAAATCAATTACCTAGGAAGGTGGTAGAATTCCCTTCACTGGGTAAGTTCAAACAGAGGCTAATCTGTTATCTATCTGAGATGCTATCCTTTAGATTCCTACACTAAGCAGAGGTTGAACTCCATAGCTTAAATGCCTATCTCAATTTCATGATTCAATGTAACTTAGATAACTAGGCAGCAGGCAGACATATTTGTGTGTAGGAGAGTAGCCAATAGAGAAGGAGAGGTGGGCAGGGGATAAAAGGAGAGGATCTTCCAGCACCATTTGTCCTGAGGTGGATTCAGTAAAATGCTTAATCATTATATGAACCAAAATCCATAAAGGATTGGAGAGAATAGATATGATTTTCCATAAATAAAGAAATATCTGCATAATCCTAAAGTACACTGAGGCAAATATAAGTCACCTTGTCATCTTTTTGACTTTTTTGTTTATTTTTTTAATAATGTGTGTGGTTGCCTTTAGCTGAATATAACATAATGTATGAACCATAGTTCTCTGTCTCAAGGGTAGAAATATATTTTATATAGGATTCTATTTAGAAAGTGGTACACAAATTGCCTGTCAAAATTCTTTGGAATAGAGCTAAGTATCAATACTGATAGAGCAAAGTTTCTTTTTTCCTATGATGATTAGAATTTGTTTTAATTTCTCAAGGAGTAGCATAGTATAAAGAAGAAACAAAATGAATCATAAGTCTGACTGGTGTTCTTTAGAAGTTTGAATTCCAACCAGGAACCGACAATTATATCATCATCTCCATCATCCACCACCACCACCACCATCATCATCACCATCACCATCATCTTTCTGTGGCAGTGAGAGTTTGTGGCCAAAAATTCAGTCCAAGTATAGATAGCATGGCATGATATGTCTATGGAAATTCTCAATATCCAGGTCATGTTTGTCCCAAAGGTGCTGTTGAAAAAAGGATTTTCATGATTTCTTGAAAACTTCTCCTTGAAAGCATTTCACTTCTCATCCAAGGAAAACAGAACTGAATAAATTTATTGGATAGGAGGTGAAACATTTTCAAGTAAAAAACCCAAGGAAGTCTAGTTGCCTTTTGAACAGCACCTTTGGGACATGGCATAGTATATATACATCTGTTTCATTTATTTAATTGGATGCACAAATATGCAAAATACTGACAGAATTTAAATTGTTGTTCTGAAGTTTCACGGCCATGATAATATGACCCTGAAAGGACACAAACACTGCCAGCCTCTCTGAGTCAATAACATTTAATTTTCAAGGCACTCTTGTGCTGTGGCCCATAAAATCAGGTTTAACATTTTCTTTCCATTTTGTCCTGGTTTCACTGTGAGGCAATTTGACTATTTGTGTTTAAGAAGAAATTGATAATTGTGTAACAGAGTATAACTTCACTTATCTAAATGGCTGGGGGGAATTCAAACATTGGGATAATTAAATTCTCAGAAAATGAAAAGTGTTCTTTATGCTGAGATATCTAGGGTTATAGCAAAAAGGGGAAGAAGCAGAAAATGAATTTAGATAGAAGGCCAGCAAACTAAGACTCTAATATGGTGTAGACTCTAGCCATACAGTGGTATTACAGAATAACAGAGAGATTATTGATTTTTGCAGAATACTTCAAGCTTGTGTGTGTGTGTGTGTGGTGTGTGTGTGTTCCTCATGCATCTACAATCAGTATCTATTTACTTTTATGCAGTATAGGATTAGGATCAACACTATAGCCAATGGAAAATCTACTGAGATTGCATTGACACAATGTCTTGATTTCACTTACAAACTATTTTTCTTCCCCAAAAAGTCACACTGGAAATTTTAAAACAGATGACCACTTTGAAAGTTCACTTTTTGTGTCATAGCCATACGCTACAATTTTTCCCTTTGGCAATGATCTCCACCAAGCTGAGAGGGTAAGTATGAACAGCCTAATATTCTGCCAAGCTTTATGCTCTACGTGCATCAGATCAGCAAAAATTAATGGGCAGCACATCCTGATCGAAAGCCACCTACGCGTAGGGAGTAATTAAACAAAGAGGAAATAACAGGTCAAGAGCTGTTTCAGTTCTTCACACTATCACTGCATGCCTGGCTGCTGTGATTGATATTGTTCATCAGCAATCAAATCAGTAATTGGTTGATTGCTGATGAACCATGCCAATCTTAGCGGTTGACCACACTATTAATAAACTATTCTATTACCTATAGAGATAAGTTACTGAACACTGGATGCTGATGATTAAATGCTGAATATTGGCTGTAACTGTAAACTTATTAAATAACTGGCAATGACCAGGCCAACTTTCATTATCTTGATCTTCTCCAGATATTTTAAGATTGGAATACTTAAAATATGTTGGGATTACAGTTAAAAAATAATAATCTGGCAGTTGGAATTCAACACTTTTTTTATCTGGTGGACAAACATGGCACCCAAAGACTACAAATTGGAGTAATTACTATGCTACATAGCAACAAACCATCCACTTTATTTCCTTTAATTGTGGATTCATTGTGTGATTTGTCATACGCAATACAAAAGAAGAACTTGCATAAAATAGCATGGAAGTCAGGATAGATAGAGCGAATGATGTGCTCCAATTTCTTGTTTATAAGTACACCCACATGTATGAAAAATGCTTGCTTTGCTTCTGTACCACATTGATCAGAGCATGAAAAGGTGGTATCATTACAAAACTATCCCACTTTGATCCAAGGGCTCGTTAAGGAAGAACAATCATTGACTTGACCTTCCAAAGATGAAAAACCGCCTATTAATTGAGATCTAAATTTAAAATAGGCAACTTTGACAGAAAAAAAGAGGTGCCTTTGTACCTTTCTCTGCTAAACCCAAGGGGCAATTTACGCCAATTACAAACACATTGGAAAGATTAACAGCGTTTTAAATAGCCACAGAGGTGACTTTTCAGCCTACAATGTAAAAAGGGGTTGGAAAGGAGCAGCCCCACTCATTAACAGCATTGCAAAGTGACAGCTTCTACCAGCCAGCTTCATAAACTCTCTAAGAGATAAAAATGCATGCCCTTACTAGCTATACCTTTGTAGGGAAGAAAATTTATCTTTTGGAATAGCAAAGAATTTGCAAGATGTGACCTGTGAGGACCCAGAAAATGGAACATTCTAACTAATGAGCCATTAGTGACATTCTAGCAAGATCCAGAAGCTTCTAGAGTTGCACACTATAGCATTTGAGAGGTTGTGGAATGCTGATTGGTTTTCTCTTTCTGTTAATGGTTTGGAAGAAAATCAGAAGTGGGCTGAAAAATATTTGGAACAGCAGCAAGTGATCATCTAAATTTTGTGCCCAAATTTGGTAGCTCTATATGACAGCTCAAAATACAAGAGAAAGAGACAGTCCTAAAATATAAAGAAAATGATTTTAAACATAATAATTGAATAGGCTTTAGATTCTAATCCCATAGGACACATAACGATCAGCCACTGGTGATTTGTTTACACTATCACTTCTGCCTACAGAGATTGTACATGTGCGCCTTTAATAGATGTATGTAGGCAGAAATTTGTCAAGAGTAGTAAATAAAGCTTAATCTTGCTAATTTCAACTATGGGACTGAAAAAGACAAGGTACCAACAAAGTATTTCTAATGTACGCTAAGAATATATCTTTTTGTTTAAAAAAAATAGCAACTGGATCATACCGTGACAGTTTCATTAAAAGCTCTGAAAGTAATCGATGTTTAAGCATTGGCTGCTAGCTTTAAATTCCAGATCTGATGACTGCAATCTAGACAGATGCAAAACTAACATGGTCATTTTGCTCCGTGTATTCTAAACATATTTTGATAGTTTTATGGCAAAATGGTGTCCTTGAAGCACATCAAGGCATTATGAGATGGAGAATTTGTAATCCAAATCCAGATTTCCCAATTTAGGGAATATTAGTATTCATAGGATTTGCATAGTTTTGAAAATTCTTTGCATGATTTTGAAACCCTTAAAACCTGTCTTATGAGATATTAAAACAGCTTGTCCAAATCGAGAAATTGGAAGTTCCCCTAGATAAAGGTGGGCGAATGAACGTTCTAAACTGAGTTCATGCCTCAGCAGAAATCTGTGAGGTTGAACAATCCATTTTTAAAATGATTAATGACATGCCAGTTCCTAAGCGAATTCAGCTGTGCCTTACCACAGCTATAGGGGTGTGTAGGAAACAATATTTACTTTTCAGAAAATCAGAGAGGGTGGATTGTTAGCTTTGCTATGGTTTTGGTTAGCAAATAATGCCTACAAATTTGACAAGCCTGTGCCAAAAGCACTCAACTGAAGTACTCTTATTTCACATTGGAAGGTGGCTTTTTGATATTTATACCAGCCTTCTGGTTTTTATTATGCATTTTTATGTGTGTCTTCACATGAAAAATACAACTAAATGTTTATTGTGTGTATTTTGGCAAGAGCTTCTATCTGTAGTTATTGAACATAATACAGAGTTGCTGTACTTCATTGCTATCTGTGGGTACCTGACTCATGAAAAGTGGAACTTATATTTAACAAAATAGAAATATTGGGCAAAAGACCTTTTAATAATTCAGGAGGTAAAATGGATGAAATCCTCATTACCAAGTTTTAAGCTGGTCAAGATTTCAGTGGGTTCATATTTATAAATGAAATACATTATTTTATTTATATTGAACTAATTAGACCTGTAGCTATCATATAAATGTCCATCTTCTAAAGTCTAAGATAGTCAAAATGTATATTTTATTTGCACATGTAATAAAGCTATATAAAATGAAAAGTAATAAAGCTATATAAAATAAAAATAAAGTCAATTTCTGTGTGTTTTTCCTTTAGCTTGGAATTGATACAAAAGTAATTGAGTGGAGCCTGAATTGAAAATCCACTGCAAATGCATATGAATTAGAAATGCATGGATTTGTCCACCTTTTCTCAAGTTCATAGAATCAATAACTTTTTGAAACACGTCATAAGGAAAGGTTATAAGGATAAAGGCAATAACCAAATTAATAAAGGAGAATAGACAAGACCAGTCATAGTTGCCATTTCATCAACATATCTGTGTTTGGGAAAATAAATAAAATAACATTTTTCTAAACTGTGTGAACTACATCAACAATCCTGAATCATCTTTGTTGCAAGCACTAGTACTAGCACTTAGACTTATATACATCTTCATAGTGCAAAACCCTCTCTGAGAAATGCATAAGGTCACCATATTGCCCCCAATAATCTGGACCCTCATTTTACTGACCTCAGAAGGATGGAAGGCAAAAAAAATGCAAGGCTGAGTCAACCTTAAGCTCATCAGGATCAAACTCCAAGTTGCAGAGTTAGCCTGCAATACTGCACTCCAACCACTGTGCCACCACAGCTCCTGCAAGATGTAATGGTAACTGTTCGTATTTCTTCTATGATTAGGATTAGAGAAAAGGATGTTCTCACTCTTTGGACTCCAGGTATAGTATGCTTTGGTGATTTATTCATATTATATATGTTAAGTGGCCTACTTGTACATCACTAGATTAATGAAACATGAATATGGAAAACAGTCAACAACTCCAAACTACTTTTCTCCCAATGTTTTTCTCTCCTAATAATTAAGTGGATTTCCTATTATATTCTGAACACTGTTCAAGCATCTATTGTTATCCAAGAATACCGAATAATGTAACATTATCTTCCCCAAAATGGTGCAAATCAGAAACGTTGCACTAGAACTTCAATCTTACCTAATCATTGTAACTAACAGCTGTTGCATACTAGGCATCATAGCAGTAATACCTAGTATAAGTTTTAGTCTCACATATATGATTAAGAAACAGTATCCTGCATACCAAAAATACCCAGCCTCTAGATTTGCCTTAGGAAATGAATGGTAGGATTATTTAGTGATGAATGGACTGATTGATCTGAGAAACATAAAAAAGGTGAGAAATGCTTACATCCCCCTTTGTTCTCTCCACACTGATAATGCAGGAGTTTCCAAAAGTGCTGAATCTAAGCTATCCTGCATGGCCCTAGGTTTCTTTCTCATGCATTTTACATGAACCTTCTTTAAACATTTCTGTCTTTTCTTTCTTCCTGCCCATTCTCTCTCCTAATGAATTCAATGTATATTGGAAGTTGGTCTTTTTCTGGGAGGAACTGCTAAGTTACCAGTGCGTTAGCAGAAATATATTGATATGGGAAGATTATATATAGATAGAGATGGAATAAATATCTTATGGTTTTCAGAGCCAAAACTATGACTCTACTTGTTTCAATATTGCATAATTATTTCTAGAGGTTAGTTTTACTAGGATTATAAAGCACTATCTATATAATTTACACATAGATAAGCAATGTTTTTTGCCCTTTTTTCGTTTGATCAAACAAGAGACATTCTATTATATGCCATAAAGAGAGTGCAGTAGAACTTATTCCCTAAGGCATTTTTTTTTCAAAATCTTAAGTTGTCCATGTATGTTTTGACTATATTTCTATATAGGTTTGTTTGTTTGACTTATATAGTCACCCATCTTATTGGCCACAACTCTGGGAAGCTCATAACAATAAAAAAATATAAACAGTAAACAAGAATCTAGTGCCCCAACTAACACTCTTCAATATTATAAAGTATATTCCCCAGTCTTCAGCCTCTTCTTACCTCAATGTTGAGGGGACAAAGTCAGTTTTTATGGCCTTCTGGAAGACTAAAAAGAATGAGGGCCTTCCCCCCAGGGGGAAGGGTGTTTCAACAGACAGGGAATGGAAACAGACAAAGCACAGAAAAAGCCTACTTCCCAGGTTCTGCTATATGTCAATATTTAAAGGAAGGGATCTGGAACATGCCAACTTATTGGAACTGGTGGATCAGAGAGATAAAATCAAGGAGAAGTGGTTCCACAAATAACCCCAATGCCATTCAGGGCTTTCAAGGTGATAGCCAGCATTTGAAGCTGTGCTGTTTTCAGACTGGACGGCCTCCTGCAGCACCCTGAAGGCCAAAACTGGCAACCCCATTTTGGCTGCCAGAAGCACCACAGGCCAGTCCTTTGCTATTTCCAGGCCATCCTTACAGGCCATATTTAAGCCCCCCACAGGCTGAATCTGGCCTGCGGGTCCTGAATTTGATACCCCTGGCTTAGACTGACAAATTCTAGAAGATTCTTTTGCCATTTGGATTGTTATAGACTCTGTACTGATGAAACACAACATTTCATACTTTAAAAATTCCAGGGAAAAGTTCTTTTACATCCCTAATGGATACTAGTTATATGTTAACTGTAGATTATAGAGACAGGAGTTAACTTAATGTAACTGCTTAGACAAGAAAATAAGGTGCTTTACCCTGACATATGATTAGCTATTGTGGAAATACTTTGCTAGACTAAGTTACGGTAGGTAAATTGAAAACATATCTTCTTATGCACCTAATGCATTGGATTCCTTATAATATTACAGTCCAAGTGATTTTTATTCAAAATATACTACGGTTGAGCCATCAAATCACATAGATGATAGAAATACAGCCTTGTGAAAGATAACAAGTTATTCTTTTCCAGTTTTTTTTAATCTTTCTGCCTAAAATCCTATTCTGTCTGTAGTCTGTATGTATATCTATATGATCTATATCTGTATCTATCTGTATCATATTTTATCTATATCAATATTTATCTACATCTATGTAAATTACATAGATAGATGATAGATAGATGATACAGATGATATAGGTAGGTGGGTGGGTGGGTGGCTCGGTGGGTAGGTAGACAGACAAGCAGACAGATGATAGGTAGGCAGGTAGGCAGGCAGGCAGGCAGGCAGACAGACAGACAGACAGACAGACAGATAGATCACAGGTTAAAAAATATCTGGATGCTGATTGGCTAGTGTTTGGCATCATAACCCTGTGCTAAGATGTTTTTGTACCCAGTCAAAAAACAGGGAAGACACTTTGTACAAAGATACACAGAATGAGACAGACTTGGGAATGGATCCCTTTTACTCATAAAGGTAATTCTCCCAAAATATTTGCCAAAAGATAGTCATCTTCCTTTCTTCTTCCCATTGCTTTTCCTTTTTTAAAAAAACTAGAAGTTCAGTAATCACTAGACAAAGTTAATATAATGCAGGGGCCGCCAGAGGAATGGAGCTTGTCATAAGGCATTACTACAGACTTTGCCAACATGATTATATTGTCCTTCAACATTGTCCTTCCCCAGCAAGAGGATTAGGAGCAGGAAAGACTCTGTGGTGCAGTGGATTAATGCACTTACCTTCCAAGGTTAAACACAGAGCTTTTTGTGGCATCTATTCTTGATATGCACAGCAGAAAAACTGCAAGCGGCTGAGGAATGGACAGTGTTTTTCTCAATACTGAAATAAAATATTTACATACTCTGCCTCCACTTCCCAGATCTCCTGGAACCTCTTGATTTTTTCCCCCTATTGGATTTGCTACACTGGCAAATGTTACAACAACTTCAATGGAGATTTGCTAAATCTAGCGCAGACCCATTCTCTCTGTAAAACATTGCCATCCTAAGTCATGAAATGTTCTGAAGAATAAACACAGGATCTTAAGGAGATTTATGATATTTCTGAGGAAGAATGAAATCACGTGGGCAATGTCAGGATCTTTTCTTCCCAATGATGCTCCGATTTGGAATTCATTTTCAGTTCTAGAAATCACAATTCAGCTGTCATATACCATGTAACTGAAAGTTCCTGTGCTTACATGATGCAGCAGTATAATTAGACTATACATCTATGTTGCATTATACATCTACAATAGATTTCTACACAGACAAACCAAAGCTTCTGTACCATGCAAGCCTTTAAAATCACAGCTGTTCTTATACAGACAGAAATTTGTATCTTTGTTGTCACCTAATTCCATCTGTCTCAGAGTTTGTTGGCATTTCTAACTGGATAAGATCTTTTGGCAGTGCCTCCAAACTGAATAACAAAGGACTGAAATATGCCAGCACCAAAGATGAAAGCAAGAGAGTTGTTATTATGAAATAACACATATGTTGTGTTGGAGAACATGCTAGCATAAAAATACTGTGATGGATCAGCCTGTTAATTTTGTACCGTTTTTTTCCACTCTTCTAACTGCACATTTTATTTGAGTCAGATGTTTATAAAATGAGTAGAAAATGTTTATCCAAATATCCACATAGTGATATTTTAGTTTGAAAGAGGGAAATGTATTCTAGTCTAGCCAGAAAACAATCACAACTCAGCTGAGATGTGAATTTTATTTTCTCAGACCCATTTTACAATTCTTACAATTGCCTTGTCATATATTGCAATTTCAGGAAATCAGATAATATTTCTGAATATAGCAGTTAGTAAAAAACTGTTATTTTGCTTATCCTGTGGCTATCTCTGGTCGATGTGAACATGGTAATAGCCTTATGATCTGTTGTTGCCAAGAAAATATGCTTATGAGCATGAGATAGTAGGCCTTTAATAAGGATAGTAGAAAGATGAGAGAGAGGGAGAGAGACATGTTTTAGATGTTCTTGTCCATTTGATTTTCTTAAGTTTGATTGCAGAGTTAACTCACAGATAATTTTCATTTGAACTTTGCATGTTTAATATGTAATGTTAATAATCATATATCATACATAAAGCTACAAAACAATAACAAGAAAACCTGCTTAAAGTGCACAAACGTATCACTGGAGACTGTTCATCTTCATGCCTGTCTAAGAATACTGCAAGGTTTTTCCATTTAAAAATTGCAGTATTATTTCTAACTGAGGTACACAAGCTATTTAAGGGATACTCAATTGTCACTAAATTAAATGGGAATAAGGTGTCTGACTCCCCAAGGCACTTTGCAAATGCCATTAAAACGTTTTTTTTTTCCTTTTTCCCTGCAGAAAATGAAGACTGGCACATATGGTTACCACAATAACTGAACCAGCTTCTGATTAAATCAGAACCAAGCTCTCAGTAAGATTTATGTGGTGATTCTTCACCAAGTTTACTTTTTCAATGTTGTAGCATTGTTGAAAACTACTAGCATTAATTGAGAAGACAACATTGAAGATTGCTTTGTTTTGAATGTTTTACTGATAGGAAGCAATGCATTCCCCCCATTTTAAACAGTAAGATCAAGCTGACTGCCTTAAACCCGAGGTCCTGAACCCTCAGGGTGCGGCCCACTACTGGGTCATGAACTGTATAGAACCGGGCCACCCAAAGTGGTGAGCAAGCACATGTGAATGCATCCCCACTTGTGAGAGCAGCGAGTTAGCATATGCCCGCATGCTCCATTTGTGCAAGTGGTGGGCACACAGACCTACTGTACATCTCATGCAAATAAGCAGCACACATGCTTGCCCACTACTCACATGGAACCATCCCAGTGGTGGGATTCAAATAATTCAACAACTGGTTCTCTGCCCTAATGACCAGCTGGATAGGCGGGGCTCGGTGGTCATGTGACTGGGTGGGCGTGGCCAACTCAACATCACTCACGTCGATGGGTGCTTTGCCTTAGCTGTTACAATGTAATAAGGGTTAACCAGAGAGGCAGTTTCTGTAAGCAGGGCAATAAAGATTAGGCTAGAAACAACACCAGAATGTTTCCTTCCTGCCTTCCTTATAGGATTAGCCCTGCAAAGTGGAAAAAAAACAAAAGGAGATTTCTTCCAACAACCGGTTCTCTGAATTGCTTAGAAAGTTAACAACCGCTTCTCCCGAATAGGTGCGAACCGGCTGAATCCCACCACTGAACCATCCTCACTCCTTATTCCGTAAAACCAGAAAGGTTGTGGAACTCTGCCTTAACCCACTAAGATCTGGATGAGTGAATTAAATAAGAGTTCATTTTCCCCAAATGTATCATTTGAGATTCTTGTCCAAGATGGACTTGATTAGCAATATTGGAAATGGTAATCATGGTTTATAGCAGGAATGGAAAATCTTGCTGTCTCACAAATCTCAGCAGCCACAATGTCCATTGTATAATTAAAGGTAAAGGTTTCCCTTGCACATATGTGCTAGTCATTCCCGACTCTAGGGGATGGTGCTTTTCTCCATTACAAAGCTGAAGAGCCAGTGCTGTTCAAAGACGTCTCTGTGGTCATGTGGCCAGCATAACTAAATTCCAAAAGCACACGGAACATGTTACCTTCCCACCAAAGGTGGTCCCTATTTTTCTCCTTGCATTTTACATGCGTTCGAACTGCTAGGTTGGCAGAAGCTGGGACAAGTAATAGGAGCGCACTCGTTACGTGGTGCTAAGGATTTGAACCACTGAACTGCTGACCTTTCTGATCTACAAGCTCAGTATCTTAGCCACTGAGCTATCATGTCTCTTTTTATATAATTACTGAGAGTATTTTGAAGGTTGAAAGTTTGCCTAGTCTAGACTATGGTGATTCCATCTTTTAAGGAGTTGTGCATCTCGTCAGTGTCAAGCTTATGAATTTATAATTGTTTGCCTGGGATACTGATAGCATACTTGCTAGAATATTTCCTGTTCCTTAAGCTGACAGAGAAACCTTGACAAATATTGAGTTACCTATGTCAGCACAAGGTTAGCGCACCCACTATTTCCAGAAAAAACATGTATAACTCATTGACATTTTAATGATGATCATGGCCTTGTTGTATTTGGGCCTACTTATGCAGCAAAAAAGGTATTAGATTTGGTATTCTCTTTCACTGGGGTCAGTGAACTGAAAGTGGAGCAGCTTTCTGTAATTGTACTGTATGAACAGATGAATCAGATCAATTTTAGATTAGCAGTGCCTATTAAGTTATAAAGGGGTAGAGAACTGATTTAAATGTCCAATCAAAGTATTTGATGGGTTTGAATTTTCTTCCTGGTCTGTCAGCAGTTAGTTAATCTGTGGAATATAGAAAAGGCTCAGGCAATTGATACTATTGCTCCTATGTACCCGTTTCCCTCTAGCACATCTAATTTGTAATCTTAATTTATGAAGCTACTAAAACAGCAATGATGTGCAGAATAAGATTGGAGCCCAAAGGATAAATCATGTCAAAATGGAATGGCAGCATCTTTGGAAACCCTATTCCACAGTAAGGGGTACCACAGTTAAGGCTTTGTCTACCCCCTTTGTAACTGCACATAAAAAAAAATCAACAGTGTTTTTCCATACTGGATGGCATTCCTCTGTGAAAAATTTGGAAATGGGAGAAAGGAGTCCAAATAGCCAGAGGCACACTATGAGCAATTTTTTATTGTACTTTTCAAACAAACTTAATCAGATTTGCCTTGATTTTGACTAATAATGGGCAAGGCATAGGAAAGTAACCATAGCAACTGCTTGTCAGGTTTATATGAATTCTTCTCTTTTTCTTTTTTTGTAGATCTCAAGGACAGGGATGTGCATGTGGAGAGATGACAACCACCAGTTGCTTGCTTGATCCTAGCTCATTAAACCTAAATCTTATCAGATTTAGGATTGTGGAGGTTGGAATAGGCAAAGAGGAAACAAAACACTTTCAATTGGATATGATTGTTTGTTAAATAATAATCAAGTGAAGCCAAGACAGTGTGAGAAATGGACCACAAGTGATGTGTGGGTTCAGGTCTGCATAGCATATATTTAGCTTTTGTAGAAGGTGATCCTCATCTTTATTACAGTTTTTCAGTAAAAATTTCTGATGCACTCAAGTCTGAACTTTTTATGAGAGCAGTAGCAGAACCAATAAGGGCTGGTCCCATAGTAAAGCATGGTGATTAATGCCTTCTTGTACCCTGGATGTGTCCTGCATGCTTAAAGAAAACTTTACCGAAAAAGCTGTCCCTCCACCCAGAAGATAATTTTCATTATGTGCTAGTCTGACATATTCTCCTCTTGGTTAAGGTGATTAAGAAATCATTTTAATGACATTTATCTCCAGATTCATTGACACAAAACTGCTTTTAATAGATCATTTCAATTAGTGGTATATCTGGTACCAAGACTACTTCAATCATCAATATGCCAGAAAGTAGATGATGAAAATGCAGCTTCTTAGTTTTAATGAGTCTCACTAGGGAGCATTTGGGAAAGGTTGAGATTTGGACACATTGACCTATTATGGGATACAAAAGCCTCTCTTCTTCATCTATATAAAATCAATGGAAATGGTTATTTCGCACTTTAAAGATGGATGCATCAAGATTTCCTGTTCTTTATAATTGGTTATCTGAAGAAAACAAGTTAAGATTAAATCCAGGTTAGAAGTTTTATGGGTAAGAAAAATGTTGAGTCTATGATTGAGATGAAGTTTATACTGGATGGAGTTGCACAGCTGCCAAAAGAAGTCAATGTTTGGGAAGACTCCTTGATTCTCAGCAGTCCCTTCATTTGCTGGTGGCAGCTGTGGTAAAGAACACAGTTACATAATTAATGGTACACGATCAGTCATCCTGAACTGATCAGACTTAGTAACAGTTATTCCCACATTAGGTACAACCCATTCTCAGCTACTTCAGCGTACTTTATATTGGGCTTCCCTCAAAAAGTACAAGATGCAGATATGATATCTAAGCTGTTGATGGAGCAAAGAGAAACAAATTACATAATGCCTAATTTCTGATTGGGCAGAATTTAATCTTATAGCCGTATGGATCTTAAATGTGATTTTCTGTAGAACCGTTCATCCATTATGAACTTGTCTGGCAATTCATATCACAGGAGAAGCCTTTCTCAGGATATCCCTCTTCCAGAGTATCTGACAACTTAGAAAGTCTCTTCTTTGACTCTTAAGCTACCGAATTTACCCCTTAAAAAGACGTGTCTGCCTCCCACTCTCTCAGTATTTAGGAAGATAGTAAAAGGATATCTCTTTCCATAATGCCTTGAACTGTTATAAGAAATAAACTATTATTCCAATGTTTTACTAATGTTGGTATTGATATTAATTGTATTTATTTTGATCTGATTTTCCATATGATCTGATTTGATCTGATTTTCCATTTTTAGAATTATTATAAGGCAATTGGAATGTTGAAATAAACAAAAAGAATCAGGTATAAGTAAATAAATGACCCTACGCGCACATGTGACAAAATGTTCTCCGTTCTCTTTTTAAAAATCTTATCTTTGTGTTGTTTGATGCCTCTTTGGCCTTCTCTGTTAAAATAATTGCATTCACATGCCAGGATGACAAAGTAAGCATTGTGATGCCAGTTCCAACCTGTACATAACTGATATAACGGTATTCATTTCATCATCTGCCCTTTTGCTTTCCCCTCTTCCCCTCTAGAATACATTTATGGATACAATGCCAACACTGCCACTGAAATGATGTTGTATTGACATTAGAAATTATGTTCTTAAGAAAAACTGTTACGAAGGATCAATCGGAATTATCCAAAAAATTAAAGGAGTATTAGTTAAGATTTTGTACCACTTTGGCTCTGTTTATAAAATCCATCTGGATCTGACTAAAGAATTAGATAGTTCAATATCAGGCTTCTACATTGGTCAGCTCGGTGTTTCCCAAAACCCAAAAACTCAGGGTGTTTAGGAAGCTGATTTTTTCCTCCTTCTGGATAAGGAAGGCTCTAACTTCTTCCCATGGTTGCACTATCCAGCAGCTCTTAACTAAATCATGTCATGTCTGAAAGTGAATAAACAATTAGCAATCACGGATACCCTTATTGACAACAAACTGGTTTACACTAAAACACCTAAATTTAGTGTCACCCATAGTAAAAAAAAAATGCTGTATTTAGTATAATTTCTGCATTGGTTTTCTTCTATCGGTACAGGTACTCAGTCCCCTTCTAACTGCTTCTGTACGGGTGTGTAATGTAAAGAATAGTGTGTCTTCTTGCTTTCTAATCTTCTGACAAAACATCTTCTCTTTTACATTTCCTTTGGCCTTTTCCAAATCTGAACTGCAAGAAATATAGATGATTTGACTAGCTAACATTCTGCTTTTCAGATTTTTACAGTCTTATTTCCAAGAAACTTGTTTTTTTTTAAAAAAAATACTTCTACGTGTTTGTTTCTTACTTTGATGATGTTCCCATTCCTTTTATGAATACTAATCTCATTCAGCCTCTTCCATTAGTTTATATAAGTAGTCTGCATTGTATTTATATCTTTTAATCTGGATTATTATCTGGCTTCTACCAACTGTAATAAAATTTATTACATTATACTCATTTGTTTAGTTTGGTTATAGCAGCACACAAGCTCTTCATTTTATCTTACCATAGAAGAAGCATGGCAAACTGCATTAACCTCAGTTTTTCCTTTACACTTAACCAAGAGGCATTCCACCTAAGCTTTCTACAAAAAATTGTGTATTAGTCTTGTAATAACTCTTTCTTTAAAATATATATAATTTTTATATATTGGGCATTTGAAGGCTAACATAGTATTGAGAACAATGGTGTGTTTCTCTTACTGTCACTACTAGTACGCTGATCACGTGCTTGTGCGTTCTGTTCGTGCATGTGCCTGACTTGCGCTGGGCACGCATGTGCAATCCACCGTCCCTGTGACAACAGCTGATTATTGGGGCTTGTGCAGGCACTGCATGCTATGCACATGTGCACACTTTGTGGTTTGCCATAAAAATAGGTAGAGTGCAGGTGGGTGGGTGGGCCAAAAGAGCCACCATACCGGTATGCTCTCAGCTGCTCCAGGCCACTACCGGTACAGCCGTACCAGGCCGTACCTGCAACAACCTACCTCTGATTGAGAAGCTACCTAGTAAAAGAGAGAACAGAGAATTAGCCTCACATTTGAGAGAAATAGAATTTAAGGCTTTGTTTGAATTATACACTAGAAGCAGTTAGAAGGGGACTGAGTAATTCATGGTTCAACATGTTGTAAGAATACAGTCATTATCTTAGAATAATGTGGAAATTAAGCAATCTTTGAAACCATCAATTTGTTTGGGCAAAACTATAAATAAAGCAATTATGTTTTATTAGCCCAGATTAAGGTTGATTATGTTATGAAACCCAGGCTTGAGGTTTTAGTAAGAGTTCCTACTTTTCATATTTGGTGAACCTTGGCTTGAAAGAAAAATAGATTTGTATCCATTCAGAAAAACTAAAGTAAAATGTTGTTGTTATTTTCTGCCAATGTTTTTATGTTGGCTTCCTTTACATAAACCATATCCTGATACATATAGACAATTTATCCTCTTTACACAGATTGTATTGCCAATATTCTAATTATGCATGCCAAAAGTGGATGTAGATTCGTAATTTAGAAGTACCCCCAATCTTGATTCCATGGAAACCCCCCTGGGCTCTCTTGTCACGCTAAATCTACTTTTCCAATTGAGTGTACAAAATAAATTTTGCAGTACAAGTTCGTGTATAGACGATAAAAGCCCTTGGGCCCAGAGAAAATGTCCCATTTTGTAAGTGAATTTGTGTTGCACTTTAGCTTCCACATATTTATAGGGATATGAGAAGCTGTGTAACAAAACATATATCTGAAAAGGAAAACATAATTGGAAGAAGATGGCTAGGATTAATTTATGTTATCAGATGTGGTTACTAAAGCAGTAAATCACTGCTGGACATGAGCATTTATCCATATTTCATTAATACACAGGAGTCATGAGGTCTTATACATAATAATCAGATAACTGGCATGCTCAACGTAAACCTATGGACTTCTAATCCTTCATGGAAGAAAGGGTGTTTCATTCTGAAGGATCCATATAACAGCATTTACTCTTCATCTTCTATGATCACATAGAAAAGTCCACAGTGTTTATATATTCGGTGTATTGTATAGTTGAGGCTCTGCAGTTTGGAATCTATTCTGTAAAAATGCAATTTATTTAACTACATTGGGGAAACTGGGAGGGAGCTTCATTTTTTATAGGTTAGCAATATTTTTTAAACAATGCAATAATGAAAGCAAGTTTGGCCTAGTGGTTAGTGAACCAGACTAGAAAGAGGGACGCTGTGAGTTCTATTCCTGCCTTATTCGTGAAGGCTACCTGAGTCACCCTGAGCCAGTCAATCTTAGCATAACTCACCTAATAGGGTTGCAGAAAAAATAAGAGGAAAGTGTGTGTTGGATATATTTGCCATCCTGAGTTATTTATAAATGTAATAAAGATGGGATACAAATAAATAAATAACATGATGAGAATTTAACAAATGGAGCAATTATCAAGATATCAAAATATTTCACATTGAAAAGGATGAGAAGTGGGGCAAAATCCATTTAAAAAATATGAAAATATCTGAGATTTTTATTTCAATTTTACCGCAGGCAAAGATCACTTTGCAGGAATCTGTCAAAAACTTCTCTATCAGTTTTTCAAAGGTATTGCTATTAAAGCTATTCTGCATTGCTGCAGAATGCCCTGGAATTAAATGAAATATGGGTAAATAGCCATTTGTTACTGTTGTCAGAGGCATACACAGAGTTGTCACAAAACACACAACAGCACTCAAAGTCATCCCTCTATGCATCATATATGAAACAAACATAAAAAGGGGAAAGGCTTTGTTCCCCCAGTTCAAGCTTCCAACTTCATTTTTTTTAAAAAATTTTTGGCTGTTGTACCCATTTGTGGAAGTGAAGAGAATCTTCCTTCCTTCCTTCCTTCCTTCCTTCCTTCCTTCCTTCCTTCCTTCCTTCCTTCCTTCCTTCCTTCCTTCCTTCCTCCCTCCCTCCCTCCCTCCCTCCCTCCCTCTTACTTTCATGCTTTCATGCTTTCCTTTTTTCTTCTTTCTTTCCATATCTATATGCCAACAATCCTCCAAAGCACTCTGAGTAGTGAGTAGTACTACTACTACTAATATGAGACTATAGCTTGATACAAATAGCTTTTCAAAATAGCTTTTCAAATTGGATGTATGTTTTGCCAATATTTTTCAAGGAAAGAAATTCCCCAACAATTTCTCAAAAGCTGTACTCCTTCATAGCAGGGACACCAATCCCTCATAAAATCTTCCTGTGGCATTGAATTCAATGATGACACTGTTGGATAGACAGTTGTACATAAAAAAGGCAGAACATTCACCCACACATTTTTGTACCTGCTTTACAGTTTAGGAAATGCAAGAATACCTCACTCCACTGAGGGGGAGAAAGAGCTTATTACTACTGTTTTCTTTGGGGAAAAAATAGGAGCTTTGTCTTATTCTCTAGCTGTTAATTCAGGCTCATCTCAAACAAATTGCTGAATTTCTTACCACATGGACACATTTGATAACAAAATCTCCCTCATATTTCTGGCAAAACTATGTGGGAAAACATTAAGATACCTTTGCACATCAATCTAATGTTCATTCCAGAATTATGTGACTAAACCAATTAATTCTCTAAATATCTGCAGGGCTTTGAAAACAATGTTTTATTCAAAAGCAAAATCTGGCATCCTACCAGACCATGAAATAAACAAAAACTGTTATGGAATTACAAAAAAGGACTGTTTTCCTTGTGAATAAGGTAAAAAGGAAGTTTGTCCCACTCTCCCCAAAAAGAGATAACTTATTAAAATTTTCATGGGAAAAAAAAAACTCCTGGGGAAAACTAACAATTGGGTTTAAACAATCATTTTTTTTCATCCATAGGTTACAATGTCCAGGCAAGCCCTGAGCTAAGTTTGTAATTCTATGCAGATGACATATAGAAATTTAACCCAGGACAGCTTAAACACAAACACACATCCGTAAAGAAATACACATAGATTATAACTGATTAGGATACAGAGTAGCATAATGGAAACATAGATATTCTTTATGTGTAGGAACATAACAGGAATATTCCTAACAACAATCTAGTAGCTTTGATACACAACTTGCATGAAAGCTTTGGTTGTTTTAACAGGTTGTACTGTACTTTCCTGCAGAAATAAAAGACATACATAATAGTGTATATTGCTGAATCTTCTGTTTCTAAGGTTCTAATAGTCATTCCAGGCATTGTTCTCTTTTGTAAAAATCATCAGGAGATGTTACATAAATGTATAATAAAGAAAGATGTACCGGTATAATACTGCATTAACAAAAGTAAAGATATGATTTCATTATTGGGTCACATAATTCAGCCTGAATCTTGTTCCATCTCTTCACAAAATGTATCTTAATTTCTGCTGAACTAATAAAAATATAAATGTAAACAGCCCCTGTTTTCAGCCTATTTGCATTAAAATGTGGTGGGCAATTTATGGGATAACTTTGGTTTTCAGCGCAGATAAAGTGATTCAGCTACCTAACAGAATAACTGAGTTGGAAGGGACCTTGAAGGTCTTCTCGCCCAACCTCCTCCTCAAGCTGGAGGCACTACACTATTTCGGACAAATGCCTGTCCAATCTCATCTTTAAAACCTCCAGTGATGAGACCCACATCTTCTGGAGTCAAGCTGTTCCACTGATTGTTCTCATTGTCATGAAATTGATTTTTGTACTTCATTTTGTCAGTAAAAATCTAATGTCCTCAATTTAGTGTGTGTGTGTGTGTGTGTGTATGTGTGTATGTGTGTATGTGTATGTATGTGTACAGACAGACAGACAGACACACACACACACACACACACACACACACACACACACACACTGGCTGCAATTTCTCTAATCTACTGAGCTGCATTTCAACATCAGCATTGTGGCCTGGGAAATCTTTATAGTAATTCTACTCCTTTTTCAGTTCTCAGGGAGAGCAAACAAAGGGATATTTGTTGAAACACAGGAGAGCTGCTATGAATATCTTCTCGGCTTTATTCATGTTATTTATTCACAAATTGTGCCAGCCTGATCTATTAAGAAATGATCATACATTTGCCAAACTAGAGAATTTCCATGTGTGGTTTAATGGTATAATATAATGGTTCCTGATAACTGTATAACACAATGCATGGTGTGAACAGAACATCTATATGTTAGAATTTTATATGCTTCAATCACATGCTGTTGCTTTAGAGTGAAACTAAGCATAAACCTGTTTGATGTGGCTCAGTATTTACCTTCATACTTTTTGTCAAACGTTGTGATATAGACATTGTGGCCAATACATGCATTTGACCATACATACAAAAAAGATTTTGGAGCTAATGACTATGAAACTGCCCCAGTTGCTAAAATAACTATCCTTAGTGATTTGATGAAACCAAACCTTATATTATTCCTTTTCTTCTCCCCCACCCTCGAGATACATAATCCATTAGGGTGGAGATAAGGTACCAAGATAGACAGGAATGGTTGTGATTTGCAGTTCTGTCTGAAGCCCCCGAAGAATGTAGTTCAGCCTTTATAAAATAAAAGCTAATAAGAATCATAACAATATTGCTTTCTCTGCAGCCTGCAGAAAACCTAGCAGAACATGGGAATTGATAAATAAAGGCCATCAATGTCTCCTGGCACTGCCTGCCTACTGCCTCCCACTGCCTGCATTCTCCTCCTTTTGCTCCAAATTGTTTCGAAAACATTGCGTCTCCCATGCCTATTTCATTTTTGCAATGAAGTCATCAAACATGATGACAGGGACTTTCCAAGAGTGAAATCAATCAGTAGCTTTTCCGTTTTGCTTTTTCTACTCAGCGAGGAAATAGGTGAATAAATTCTAAATGAGACAAAGAGATGGCGGAATGGGCACCAGCAGGCTTTGTAGAACAAAAAGCAGGGAAAGAAAAGGCCAAATAACACACATACACACCGGAGGCAGGAGCTTGTTTCAAAGCATTCCTTCCATAAGCCATTTGAAAGCAAAAGCCAGACTGAACATTTCCCAAATGTACAAAAAGAATTCCAATCTCCTTTGCTGAATTTGGGTCAATACACATTGTAAATACACACATTAAAAAAAACAAAAACAAAACAACAAAGCAGCAATGCTGAAATGAGATTGTGACTAATCCAGCCATTTTCTGCAAGTGAACAGACAATCAGAGTCAATCTGGCCATTCTCTCCCAAAGCAAAATGTTTGGGGCTGATTCTCCATATTAAACATTTTTTGTTTCAGGTAAAATTGAAATACTCATCCCTTCACTGTTCCTTCATTGATTTATATTAGCAATAGCAATAGTAGTTAGACTTATATACCGCTTCATAGGGCTTTCAGCCCTCTCTAAGCGGTTTACAGAGTCAGCATATCGCCCCCACAGTCTGGGTCCTCATTTCACCCACCTTGGAAGGATGGAAGGCTGAGTCAATCTTGAGCCGGTGAGATTAGAACCGCTGAATTGCAGATAACAGTCAGCTGAAGTGGCCTGCAGTACTGCACCCTAACCACTGTGCCATCTTGGCATATTATGTCTTTCTACAAGGAACTGAGACTCTAGCTCCTGCTCCAACTCCTATTTTCCATACAACAACCTTATAAAATGTGAGATACTGTCTGGCCCAAAGTCTTCCCATAAACTTCACAGTAGACACATCTGGGCTGAACATACCCTGTCTCAGGTCACAAAATAGCAACTTCTGTGTCATCTTCATTAGATTATCTATTGCTATCTATTACCAGAAAGAGACAGGTAGGTAAACCTGAAAGATGCTCCATTAGATGGCATGGTCTTCATTCATGTAGAACATCTAGGCCAGGGGTCTCCAACCTTGGCCACTTGAAGACTTGTGGACTTCAGCTTTGCTGGCTGAGGAATTCTGGGAGTTGAAGTCCACAAGTCTTCAAATGGCCAAGGTTGGAGACCCCTGATCTAGGCCTTCTACTGATTCAGTAGCAAACTGGGAGTAAATGCAAAGCCTTAAAATAAGCTGTAATGTATTTGTTAGATACTTCATTTCAGGAAACCACTCTCAGTATTTTGCTTTAACTGCAGCCATTTGGAAAACCTCAACTATAGGGCCTTGTACAACACAGTGCAGTAATCCACTCCTGAAATTAGTAATTCATAAATTTCTGTGAACCAGATTATCCATCCAATGAGGACCCAGACTGTGGGGGTGATATGCTGACTCTGTAAACCGCTTAGAGCGGGCTGAAAGCCCTATGAAGTGGTATATAAGTCTAACTGCTATTGCTATTGCTAATATAAATCAATGAAGGAACAGTGAAGGGATGAGTATTTCAATTTTACCTGAAACAAAAAATGTTATGGCTGGTAAATGGTCTAAAGAAAGAATGAAGTCACTCTTTTCTATATGGACTGGTTGCACTTCTATCAATAGTGAAAGCTTTAGGAACTTCCCCATCATACATAACAACTCTTTCAAAAAGAATATAACAGCACACATAATACCTAGCTTTTAGAATACTTGGATTCTTTATCTAGTCAATCACTAGATAGAGTGTCCCTCAGTGGTTGGATTCAGAATTTTTTAATACCAGTTCTGTGGGTGGGGCTTGGTGGGCATGGCATCGCTTGGTGGGCATGGCTTAGTGGGTGTGGCAGGGGAAGGATATTGCAAAATCCCCATTTCCTCCTGATCATCTGGGACTTGAGAGGCAGAGACTAGATGCGGAAGGGGCCAATCAAAGGTGGTATTTACTGGTTCCAAACTACTCGAAGTTTTCGGTACTGGTTCTCCAGAACTGGTCAGAATCTGCTGAATACCATCTCTGGTGTCCATACATTAATTCAAGGCCTGTATAGCTTTCCAGTTTCCTTTTTCTTTATACTACTATTTCCAATAGCTTCATGTTGAACAGCATTGAGGCAGAATGAAAGCTTGCAAAACTCAACAGCTTAACTAAAGTATGCCCATCTCATACTGCCTTCTCAATTTAACCCTTCAAAAAGGCGGCTACCCTCCACTCTACAGAGTTGGAACAGAAGGATACAATGATCAATAGCATTAAAAGCTGCTAAGAGTTCAAGAAGAAATTTTGTTTATTCCCTGAGTAATGTGCACATTATTTTAAGGTAAGGGTAAAAGTTTCTCCTCCCCTTGTTCAGTCATTTCTGATTCTAGGGTGCTCATCTCTTTAGCCAAAGGAGCCAAAATTGTTTTAAGACATTTCTAAGATCATGTGGCCAGGCAGGACTATATGCCGAGACACATAGAACATGGTTACCTTCCCACCTATTTATCTATTCACATTTGCATGGTTTTGAACTGCTAGGTTCAATCTGCTAAGTTCCTATCCTTATCTCTAGTTCCCAGTTTGAAACTGATTCCACAAAACCAGATTGGATAGGGCATTGAACATACATTTAAATTTGCATTAAATTAAGACTCGGCTCAGCATGGAGATGATATTGCAAAATTCCTTGTAACTAACTATATAAATGATAAGGGCACCTGCTTTAAAAATGGGTGATTCATATTGTATTCTTGGTCAAAACCTGATTAAATTGTACTCTTCAATATGTGTGCATTTTGTCAGGAGAAACCACTTCAGACTATGTGTGTCTGTTAAATAGATTGTTCAAGGATTATACAATTTTCTTTGTTTTGAGGAAC